>NC_053391.1:150488905-150799916 GCF_905171765.1 Bufo bufo | reverse complement strand
ACCGTATGGCCTCGGGATGCAGGGAGGTCCACAATGAAATCCATCCCCAGGTGTGACCATGGGCGCTCCCCCGGGGCTATGGGTTGCAGAAGGCCCAACGGAAGGTGCCGAGGGGACTTACTCTGGGCACAAACGGAGCATGCCGCTACATATGCGGCGATGTCGGAACGTAGGGAAGGCCACCAGAACAGACGTGAAACAGCCCAGGACAGCTGATTCTTTCCAGGATGCCCCGCGGTCTTGGAGTTATGGTAGGTTCGCAACAACCGAGTGCGCAACTCCTCAGGCACAAAACATCTGCCGTTGGGTCTCCCAGAGGGAGCACCAGATTGAGCCGCCAAAATCTGCTCACCCAGGGGAGAGGTCAGGCTGGTGCGAATGGCGGCCAAGATCTGATTCGGAGGTATGACCGAAGTCGGAATCGACTCCTCCCTGGACAGCTCGGAGTACTGCCGTGATAAGGCATCCGCCCTGATGTTCTTGGAACCGGGTAGGTAGGAGACCACGTAATTAAAACGTGACAAGAACAGAGCCCATCTGGCCTGACGTGGTGTCAATCTCTTGGCCTCAGAAAGGTAGGTCAGATTCTTGTGGTCCGTCAGGATGAGGACCGGAACCACCGAACCCTCGAGCAAGTGCCTCCATTCTTTAAGGGCCTGCACGATGGCCAATAACTCCCTGTCACCAATCTGATAGTTGCACTCCGCGGAAGACAGTTTCCGGGAGTAAAACCCACAAGGAAGCAGAGGACCTTCTGGTGTTCTACGCTGAGACAGAAGGGCGCCTACTCCCGTCTCAGACGCGTCCACCTCGAGGACAAAGGGCAACCCAGGGTTGGGATGTGACAGAATCGGAGCCGACACAAAGGCGGACTTTAGAGCCTCAAAAGCTCGGATGGCCTCGAGCGGCCAGACCTGGGAATTACTGCCCTTCCTGGTCAGATCTGTGAGAGGCTTGGCTAGCATGGAAAAGTCCCTGATGAACTTCCGATAATAATTGGCGAAGCCCAAAAAGCGCTGCAGGGAACGAAGACCACTGGGCTGGGGCCACTGTAAGACAGCCGAAACCTTCTCAGGATCCATGGAGAACCCCTCAGCGGAAATGATGTAACCTAAGAAGGTTACCTGGGATCGGTGAAATTCGCATTTCTCAAGCTTACCGAACAGCTTGTTCTCTCGTAACCGTTGCAACACTCGTCTGACATCCAGAATGTGGGCCTCCATGGATTCAGAATATACCAAGATGTCATCCAAATAGACCACCACACACTGCTGCAACAGGTCACGGAAAACATCGTTGATGAATTCCTGAAAGACTGCGGGCGCATTGCACAACCCAAAGGGCATAACCAAGGATTCATAATGACCGGTCCTGGTGTTAAACGCGGTCTTCCACTCATCGCCCGCCTTGATCCTTACCAGGTTATATGCCGCCCTCAGGTCGAGTTTGGTAAAGACCGTGGCCCCTTTCAGGCGATCGAACAGCTCGGAAATCAAGGGTATCGGGTAAGCGTTCTTGATCGTGATGCGATTAAGACCCCTGTAATCGATGCAAGGCCTCAACTCACCGCCCTTCTTTTTCACAAAGAAAAATCCAGCCCCTGCCGGGGACGAGGATTTGCGAATGTGTCCGCGTGAAAGCGCCTCCCTCACGTACTCCTCCATGGCCTCATTCTCCGCTACCGACAGTGGATAGACTTTGCCACGAGGAGCAACGGCACCAGATTGTAACTCTATGGCACAATCGTATGGGCGGTGCGGAGGTAGGGCAACCGCGCGCACCTTATCGAATACATCCCGGTACTCCTCGTATTCAGGAGGCAACAGAGAGTCCGAGGAAGTACACAGCAACTTGACAGACCCATGGATGCAACTAGCCCCACACTGCGGTGACCACGAGAGGATCTCGGCCGATCTCCAATCGAAAGTCGGATTATGCTTCCGGAGCCAGGGGTACCCCAAGACCACCGAGTAGTGTGGAGACGAAATAACCTGGAGGCAGACCGACTCTCTGTGAACGGCACCAATGGCTATCCCCACTGGAAGGGTCTCATGAGTCACGTGTGGCGGCAGAAGGGGTCTGCCGTCTATCGCCTCAAGAGCCAGTGGGGAACCTCGAGCCTGCAGAGGAATGGAATTGGCGGCAGCGAACACATTATCAATGAACAAACCACCAGCACCAGAGTCCACCAACGCCTGGGTCGTCACCGAGCCCCCGACCCAGGAGAGGACAACAGTGATCAGTGGTTTGTCAACACGGGAAACCGGGGACGAGGAGACTCCACCCAAGATCTGCCCCCGACAGGATCTCAGGTGCGAGCGTTTCCCGGACGGTTCGGACATGCCAACCGAAAATGCCCACCGAGACCACAGTACATGCATCGGCCCTCGCGTCTCCGGAGTACCCTCTCCCCCTCGGACAGGCGAGCAAACCCCAGCTGCATGGGTTCACCCCCAGACAAGTCATCCCCAGGAGGCGTGGGAGGAGAGGGAGGCACGGGTGGGACAGCAAACGTAGGCGCCAATCTGTTAGAAAACCTCCGCAGGCTCTCCTTAAAGGAAGGTCTCTCCCTGAGTCTGGTGTCAATCAAAATCAGGAAAGAAATAAGAGACTCGAGCTCCACTGGTAGGTCCTTAGCTGCAACCTCATCCTTCAAGGCATCCGAGAGACCATGAGAGAAAGCAGCGACCAGAGCCTCATTATTCCAGCCCACCTCTGCTGCCAGGGTACGAAACTCAATGGCGTATTCAGCTACGGATCGTGAACCCTGTCTGATGGACATAAGGAGCTTCGCAGCAGAGGCAGCACGAGCCGGCACATCGAATACCTTCCGAAGAGAAGCAACAAAACCGGAAAACTCGGCAACCACCGGATTGTTGTTCTCCCATAAAGGGCTGGCCCAGGCCAAGGCCTTGTCCGAGAGCAGCGAGATCAAGAAGCCCACCTTTGATCTCTCAGTAGGAAAGGCATGTGGCAGCAACTCGAAATAAATGCCCACCTGGTTAAGGAAACCTCGGCACTGAGTTGGCTCTCCCCCAAAGCGCTGTGGAAGAGGGGCAGAACCGGTCATACCCCGAAACACCGCAGGTGCAACAACAGGTGTCGAGGTAGACTCTGGAGCAACAACCGGAGCGGCAGTAGGAGCGGGACCAGGAGCGACAACCGACCCATCGGCAACGGGAGCGAAATGAGCCGTGCGTTCAAGCAGGGTTTGCAACGCCACAGCGAACCGACCCAACAGGTGATCCTGCTGATCAAGTCTGGCAACCAGCGTGGGTAGCGAGGATGGCCCTGTACCGTCAGAATTCATGGCTTGGTCCTAATGTCACGGAACCATGAACCAGACGTACAACAAGGGATAAGTGAAAATAAGAAGGCTTTATTGAAAATAAAGCTGTAAAGCAAAAGTCCAAACGGATGGCGAAACCGAAGCAGAGTCTTTGCGAAGCCAGAGGTCAGGAACCAGAAGGGTAGTCAGACGAAGCCAGGATCAGGAACCAGCAGGGTAGTCAGACGAAGCCAGGATCAGGAACCAGCAGGGTAGTCGGACGAAACCAGGATCAGGAACCAGCAGGGTAGTCGGACGAAACCAGGATCAGGAACCAGCAGGGTAGTCGGACGAAACCAGGATCAGGAACCAGAAGCAGCAGCAGTCTAGAAGCATGTGAACACAGGAGGACCAAGCAAGGAACTGAAGCCACAGACCTCCTATATATATGAGCTAGGCATCCAGCTCCTCCCAGTGGGAAGGAGGAGCCGCAGGGTGGGAGGCTACAAGAAACCCAGAAACCAAGATGGCCGCCAGCACATGTCAAACGAAGGAGAACAGCAAGAAGGTAAGACCATGACACTTGGGTTCAGTGACAACCTGGTTACCCATAGCAACCGCTGGGGGTGCGGTCTGCTGCATTTGCTGCTGTTGTTGGAGAACAGACGCCTTCAATCCTGCCACCTCCAAAGACAGGCTTTGAAGCTGTTCTGCCAAGGCATCAATAGGATCCATATTGGATTCTAAGTAGAGAGAGAAAAAAAAAACAACAAACAAAAAATTAAAAAAAATATATATATATTTTTTTTTTCTCAAAAAGTAAGGGCCAGTTATAATATCACGGTCGGCGTGGCTATCACATACGTGACACAGAGGGAGGGAACGAGGAAGGCCCTGCCCAAGTGAGAGGGAAGATGGTGACCCCTGACTCACCTGGCGGCTGGCACCTGGCTGCCCTGACGTCCCTAGACGGGTTCCTCACCCGTACGCCGATCACGTGCCTAAAGCCCTGGCTTTCCCTGAGCTGAGCCCTAGGTAGTGAACAGGGCGATGGGAACACTAGTCCGCACCACTAACTCTAAGGGAAAACACCAAGGGGAGGACAGACAACACAGACTCAACATATATTCCCAGGTGGGCGACAACAGGAGACAACAATAAGCCAAACAGGGATCCGGAGGGTAGCACACAGGAACGACAACCAGGATTAACCACTCCAGTGGGTCAGTATAGATGTCCAGGCAGGAAGCTCTATAACTGGCAACTAGAGAAGTGTGAGGGGAGAATATAAGGAGGTAGGGAGTGGCAGACAAGAAACAGCTGAGGAGGAGAAGCTACGGATCCCTGAGAGAGACAAAAAGGATAGCAAGGCAAACACAGAAAACAATCATTAAGAAACACCGTGATCTTTAGATATAGAGCGCGCAGCCACCCGCTGCGACTTCCTGACCCCGGGTATAACGGAGTCAGACGTGGCTCTTGATACCCTAGTGACAGTAAGATTTTCTTTTTGGGATAGATTTCAAGTAGGCCTGAAATACCACAAACTAGTTATTTTCAGAATGGCAAATTTGGGAATGCTTTTTCAACCCAGAACAAAAAGTCTGCTTTGACGGTCACTACAAATAACTTGACCAGCTAAAACTGTGCAGATTTGGTTGAATAGAGATGTGAGACCTGTTTTTTTTTGCGCTGTGTGACAGTTATAGGTTTAATCACAGAATGACACTTCTATCAGCACGCTAGCGTGTGTCTTAGGTTTTTCTGAATGATACTATCAATAACTTCAATGTAAGATTTTCTTTTTGGGATAGATTTCAAGTAGGCCTGAAATACCACAAACTAGTTATTTTCAGAATGGCAAATTTGGGAATGCTTTTTCAACCCAGAACAAAAAGTCTGCTTTGACGGTCACTACAAATAACTTGACCAGCTAAAACTGTGCAGATTTGGTTGAATAGAGATGTGAGACCTGTTTTTTTTTGCGCTGTGTGACAGTTATAGGTTTAATCACAGAATGACACTTCTATCAGCACGCTAGCTGGTGTCTTAGGTTTTTCTGAATGATACTAGCAATAACTTCAATGTAAGATTTTCTTTTTGGGATAGATTTCAAGTAGGCCTGAAATACCACAAACTAATTATTTTCAGAATGGCAAATTTGGGAATGCTTTTTCAACCCAGAACAAAAAGTCTGCTTTGACGGTCACTACAAATAACTTGACCAGCTAAAACTGTGCAGATTTGGTTGAATAGAGATGTGAGACCTGTTTTTTTTTGCGCTGTGTGACAGTTATAGGTTTAATCACAGAATGACACTTCTATCAGCACGCTAGCGTGTGTCTTAGGTTTTTCTGAATGATACTATCAATAACTTCAATGTAAGATTTTCTTTTTGGGATAGATTTCAAGTAGGCCTGAAATACCACAAACTAGTTATTTTCAGAATGGCAAATTTGGGAATGCTTTTTCAACCCAGAACAAAAAGTCTGCTTTAACGGTCACTACAAATAACTTGACCAGCTAAAACTGTGCAGATTTGGTTGAATAGAGATGTGAGACCTGTTTTTTTTTGCGCTGTGTGACAGTTATAGGTTTAATCACAGAATGACACTTCTATCAGCACGCTAACGTGTGTCTTAGGTTTTTCTGAATGATACTATCAATAACTTCAATGTAAGATTTTCTTTTTGGGATAGATTTCAAGTAGGCCTGAAATACCACAAACTAGTTATTTTCAGAATGGCAAATTTGGGAATGCTTTTTCAACCCAGAACAAAAAGTCTGCTTTGACGGTCACTACAAATAACTTGACCAGCTAAAACTGTGCAGATTTGGTTGAATAAAGATGTGAGACCTGTTTTTTTTTGCGCTGTGTGACAGTTATAGGTTTAATCACAGAATGACACTTCTATCAGCACGCTAGCGTGTGTCTTAGGTTTTTCTGAATGATACTATCAATAACTTCAATGTAAGATTTTCTTTTTGGGATAGATTTCAAGTAGGCCTGAAATACCACAAACTAGTTATTTTCAGAATGGCAAATTTGGGAATGCTTTTTAAACCCAGAACAAAAAGTCTGCTTTGACGGTCACTACAAATAACTTGACCAGCTAAAACTGTGCAGATTTGGTTGAATAGAAATGTCAGGTCTATTTTTTAGGCGCTGGGTGACAGGCTCAACTTGCCCCTGATGTAATATATGGCCAAAAAATAACCAGACTGTTGATGGTTAAATGCACTTCGGTGACACAGGCTCAGCCTGCAGCTGATGTAGTATATGGCCAAAAAATAATCAGACTATTGATGGTTAAATGCACTTGGGTGAAACAGGCTCAGCCTGCAGCTGATGTAGTATATGGCCAAAAAATAACCAGACTGTTGATGGTTAAATGCACTTCGGTGACACAGGCTCAGCCTGCAGCTGATGTAGGATATAGCACAAAATAACCACACTATCGATGGTTAAATACACTTGGTGATAGCTCGTGCTGGCGCACCACAAGTCACAAAATGGCCGCCGATCACCCTAGAAAAAAAGTGATCTAAAAACGCTCTGGGCAGCCTCAAAAAAGTGAGCAAGTCAATATTAGCACTTCAATGATCCACAGCTGCAGATCGATCACAGAATGAAGTCTTTCGGAGGAGTTAATCTGCCTAATCTCGCCCTAACGTCGCAGCTGCAACCTCTCCCTATACTGATCATAGCAGAGTGACGTGCGGCGCTACGTGACTCCAGCTTAAATAGAGGCTGGTTCACATGGTGCACTGGCCAATCACAGCCATGCCAATAGTAGGCATGGCTGTGATGGCCTCTTGGGCCAAGTAGTATGATGCTTGTTGATTAGCTGCTTTGCAGCCTTTCAAAAAGCGCCAAGAATGCGCCGAACACCGAACTCGAACCCGGACTTTTACGAAAATGTTCGGGTTCGGGTCCGTGTCACGGACACCCCAAAATTCGGTACGAACCCGAACTATACAGTTCGGGTTCGCTCATCCCTATCAGAGATACATCGACCTGGCTACTGATGTTGTTGCTATGTTTGTCTACAGACCAAACATAGCTGCTTCCCAAGATTTGCGTAGGAGGCTATCCGCCTTTCTTTCCATTGGATCTTTTAACTGTGATAAGTCATCAAAGGGTAAAGTCTTAAGGTCTTTTTATTTACTTTGGCTACCTAGACATCAATTTTAGGTATTTCTTCAAATATTTTATATTAATTTGGATCAAATAAAAGTCTGTTCTTAAATTATCTAGATATACCCTGAATTTTTTCTGGGTCTAACCATTCGTCCAGTACCATATGCCGTATGTTCCCATTAATGGGAAAAATTCTGGAGAGTTTGGTTCTTAATCCCCCAAACATTTCATTTTGTATTGAATGGGGTTTCTGAATTTCATCTATACTCATTGTAGCTCTAACCGCTTTTAATAGGTCCTTCATTTCTTCTGTGGAAAAATATTACTTTTTTGATTCTTCCACAATCTCCCCCTCAGATAAAAGATCCTCGCCATCCCACTGCTTTGACGAGGATGCTTCATCTTCAAGACCATAGGAGTCCAAGGAGGAATCTATTGCCAATTTTTGGTGTTTAGGAGGCTGTGGACCCGGATTCACATCTCTTTTTGAAGCCAGAGAAGATTTTACTTCTTCATGTATCATAGACCTGAACTCTTCCATGATGGATGGTTGTTCCTCTCTTACAATATTGGAAATACACTCTCTGCAGTGTTTTTTAGAATATTGGTCTGGTAACTTCTTATAACACTGTATGCACTTGATATTCTTTTTAGCCTTCTTCTGAGCCTCCTTAGACACCTATCAGTAAGAGATCTACCCCATTATTGTAAGGTTCATATATATATATATATATATATATATATATATACACTCACCTAAAGAATTATTAGGAACACCATACTAATAAGGTGTTGGACCCCCTTTTGCCTTCAGAACTGCCTTAATTCTATGTGGCATTGATTCAACAAGATGCTGATAGCATTCTTTAGAAATGTTGGCCCATATTGATAGGATAGCATCTTGCAGTTGATGGAGATTTGAGTGATGCACATCCAGGGCAAGAAGCTTCCGTTCCACCACATCCCAAAGATGCTCTATTGGGTTGAGATCTGGTGACTGTGGGGGCCATTTTAGTACAGTGAACTCATTGTCATATTCAAGAAACCAATTTGAAATGATTTGAGCTTTGTGCCATGGTGCATTATCCTGCTGGAAGTAGCCATCAGAGGATGGATACATGTTCTCATTCTGTTTACGCCAAGTTCGGACTCTACCATTTGAATGTCTCAACAGAAATCAAGACTCATCAGACCAGGCAACATTTTTCCAGTCTTTAACAGTCCAATTTTGGTGAGCTCGTGCAAATTGTAGCCTCTTTTTCCTATTTGTAGTGGAGATGAGTGGTACCCGGTGGGGTCTTCTGCTGTTGTAGCCCATCCGCCTCAAGGTTGTGTGTGTTGTGGCTTCACAAATGCTTTGCTGCATACCTCAGTTGTAACAAGTGGTTATTTCAGTCAACGTTGCTCTTCTATCAGCTTGAATCAGTCAGCCCATTCTCCTCTGACCTCTAGTATCCACAAGGCATTTTTGCCCATAGGACTGCCGCATACTGGATGTTTTTCCCTTTTCACACCATTTTTTGTAAACCCAGAAATGGTTGTGCGTGAAAATCCCAGTAACTGAGCAGATTGTGAAATACTCAGACCGGCCCGTCTGGCACCGACAACCATGCCACGCTCAAAATTGCTTAAATCACCTTTCTTTCCCATTCTGACATTCAGTTTGGAGTTCAGGAGATTGTCTTGACCAGGACCACCCCCCTAAATGCATTGAAGCAACTGCCATGTGATTGGTTGACTAGATAATTGCATTAATGAGAAATAGAACAGGTGTTCCTAATAATTCTTTAGGTGAGTGTATATATGTATATTACAACTTATAATTGTGTATATGAATTCCCGCATATACAGTTGTGTTCAAAATTATTCAACCCCCACTGAAATTGAATGTTTTGGCCAGTTTGACATTGATTTTGATTATTTCAGTCATCTTGTTTACAATTAAATCAAAGAGGCACTTGCAAGTCAGACAAATATAACATAACATTTATAATGAAATAACCACAAATGTCTTTTCTGTGCTCACATCATTAGCAGTTTTATTCAACCCCCAAGTGACATTCAATCTTAGTACTTAGTACAACATCCTTTTCCAGTTATAACAGCTTTTAGACGTGAAGCATAGCTTGACACAAGTGTCTTGCAGCCATCTACGGGTATCTTTGCCTTTTCTTCATGGGCAAAAGCCTCCAGTTCAGTCACATTCTTAGGCTTGCGCGCTGCAACTGCTTTCTTTAAGTCCCACCAGAGGTTCTCAATCGGATTTAAGTCTGGTGACTGCGATGGCCACTTCAAAATGTTCCAGCCTTTAATCTGCAACCATGCTCTAGTGGACTTGGAGGTATGCTTGGGATCATTGTCCTGTTGAAAGGTCCAACGTCTCCCAAGCCTCAGGTTTGTGACGGACTGCATCACATTTTCATCCAATATCTCCTGGTACTGAAGAGAATTCATGGTACCTTGCACACGCTGAAGCTTCCCTGTACCTGTAGAAGCAAAACAGCCCAAAGCATGATTGACCCTCAGCCATGCTTCACAGTAGGCAAGGTGTTCTTTTCTTCATAGGCCTTGTTTTTCCTCCTCCAAACATAGCGTTGATCCATGGGCCCAAACAGTTCTAATTTTGTTTCATCAGTCCACAGAACACTATCCCAAAACTTTTGTGGTTTGTCCACATGACTTTTGGACTTTTGGCATACTGCAGTCGACTCTTCTTATTCTTTGGAGACAGCAAGGGGGTGCGCCTGGGAGTTCTGGCATGGAGGCCTTCATTACGCAGTGTGCGCCTTATTGTCTGAGCTGAAACTTCAGTACCCACATCTGACAAATCTTTTTTCAGTTCCTCAGCAGTCACATGGGGACTTTTCTCCACTTTGCGCTTCAGGTAGTGCACAGCAGTCGAAGTCAGCATCTTCTTTCTGCCACGACCAGGTAGCGTTTCAACAGTGCCCTTTGCCTTGAATTTGCGAATGATGCTTCCTATGGTGTCTCTTGGTATGTTTAAAATCTTTGCAATCTTCTTATAGCCATTGCCCTTCCTGTGAAGAGAAATCACCTCTTCTCTTGTCTTCCTGGACCATTCTCTTGACTTCACCATGTTTGTAAACACACCAGTAAATGTCTAGAAGGAGCTGAGTATCACAGTCCTTTTAAATCTGCCTAATTGGTGCTTATTATGCTTGATTGCTGCTCCTTGACATCCACAGGTGTTTTCAATACCTGATCGAAAACACTTGAATGAACCTCTGTTCTTAAGAGTGGTAGTCTTTAAGGGGTTGAATAATTGTGTCAATGAAGAAATCACAAAAAAAACATTTAATACTGTATTACAAAAACAATTGATGTCATTTTAGTTGCATTTGGTTCTTTAAAAAGTCCTTGTAAGATTTCATTCTGAACAAAATTACAAATGTACGCTAAATTCCCTAAAACCCTTTACAGCATTGGGGGTTGAATAATTTTGAACACAACTGTATATATTTATATATCTAATATATAAAGCTGAGTGTATGTATATGTGTGTATGTATGTATGTACTCTAAAGGAATCTGCACCGTTGCATTTACAATCACGAAATATGGCCACAGGTACATCAAGTGTCTGGGGGAGGTTTTAGACCGGGTCTCAGCTCTCTAGCACGTACCGTTCCTGAGATATTACCCAAAAATGCATTAGTCAATAGAAGCCTGGTCACATGACCCTTATCATCTCACAGGCCCTTAGTCTCCACATACACATAGTTTTAAACCAGGTTTCCATACCAATCAAGCCATTTTTCTTCACTGCTGTAGGTCAGCTTTAAAAGGGCAAGGCGCTGTGGATGACACTGTTAAAGGAGCAGAGTGCTGTGGAGGTCACAGTTCAGGGGCAGATAGGGTGGCCATTCAGGCCACTCTCAAAAGACAGACTTAAAAACCCCACCCCCAAGTCTCGCTAAACCACTCCGCAGCTGATGGGGATTGAAAAAATGGAGGCAAAAATCAAGTTCTGTCAGCTCCAGGGGTGGGAGGGCGGGTGACTTTCTCCCTGTTAGCTAACGCTCAGACAGCACAGTGCTGCTCTCTGAGAGTGAGATATTCAAAAGGACATTCCTGTGTCCGTCCAAGCCCTGCGCTGGAGGGAGGACAGGGAGTCTGAAATCCAGACTGTCCGGCCTAAAACCGGACCTCTGGCCATCCTCGGGGCAGGCTGTTGTTGAGGTCACAGTTAAGGGGACGATCCACTATGTCAGTCTTAACTCCTTAAGGACACAGCCTTATTTCACTTTAAGGACCAGGCCATTTTTTGCAAATCTGACCAGTGTCACTTTAAGTGGTGATAACTTTAAAACGCTTTGACTTATCCATGCCATTCTGAGACAGTTTTTTCGTCACATATTGCAATTCATGACAGTAGTAAAATGGAGTAAAAAATAATACTTTTTATTTATAAAAAAATACCAAATTTGCCTAAAATTTTGCAAATTTTTCAAATTTCCAAGTTTCAATTTCTCTACTTCTATAATACATAGTAATACCTACAAAAATAGTTATTACTTTACATTCACCATATGTCTACTTTATGTTAGGATCATTTTGGGAATGACATTTTATTTTTGGGGGACGTTCCAAGGCTTAGAAGTTTAGAAGTAAATCTTAAAATTTCTCAGAAATAAAAAAAAAAAACTTTTTAAGGACCAGTTCAGGTGTGAAGTCACTTTGTGAGGCATACATAATAGAAACCACCCAAAAATGACCCCATTCTAGAAACTATACTCCTCAAGGTATTCAAAACTGATTTTACAAACGTTGTTAACCCTTTAGGTGTTCCACAAGAATTAATGGAAAATAGAGATACAATTTAAAAATTTCACTTTTTTGGCAGATTTTTCATTTTAATATTTTTTTTTCCAGTTACAAAGCAAGGGTTAAAAGCCAAACAAAATGTAATATTTATGGACCTGATTCTGTAGTTTACAGAAACACCCCATATGTGGTCGTAAAATGCTGTATGGGCACACGGTAGGGCGCAGAAGGAAAGGAATGCCATATGGTTTTTGGAAGGCAGATTGTGCTAGACTGTTTTTTTTTACTCCATGTCCCATTTGAAGCCCCCCTGGTGCACCCCTAGAGTAGAAATTCAATAAAAGTGACCCCATCTAAGAAACTACACCCCTCAAGGTATTCAATACTGATTTTACAAATGTTGTTAACCCTTTAGGTGTTCCACAAGAATTAATGGAAAATAGAGATACAATTTCAAAATTTCACTTTTTTGGCAGATTTTTCATTTTAATATTTTTTTCCAGTTACAATGCAAGGGTTAACAGCCAAACAAAACTCAATATTTATGGCCCTGATTCTGTAGTTTACAGAAATACCCCATATGTGGTCGTAAACTGATGTATGGGCACACGGCAGGGCGCAGAAGGAAAGGAATGCCATACGGTTTTTGGAAGGCAGATTTTGCTAGACTGTTTTTTTTTATACCATGTCCCATTTGAAGCCCCCCCCTGATGCACCCCTAGAGTAGAAACTCCATAAAAATGACCCATCTAAGAAACTACACCCCTCAAGGTATTCAAAACTGATTTTACAAACGTTGTTAACCCTTTAGGTGTTCCACAAGAATTAATGAAAAATAGAGATACAATTTCAAAATTTCACTTTTTTGGCAGATTTTCCATTTTAATATTTTTTTTTCCAGTTACAAAGCAAGGGTTAACAGCCAAACAAAACTCAATATTTATGGCCCTGATTCTGTAGTTTACAGAAACACCCCATATGTGGTTGTAAACTGCTGTACGGGCACACGGCAGGGCACAGAAGGAAAGGAATGCCATACGGTTTTTGGAAGTCAGATTTTGCTGGACTGTTTTTTTTTATACCATGTCCCATTTGAAGCCCCCCTGATGCACCCCAAGAGTATAAACTCCAAAAAAGTGACCCCATTTTAGAAACTACGGGATAGGGTGGAAGTTTTGTTGTACTAGTTTAGGGTACATATTATTTTTGGTTGCTCTATATTACACTTTTTGTGAGGAAAGGTAACAAGAAAAAGCAGTTTTGGCACCGTTTTTTTTTGTTATTTACAACATTCATCTGACAGGTTAGATTATGTGGTATTTTTATAGAGCAGGTTGTCACGGATGCGGCAATACCTAATATGTATACAATTTTTTTTATTTATGTAAGTTTTACACAATGATTTCATTTTGGAAAAAAACATGTTTTAGTGTCTCCATAGTCTGAGAGCCATAGTTTTTTCTGTTTTTGGGCAATTACCTTAGGTAGGGTCTCATTTTTTGCGGTATGAGATGACAGTTTGATTGGCACTATTTTGGGGTGCATATGATTTTTTGATCGCTTGCTATTACACTTTTTGTGATGTAAGATGACTAAAAATGGCTTTTTTTACACCGTTTTTATTTTTATTTTTTTACGGTGTTCACCTGAGGGGTTAGGTCATGTGATATTTTTATAGAGTAACTTATTACGAATGCGTCTATACCTAATATGTATACTTTTTTTTTATTTATGTAAGTTTTACACAATGAATTCATTTTTTAAACAAAAAAAAACATGTTTTAGTGTTTCCATAGTCTGAGATCCATAGTTTTTTCAGTTTTTGGGCGATTATTTTGGGTAGGGTATGATTTTTGCAGGATGAGATGACGGTTTTATTGGCACTATTTTGGGGTGCATATGACTTTTTGATTGCTTGCTATTACACTTTTTGTGAGGCAAGGTGACAAAAAAATGGTTTATTTAGCACAGTTTTTATTTTTTATTTTTTACGGTGTTCATCTGAGGGGTTAGGTCATGTGATAGTTTTATAGAGCTGATCGATACGGACACGGCAATACCTAATCTGTATACTTTTTATTTATTTATGTAAGTTTTACACAATAATATCATTTTTGAAACATAAAAAAATCGTGTTTTAGTGTCTCCCTATTCTGAGAGCCATAGTTTTTTTTTTGTTTTTTGGGCGATTATCTTGGGATGGGGTATGATTTTTGCGGGATGAGATGACGGTTAGATTGGCACTATTTTGGGGTGCATATGACTTTTTGATCGCTTGCTATTACACTTTTTGTAAAGTAAGGTGACAAAAATGGTTTATTTAGCACAGTTTTTGTTTTTTATTTTCGACGGTGTTCATCTGAGGGGTTAGGTCATGTGATATTTTTATAGAGCCGGTCGATACAGACGCGGCGATACCTAATATGTATACTTTTTTTTATTTATGTGAGTTTTACACAATAACAGCTTTTTTAAAACAAAAAAATGATGTTTTAGTGTCTCCATATTCTGAGCCATAGTTTTTTATTTTTTGGGCGATTGTCTCAGGTAGGGGCTCATTTCTTGCGGGATGAGGTTACGGTTAGATTGGTACTATTTTGGTGGGCATACGCCTTTTTGATCGCTTGCTGTTGTACTTTTTGTGATGTAAGGTGACAAAAAAATTGTTTATTTAGCACAGTTTTTATTTTTTATTTTTTACAGTGTTCATTTGAGGGGTTAGGTCATGTGATATTTTTATAGAGCCGGTCGATATGCACGCGGCGATACCTAATATGTCTATTTTTTTTTCCTCTATTTTTTACCTTTTTTTTTAACTTTATTTGGGGAAAATGAAATTTTTGTTTATTTTTACTTGAAACTTTTAATTTTTCTTGTGGGAAAACTTTATTTTTTCACTTTATTTTTTGTCCCACTTTGGAACTTTTGGGGGTCTGATCCTTTACAATGCATTCCAATACTTATGTATTGGAATGCATTGGCTGTATGAGTAATACTGTGTGTATTACTCATACAGCTTCCGGCCTGTGAGATCCAGGGGGCTGGATCTCACAGGCTCGTCACCGGAAGGCAGCGCAGATGCCTCAGGAAGGCATCGCGCTGCCTTCCATGCTATCGGGTCCCACCTAGGAGCCGCATGGGGACCCAATGGCACCGCCGTTGCCCGCACAATAAAAAGCCGCAAACCGCAGGTCTGAATTGACCTGCGGTTTGCGGCGATCGCCGACATGGGGGGGTCACGGGACCCCCCGCGCATTTAGCCGAGGTGCCTGTTCAATGATTTGAGCAGGCACCAGCTTCCGATCACCGCCCGCCGCGTGGCAGTGATCGGAAATACACAGGGTGTACAGGTAGGCCCTGTGTCCTTAAGTACCAGGACATAAGGGCGTACCTGTACGCCCTGTGTCCTGAAGAGGTTAAGGGGCGGGGTGCTGTAGAGGTCACTGTTAAGGGGGCAGGGTGTTGTGGAGGTCACATTTTAAGGGAACAGAGCTTTGTGGAGGTCACTGTTAAAGGGGCGGGATATTGTAGAAATCACTGTTAGGGAGACGGGGTACTGAGGAGGTCACTAATAAAGGAAGGGCCGCTGTGGAGGTCACTGTTAAAGGTGTGAACGCTGTGGATATTACTGTTAAGGGGGCAGGCTGCTGTGGAGGTAACTGTTAAAGGGGCGGGCACTGTGGAGGTCACTGTTAAGAGAGGATGGGACTGTGGAGGCCACTATTAACCACCTCAGCCCCCAGTGCTTAAACACCCTGAAAGACCAGGCCACTTTTTACACTTCTGACCTACACTACTTTCACCGTTTATTGCTCGGTCATGCAACTTACCACCCAAATGAATTTTACCTCCTTTTCTTCTCACTAATAGAGCTTTCATTTGGTGGTATTTCATTGCTGCTGACATTTTTACTTTTTTTGTTATTAATCGAAATTTAACGATTTTTTTGCAAAAAAATGACATTTTTCACTTTCAGTTGTAAAATTTTGCAAAAAAAACGACATCCATATAGAAATTTTGCTCTAAATTTATAGTTCTACATGTCTTTGATAAAAAAAAATGTTTGGGTAAAAAAAAATGGTTTGGGTAAAAGTTATAGCGTTTACAAACTATGGTACAAAAATGTGAATTTCCGCTTTTTGAAGCAGCTCTGACTTTCTGAGCACCTGTCATGTTTCCTGAGGTTCTACAATGCCCAGACAGTACAAACACCCCACAAATGACCCCATTTCTGAAAGTACACACCCTAAGGTATTCGCTGATGGGCATAGTGAGTTCATAGAACTTTTTATTTTTTGTCACAAGTTAGCGGAAAATGATGATTTTTTTTTTTTTTTTTCTTACAAAGTCTCATATTCCACTAACTTGTGACAAAAAATAAAAAGTTCTATGAACTCACTATGCCCATCAGCGAATACCTTGGGGTCTCTTCTTTCCAAAATGGGGTCACTTGTGGGGTAGTTATACTGCCCTGGCATTCTAGGGGCCCAAATGTGTGGTAAGGAGTTTGAAATCAAATTCTGTAAAAAATGACCTGTGAAATCCGAAAGGTGCTCTTTGGAATATGGGCCCCTTTGCCCACCTAGGCTGCAAAAAAGTGTCACACATCTGGTATCTCCGTACTCAGGAGAAGGTGGGGAATGTGTTTTGGGGTGTCATTTTATATATACCCATGGTGGGTGAGAGAAATATCTTGGCAAAAGACAACTTTTCCCATTTTTTTATACAAAGTTGTCATTTGACCAAGATATTTATCTCACCCAGCATGGGTATATGTAAAAAGACACCACAAAACACAGTCCTCAACTTCTCCTGAGTACGGGGATACCAGATGTGTGACACTTTTTTGCAGCCTAGGTGGGCAAAGGGGCCCATATTCCAAAGAGCACCTTTCGGATTTCACTCCTCATTTTTTCCTGAATTTGATTTCAAACTCCTTACCACACATTTGGGCCCCTAGAATACCAGGGCAGTATAACTACCCCACAAGTGACCCCATTTTGGAAAGAAGACACCCCAAGGTATTCCGTGAGGGGCATGGCGAGTTCCTAGAATTTTTTATTTTTTGTCACAAGTTAGTGGAAAATGATGATTTTTTTTTTTTTTTTCATACAAAGTCTCATATTCCACAAACTTGTGACAAAAAATAAAAACTTCCATGAACTCACTATGCCCATCAGCGAATACCTTGGGGTCTCTTCTTTCCAAAATGGGGTCACTTGTGGGGTAGTTATACTGCCCTGGCATTCTAGGGGCCCAAATGTGTGGTAAGTAGGTAAATGACCTGTGAAATCCGAAAGGTGCTCTTTGGAATGTGGGCCCCTTTGCCCACCTAGGCTGCAAAAAAGTGTCACACATCTGGTATCTCTGTATTCAGGAGAAGTTGAGTAATGTGTTTTGGGGTGTCTTTTTACATATACCCATGCTGGGTGAGATAAATATCTTGGTCAAATGCCAACTTTGTATAAAAAAATGGGAAAAGTTGTCTTTTGCCAAGATATTTCTCTCACCCAGCATGGGTATATGTAAAATGACACCCCAAAACACATTCCCCAACTTCTCCCGATTATGAAGATACCAGATGTGTGACACTTTTTTGCAGCCTAGGTGGGCAAAGGGGCCCATATTCAAAAGAGCACCTTTCGGATTTCACAGGTCATTTTTTACAGAATTTGATTTCAAACTCCTTACCACACATTTGGGCCCCTAGAATGCCAGGGCAGTATAACTACCCCACAAGTGACCCCATTTTGGAAAGAAGAGACCCCAAGGTATTCGCTGATGGGCATAGTGAGTTCATAGAACTTTTTATTTTTTGTCACAAGTTAGTGGAATATGAGACTTTGTATGAAAAAAAAAAAAAAAAAAAAAAAAGCATTTTCCACTAACTTGTGACAAAAAATAAAAAATTCTAGGAACTCGCCATGCCCGTCACGGAATACCTTGGGGTGTCTTCTTTCCAAAATGAGGTCACTTGTGGGGTAGTTATACTGCCCTGGCATTTTCCAGGGGCCCTAATGTGTGGTAAGTAGGTAAATGACCTGTGAAATCCGAAAGGTGCTCTTTGGAATATGGGCCCCTTTGCCCACCTAGGCTGCAAAAAAGTGTCACACATGTGGTATCGCCGTATTCAGGAGAAGTTGGGGAATGTGTTTTGGGGTGTTATTTTACATATACCCATGCTGGGTGAGAGAAATATCTTGGCAAAAGACAACTTTTCCCATTTTTTTATACAAAGTTGGCATTTGACCAAGATATTTCTCTCACCCAGCATGGGTATATGTAAAATGACACCCCAAAACACATTCCCCAACTTCTCCTGAGTACGGCGATACCAGATGTGTGACACTTTTTTGCAGCCTAGATGCGCAAAGGTGCCCAAATTCCTTTTAGGAGGGCATTTTTAGACATTTGGATACCAGACTTCTTCTCACGCTTTGGGGCCCCTAGAATGCCAGGGCAGTATAAATACCCCACATGTGACCCCATTTTGGAAAGAAGACACCCCAAGGTATTCAATGAGGGGCATGGCGAGTTCATAGAAAATTTTTTTTTTTGGCACAAGTTAGCGGAAATTGATATTTTTTATTTTTTTCTCACAAAGTCTCCCGTTCCGCTAACGTGGGACAAAAATTTCAATCTTTCATGGACTCAATATGCCCCTCACGGAATACCTGGGGGTGTCTTCTTTCCGAAATGGGGTCACATGTGGGGTATTTATACTGCCCTGGCATTCTAGGGGCCCTAAAGCGTGAGAAGAAGTCTGGAATATAAATGTCTAAAAAATTTTACGCATTTGGATTCCGTGAGGGGTATGGTGAGTTCATGTGAGATTTTATTTTTTGACACAAGTTAGTGGAATATGAGACTTTGTAAGAAAAAAAAAAAAAATTCCGCTAACTTGGGCCAAAAAAATATCTGAATGGAGCCTTACAGAGGGGTGATCAATGACAGGGGGGTGATCAATGACAGGGGGGTGATCAATGACAGGGGGGTTGATCAATGACAGGGGGGTTGATCAATGACAGGGGGTTGATCAATGACAGGGGGGTGATCAATGACAAGGGGGTGATCAGGGAGTCTATATGGGGTGATAACCACAGTCATTGATCACGCCCGTGTAAGGCTTCATTCAGACGTCCGGATGCGTTTTGCGGATCCGATCCATCTATCAGTGCATCCGTAAAAATCATGCGGACATCTGAATGGAGCTTTACAGGGGGGTAATCAATGACAGGGGGGTAATCAATGACAGGGGGGTGATCAGGGAGTCTATATGGGGTGATCACCACAGTCATTGATCATGCCCCTGTAAGGCTTCATTCAGACGTCCGGATGCGTTTTGCGGATCCGATCCATCTATCAGTGCATCCGTAAAAATCATGCGGACGTCTGAATGGAGCTTTACAGGGGGGTAATCAATGACAGGGGGGTGATCAGGGAGTCTATATGGGGTGATCACCACAGTCATTGATCACGCCCCTGTAAGGCTTCATTCAGACGTCCGGATGCGTTTTGCGGATCCGATCCATCTATCAGTGCATCCGTAAAAATCATGCGGACGTCTGAATGGAGCTTTACAGGGGGGTAATCAATGACAGGGGGGTAATCAATGACAGGGGGGTGATCAGGGAGTCTATATGGGGTGATCACCACAGTCATTGATCATGCCCCTGTAAGGCTTCATTCAGACGTCCGGATGCGTTTTGCGGATCCGATCCATCTATCAGTGCATCCGTAAAAATCATGCGGACATCTGAATGGAGCTTTACAGGGGGGTAATCAATGACAGGGGGGTGATCACCACAGTCATTGATCATGCCCCTGTAAGGCTTCATTCAGACGACCGGATGCGTTTTGCGGATCCGATCCATGTATCAGTGCATCCGTAAAAATCATGCGGACATCTGAATGGAGCTTTACAGGGGGGTGATCAGGGAGTCTATATGGGGTGATCACCACAGTCATTGATCATGCCCCTGTAAGGCTTCATTCAGACGTCCGGATGCGTTTTGCGGATCCGATCCATCTATCAGTGGATCCGTAAAAATCATGCGGACGTCTGAATGGAGCTTTACAGGGGGGTAATCAATGACAGGGGGGTGATCAGGGAGTCTATATGGGGTGATCACCACAGTCATTGATCACGCCCCTGTAAGGCTTCATTCAGACGTCCGGATGCGTTTTGCGGATCCGATCCATCTATCAGTGGATCCGTAAAAATCATGCGGACGTCTGAATGGAGCTTTACAGGGGGTTGATCAATGACAGGGGGGTAATCAATGACAGGGGGGTGATCAGGGAGTCTATATGGGGTGATCAGGGGTGATTAGGGGTGATCAGGGGCTAATAAGGGGTTAATAAGTGACGGGGGGGGGGGGGGTGTAGTGTAGTGTAGTGGTGCTTGGTGCTACTTTACTGAGCTACCTGTGTCCTCTGGTGGTCGATCCAAACAAAGGGGACCACCAGAGGACCAGGTAGCAGGTATATTAGACGCTGTTATCAAAACAGCGTCTAATATACCTGTTAGGGGTTAAAAAAAACACATCTCCAGCCTGCCAGCGAACGATCGCCGCTGGCAGGCTGGAGATCAACTCTCTTACCTTCCGTTCCTGTGAGCGCGCGCGCCCGTGTGCGCGCGTTCACAGGAAGTCTCGCGCCTCGCGAGATGACGCGTATATGCGTGACTGTGAGCAGGGCTGCCCCTCCGGAACGCGATCCTGCGTTAGGCGGTCCGGAGGTGGTTAAAGGCGCAGCGGGGTATTATGAGGTCACTTTTAAGTGAGTGTGGTACTGTGGAGGTCACTGTTAAGGGAGTTAAGTACTGTGGCAGTCACTGTTAAAGGGGCAGTTGCTTAAGGGGGCCAGGAATGGTGGAGGTCACAGTTGAGGGGACTATGGCCAGTGTTAAGGGGCTGGTGCTGTAGAGGTCACTGTTAAGGGGGCGGGCCCCTGTGGAGGTCACTGTCAAGGGGATGGGGTGCTGTGGAACTCATTGTTAAAGGGGCAGGCTGCTGTGAAGGTAAAAAAGGGGGTGGGCTGCTGTGGAGGTCCCATTTTTAGGAGACGGAGCACTGTGGGGGGGTTCAGTGTTAAGGGGTGGGGGGGCTGGGGAGGTCACTGTTAAGAGGGCGGGGTACTGTAGATGTCACTGTTATAGTGGATACTGTGGATATCTTTTAACGACACACGTGAAATAGATTAAATATACCTGTGCAATGCCGGGTCCTTCTATATATATATATATATATATATATATATATATAAATATATATATAAATTTACATATATATATATATATATATATATATACACATATGAATACAAGCATGTTTGCTGCCATATGAGATCCCCCAGATGGGGACTTACGGTTTGTGGCCCAGGAGCATAGAATCTTCTTTTAAGCCCGTCAGTCTGCAATTCGTAACACTTCCGGGTACGCGCGCATGCACCCTTCCGAACCGGAAGTGACGTCCATGCTGAGTGTGCGTCCTCACACCAGCTTGTCCCACCAGGGGAAAGGAGGCTGCAACAGGATATGGGCAGGCATCCGATAAAAAGAATAAACGACCATTCTCGTCTCCGAGCAAGGGACCCCCAGGGAATTTTAATAAACATACAAGGTAGGTTTCAAACCACCGATCCAGTACCCTGGGAAATAAATAATAAAATCACAGTTTCCTCTTCACCTCCCTGACAGGCAGAGAGGCCTTTCTCTGTCCTGGCCATTGTAGGGGCAGGAAAACACTGGTGAATGATGATGGGAGGGGGCAATATAACCTTTCTCTGTTTCCTGACCTTACAGAGGTCAGGGGCCAATTTCCAGTCTCATTGCACTGACGCCAAATACACTCACCTAAAGAATTATTAGGAACACCTGTTCTATTTCTCATTAATGCAATTATCTAGTCAACCAATCACATGGCAGTTGCTTCAATGCATTTAGGGGTGTGGTCCTGGTCAAGACAATCTCCTGAACTCCAAACTGAATGTCAGAATGGGAAAGAAAGGTGATTTAAGCAATTTTGAGCGTGGCATGGTTGTCGGTGCCAGACGGGCCGGTCTGAGTATTTCACAATCTGCTCAGTTACTGGGATTTTCACGCACAACCATTTCTGGGTTTACAAAGAATGGTGTGAAAAGGGAAAAACATCCAGTATGCGGCAGTCCTGTGGGCGAAAATGCCTTGTGGATGCTAGAGGTCAGAGGAGAATGGGCCGACTGATTCAAGCTGATAGAAGAGCAACGTTGACTGAAATAACCACTCGTTACAACCGAGGTATGCAGCAAAGCATTTATGAAGCCACAACACGCACAACCTTGAGGCGGATGGGCTACAACAGCAGAAGACCCCACCGGGTACCACTCATCTCCACTACAAATATGAAAAAGAGGCTACAATTTGCACGAGCTCACCAAAATTGGACTGTTGAAGACTGGAAAAATGTTGCCTGGTCTGATGAGTCTCGATTTCTGTTGAGACATTCAAATGGTAGAGTCTGAATTTGGCGTAAACAGAATGAGAACATGTATCCATCCTCTGATGGCTACTTCCAGCAGGATAATGCACCATGTCACAAAGCTCGAATCATTTCAAATTGGTTTCTTGAACATGACAATGAGTTCACTGTACTAAAATGGCCCCCACAGTCACCAGATCTCAACCCAATAGATCATCTTTGGGATGTGGTGGAATGGGAGCTTCGTGCCCTGGATGTGCATCCCTCAAATCTCCATCAACTGCAAGATGCTATCCTATCAATATGGGCCAACATTTCTAAAGAATGCTATCAGCACCTTGTTGAATCAATGCCACATAGAATTAAGGCAGTTCTGAAGGCAAAAGGGGGTCCAACACCGTATTAGTATGGTGTTCCTAATAATTCTTTAGGTGAGTGTATATTATTAAGGTGCGCCATTTCACAAATGTGGAGCAGGCGCACAAAGACAGACTTAAAGGGGTTGTCTGGTCCCAAAAACAAAATTATTTTTTGTGCTCCTAACACCTGTCACCATACATATATTGTATATGTCCCCAATACCTATTTTCATGTCTGTGCTTTCTTTCCCCCGGTCTGGACATCAGACTATCCTGGCAGGTCTGTTTACATTCAGTGCTTCCTGTTTTCTTTATTAGTCTAGCTTTATTTATGGCTGCTCTGCAGAGTGATGAGTCACATGCTGACCCCACCCCCACATTGTTTAGTCTGCAGGAGCTACACCCACTATATGTGGCCATGATACCAGGGGCATACTGACAACTCATGGGGCCCCCGGGCAAAAGGAGATTATAGGGCCCATGTGTCCCCACCCACTCTCAAGCCACACCCACATATTGCACCGCCCACATCACCTATATCAATATGTAAATCTTAGAGAACCCTTTTACCTTATGTTATCAGTAGTATTACATAGGACTGCAAAAATACCCAGGAGCCAAATTAAATTTTAAGTTGCCAAATTTTAAATACATAAATTAGGCTATTTTAAAACTAGCGTTTTTGCTTGATCCGGCAGGGTTCAGCAAAAACACTTCCGTTACTGATAATACAACCATCTGCATCCATTATGAACAGATCCGGTTGTATTATCTATAACATAGCCAAGACGGATCCGTCATGAATAGGGTTGAGCGAATCCGAACTGTAGAGTTGGGGTTCGTACCGAACTTTAGGATTTTTGGTCCCCGGACTCGAACCCAAACTTTTCTGTAAAAGTTCGGGTTCGGTTTTTGGCGAGTTAATAGAGCTTTTTGAAAGGCTGCAGAGCAGCCAATCAACAAGCGTTTAACTTGAGTGCACTTAGAAACCATCACAGACAGTCTTACTTATGGCATGGCTGTGATTGGCCAGTGCAGCATGTGACCAAGCCTCTATATAAGCTGGAGTTACGTAGCGCTGCACGTCACTCTGCTCTTATTAGTGTAGGGGTAGGATGCTGCTGCTGTGAGAGAGAGAATAGGAAAGAATCTTTTATCAGAAGTGCTTTTTAACTCAGCGACCTACAGCGATTTTGTTTTGTGGGTGCAGTGCACAATCTTTTTACCCTCCCTGAGCCCAGTGACACAGAAAAATAACTTTTATCCGTCTGTTAGTTAGGTGGGCGTTGGTGGCCATTTTATGCACCAGTTCAGAGCACCAGCACAGCATATGTGCTTGAAATACTGCAATTATATTCTGGGTTTAAAAAAAATCACGCAATTTTTGCAAGACCCTACATCTGGGGCCTTTGCTGCATTTGTCACTGTGAAATACAAGCTTGAAATACTGCAATAATATTCTGGGTTTAAAAAAACACCCATTGTTGGCAAGACCCTACATCTGGGGCCTTTGCTGCATTTGTCACAGTGAAATACAAGCTTTAAATACTACAATTATATATTGGGTTAAAAAAAACATCAATTTTTGGCATTACCCTACATCTGGGGCCTTTGCTGCATTTGTCACAGTGAAATACAAGCTTGAAATACTGCAATTATATTCTGGGTTTAAAAAAACACCCATTTTTTGCAATACCCTACATCTGGAGCCTTTGCTGATTTGTCACAGTGAAATCCAAGCGTTAGATACTGCTGATATATTCTGTTATTAAAAAAAACACCCATTTTGGGCAAGATAATAAATTTGCGACCTTTGCTGCATTTGTCACAGTGAAAGACAAGCGTTAGATACTGCTGTTATATTCTGTTATTAAAAAAAAATACATTTTGGGCAAGATACTATAGTTGCGGCCTTTGCTGCATTTGTCACAGTGTAATACAAGCGTTAGATACTGCTGTTAAATTCTGGTTTAAAAAAAGCACCCATTTTGGGCAAGATAATACATTTGCGGCCTTTGCTGCATTTATGACAGTCCAATACAAGCGTTATATACCGCTGTTATATTCTGGTATTAAAAAAAACGCCAATTTTAGGCAGGACCCGACATCTGGGGCCTTTGCTGCATTTGTCACAGTGAAATACAAGCTTGAAAAACTGCACTAATATTCTGGGTTTAAAAAAAATCACCCATTTTTGTCAAGACCCTACAGTAGGTGTTTGTGAGATTGTGCTTTTAGCACGACAGCGTCGCGCTGATACTCGGCAACATGGTGCCGAGATCTCGCACTCACTGGAATAGTGACAGCACATCCCAGCAAGCGCGTCATAGAAGCGACGGGAGATCCGACTTGGATTCCCGCCAATTCTACACGTGTGCGGCGTTTGTTATGAATCCTGAGGGGGAAGTCCCCGCCGGATTTTAAATAAAAATCCGGCCTGGGTCCCCCCCTCAGGAGCATACCGGGCCCTTAGGTCTGTTATGGGTTGTAAGGAGAGCCCCCCCTACGCCGAAAAAAACGGCATAGGGGGTCCCCCTACAATCCATACCAGACCCGTATCCAAAGCACGCTACCCGGCCAGCCAGGAAGGGAGTGGGGACGAGCGAGCGCCCCCCCCCCCCCTCCTGAGCCGTACCAGGCTGCATGCCCTCAACATGGGGGGGTTGGGTGCTCTGGGGCAGGGGGCGCACTGCGGCCCCCCCACCTCAGAGCACCCTGTCCCCATGTTGATGAGGACAGGGCCCCTTCCCGACAACCCTGGCCGTTGGTTGTCGGGGTATGCGGGCGGGAGGCTTATCGGAATCTGGGAGCCCCCTTTAATAAGGGGGCCCCCAGATACCGGCCCCCCACCCTAAGTGAATGAGTATGGGGTACATCGTACCCCTACCCATTCACCTGCAAGAAAAGTGGTAAAAACACAAATAAACCACACAGTGTATTAAAATATTTTATTTTTCTGCTCCGGAGGCCGCCCCCTGTCTTCTTTATTAGCTCTTTTACCAGGGGGGGCTCTTCTTCTTCCGCTATCCCGACGGGTCTTCTCCGCTATCCGGGGGGTCTTCTCAACTCTCCGGGGTTCTCCTTCTGTCTTCTCCGCTATCCGGGGGGGTCTTCTCAACTCTCCGGGGTTCTCCTTCTGTCTTCTCCGCTATCCGGGGGGGTCTTCTCAACTCTCCGGGGTTCTCCTTCTGTCTTCTCCTTCTGTCTTGTTGACTCGGCGCACCCCGGTTCTTCGTCTCGCGAGACTCGGCGCACCCCGGTTCTTCGTCTCGCGAGACGAAGAACCGGGGTGCGCCGAGTCAACAAGACAGAAGGAGAAGACAGAAGGAGAACCCCGGAAGGTTGAGAAGACCCCCCCGGATAGCGGAGAAGACAGAAGGAGAACCCCGGAGAGTTGAGAAGACCCCCCGGATAGCGGAGAAGACAGAAGGAGAACCCTGGAGAGTTGAGAAGACCCCCCGGATAGCGGAGAAGACCCGTCGGGATAGCGGAAGAAGAAGAGCCCCCCCTGGTAAAAGAGCTAATAAAGAAGACAGGGGGCGGCCTCCGGAGCAGAAAAATAAAATATTTTAATACACTGTGTGGTTTATTTGTGTTTTTACCACTTTTCTTGCAGGTGAATGGGTAGGGGTACGATGTACCCCATACTCATTCACTTAGGGTGGGGGGCCGGTATCTGGGGGCCCCCTTATTAAAGGGGGCTCCCAGATTCCGATAAGCCTCCCGCCCGCATACCCCGACAACCAACGGCCAGGGTTGTCGGGAAGGGGCCCTGTCCTCATCAACATGGGGACAGGGTGCTCTGAGGTGGGGGGGCCGCAGTGCGCCCCCTGCCCCAGAGCACCCAACCCCCCCATGTTGAGGGCATGCAGCCTGGTACGGCTCAGGAGGGGGGGGGGCGCTCGCTCGTCCCCACTCCCTTCCTGGCTGGCCGGGTAGCGTGCTTTGGATACGGGTCTGGTATGGATTGTAGGGGGACCCCCTACGCCGTTTTTTTCGGCGTAGGGGGGGCTCTACTTACAACCCATAACAGACCTAAGGGCCCGGTATGCTCCTGAGGGGGGGACCCAGGCCGGATTTTTATTTAAAATCCGGCGGGGACTTCCCCCTCAGGATTCATAACAAACGCTGCACACGTGTAGAATTGGCGGGAATCCAAGTCGGATCTCCCGTCGCTTCTATGACGGCTCTGTCTCCATCGCGGCAAGCCAGCTCGGCGCTGGCTCCCGCGATGGGGCTCGTAGGTGCTCAATCTCGCCGAGAAAGAGAGCGAGATTGACACAAAATCGGGTTCACCTACTGTACATCTGGGGCATTTGCTGCATTTGTCACAGTGAAATACAAGCTTGAAAAACTGCACTAATATTCTGGGTTTAAAAAAAACACCCATTTTTGTCAATACCCTACATCTGGGGCCTTTCTTGCATGTGTCACAGTGAAATACAAGCGTGAGATGCTGCTGTTATATTCTGTTAATAAAAAAACACCCATTTTGGGCAAGATAATAAATTTGCGGCCTTTGCTGCATTTGTCACATTGAAATACAAGCGTTAGATACTGCTGTAATATTCTGTTATTAAAAAAGCACCCATTTTGGGTAAGATAATACATTTTCTGCCTTTGCTGCATTTGTCACAGTGAAATACAAGCGTTAGATACTGCTGTTATATTCTGTTATTAAAAAAGCACCCATTTTGGGCAAGATACTATATATATTTGCGGCTTTTGCTGCATTTGTCACAGTGAAAGACAAGCGTTAGATACTGCTGTTATATTTTGTTATTAAAAAAACACCTATTTTGGGCAAGATACTAAATTTGTGGCCTTTGCTGCATTTGTCACAGTGAAATACAAGCGTTAGATACTGCTGTCATATTCTTTTTTTTTAAAAACACCCATTTTGGGCAAGATAATAAATTTGCGGCCTTTGCTGCATTTCTGACAGTCCAATACAAGCGTTATATACAGCCAATATATTCTGGTATTAAAAAAACGCCAATTTTAGGCAGGACCCTACATCTGGGGCCTTTGCTGCATTTGTCACAGTGAAATACAAGCTTGAAAAACTGCACTAATATTCTGGGTTTACAAAAATACCCATTTTTGTCAAGACCCTACATTTGGGGCCTTTGCTGCATTTGTCACTGTGAAATACAAGCTTGAAATACTGCAATTATATTCTGGGATTAAAAAACACCAATTTTTTTTTTTGGGCTGCATAGCGGCATGACGTTCTTGTGCGTGCCACGTTCCTCCTCCTACCGTCCTTCCCTCCCTTCCCCCTCTCTACTTGCCGCCAGATTTGATGTGGAACGCCGTACCCAGCCGTGACTTGTGGAGTGCAGAAGCGCCAATTTGATGGCCGGAGTAGTCTGGGCCCTGACGCCCTGTGATGCTGCCCTCACTATTACGGCTTGTATCCCGTCTGGCCGGATCGTGATTCGTACCTGAGTCCTGTGTGTGGCAGAGTTTGTGGCTCGGTGCGGATACTTACCTCCGGTGCGTGGCAGGAGACTCAGGTGACGTTGTGCCTTTCTACCTGGGACTGCGGGCTATAGCTGTGGACCTTGGTGGTGCCTGGTGTGATGCCGGATGTGGACGTCGCTGAGCCTGAGGTGATCTGGTGTCCTGGTCCTGCCGACTTCTGTCTTGTTCCTGAGAGGGGGTGAGACCATAGATTATTGTTTGCTGAGGCCTCTATTGCCGGCGACTGATTGTCGGGTGCCTGCTCTACCTGTTGAGTTTGGACGGATTTGTGCCCAGGAAAATATCTTGTGCTGGGGGGCATACAGTTGGGTGGTCTGATAAATCTGTTCTTATCTCTGGGTGGAAAGGGCGTCTTTGGGACCTCCCTTTTGAGGCCAAGACCGTGAACTCTGAGGGAGGCTTGCACCCTATGTACTGTATGTGAATCATAGGATAAAGTCTCACCCAGCAAGTCACCTGGATATATAGCGGCTTCTGTTTATATGACTTTTCTCTCCAAGCTGAATCTGATAGTCATTTTTAAGTGGGGATAAAGGGCAAGCCCTATACTAGATTCCGTCCCTTGATAAAATCAGGTCTCTTTTCTTTGTAAAATTAGTTAGTTCTACTCCAAGGTTGTTTGAGAGGAGATAATCAACTTAAAATTTTATCCTTCCGGCTGCTCCGCTGTGTATTCAGAGACTTCCGCCTTTATGCTGTAAACCGTAACTTGTATTGCCGTCGGATTGTTTATGTATCCAGCTGAATATGTTTTGATTTATGTTTTCAGCCTATATGTATCCAGTATTTATGTTCTTTATTATTTTTTTACATGTATCCAGCTTTTTTAGTCTCCGGGCTATATATGTACATGTGCTATATTTCTGTGTGGAATACTTATGTCTCTATGAGCAGGGAATAGTTTGTCTGGGTCCTATAGTCAATACGAGGCATTTTTCAAGCCGGTCCGGATTTATAGTGGATCTGGTATTGGAAGTCCCTCTGTATTTCATATTGTCTGGACCCTATATTAGTCCTTTCTATTTGTGAATTTTTCGTCTAGTGATTACCTATTAGGTCTTTTAGACATGCCGCCTAAGTATGGTAAATCTGGAAGGGTCCCCTCACCAAAAGGCGATTCGGAGGGGAGCCCCCACGCCCGACTAGACAAATTCTTGAAATCCCCACCACCTAAAACTAGGGGAGGTGTTCAAAGATCTGTTCCACAGGCTGAGCTGGGAGAGGTTAATACGGAATGGTCAGAATTGGGCACTGCAAAATCTAGTACGCCCCAGAGCGAAGGGTGGGATAGTATTAATAAAAAACTCTCGGATATATTGGGAGTAGTAAATTCCACCAGCACCTCCGTTGCAGAGTTGGCCTCTTCCCTCTCAGTAGTACAAGGAGATGTTACAATAATTAGAGATGAAATGACAAAACTGAGACTGAAGGTGAAGGAATTGGAATCAGCAGTTATTTCTGTCACTTCAGAGAACAGTGTATTAAAAAAGAGATTAGAAGAGGTAGATCAAGATCGTTCTTGGCTCAGAAGGAAAGTGATTGACCTGGAGGATAGGTCCCGTAGATATAACTTGCGACTGGTGGGTTTCCCAGAAGGGGTAGAACAGGATAATCCTGTCAAATTTATTCAAAAATGGCTGGTCGAAAATTTAGGGCCAGATCAGGATGCATCTACCTTTTGTGTGGAAAGGGCCCACAGAATCCCCTTTAAAAGAAACCCCTAGGTCAATCTTGGTTAAACTGGTTTGCTCGAAGGACCGGGATTGGGTACTCAGACGTAAAAGAGAAGTACTAGACACATATTTTGATGGAAATCGGATATCTATATATCCAGATTTTTCATGAGAGACCCAAATTAAAAGAAGTTCTTTCCTTGACTGTAGCCAATATTAAGTACTCGATGTCATTTCCAGGGAAATTAAGGGTGGTACACAATGATTCTGTCCGGTTTTTCTCTACACAGGTGGATGCGGTTCAATGACTGGACTCGAAGAAGTTATAATTAGAGTTGAGCGAACACCTGGATGTTCGGGTTCGAGAAGTTCGGCCGAACTTCCCGGAAATGTTCGGGTTCGGGATCCGAACCCGAACCGAACTTCGTCCCGAACCCGAACATTATTGAAGTCAATGGGGACCCGAACTTCTGGGCACTAAAAAGGCTGTAAAACAGCCCGAGAAAGAGCTAGAGGGCTGCAAAAGGAAGCAACATGTAGGTAAATCCCCTGCAAACAAATGTGGATAGGGAAATGAATTAAAATAAAAATTAAAAAAATAAAAATGACCCAATATCAATTGGACAGAGGTCCCATAGCAGAGAATCTGGCTTCACGTCAGCAGAGAATCAGTCTCTTCATGCCATAGCAAAGAATCTGGCTTCATGTCAGCAGAGAATCAGTCTCTTCATGCCATAGCAGAGAATCTGGCTTCATGTCACCCACCACTGGAAGAGGCCACTGTCACATATTTAGGCCCCGGCACCCAGACAGAGGAGAGCGGTCCCGTAACAGAGAATCTGGCCTTATGTCAGCGCAGAATCTGTCTTCATGTCATAGCAGAGAATCAGGCTTCACGTCACCCACCACTGGAACAGGCCACTGTCACACATTTAGGCCCAGGCACCCAGGCAGAGGAGAGAGGTCCCGTAACAGAGAATCTGGCCTTATGTCAGCACAGAATCTGTCTTCATGTCATAGCAGAGAATCAGGCTTCACGTCACCCACCACTGGAACAGGCCACTGTCACACATTTAGGCCCAGGCACCCAGGCAGAGAAGAGAGGTCCCGTAACAGAGAATCTGGCCTTATGTCAGCGCAGAATCTGTCTTCATGTCATAGCAGAGAATCAGGCTTCACGTCACCCACCACTGGAACAGGCCACTGTCACACATTTAGGCCCAGGCACCCAGGCAGAGGAGAGAGGTCCCGTAACAGAGAATCTGGCCTTATGTCAGCGCAGAATCTGTCTTCATGTCATAGCAGAGAATCAGGCTTCACGTCACCCACCACTGGAACAGGCCACTGTCACATATTTAGGCCCAGGCACCCAGGCAGAGGAGAGAGGTCGCGTAACAGAGAATCTGGCTTCATGTCAGCACAGAATAAGTCTTCATGTCATAGCAGAGAATCAGGCTTCACGTCACCCACCACTGGAACAGGCCACTGTCACACATTTAGGCCCTGGCACCCAGACAGAGGAGAGGTTCATTCAACTTTGAATTGCCCCGCAATATAATGGTAAAATGAAATTAAAAATAGTATTGAATGAGGAAGTGCCCTGGAGTAGAATAATATATTGTTAAGGGGAGGTAGTTAATATCTAATCTGCACAAGGGATGGACAGGTCCTGTGGGATCCATGCCTGGTTCATTTTTATGAACGTCAGCTTGTCCACATTGGCTGTAGACAGGCGGCTGCGTTTGTCTGTAATGACGCCCCCTGCCGTGCTGAATACACGTTCAGACAAAACGCTGGCCGCCGGGCAGGCCAGCACCTCCAAGGCATAAAAGGCTAGCTCTGGCCACGTGGACAATTTGGAGACCCAGAAGTTGAATGGGGCCGAACCATCAGTCAGTACGTGGAGGGGTGTGCACAGGGACTGTTCCACCATGTTAGTGAAATGTTGCCTCCTGCTAACACGTTCCGTATCAGGTGGTGGTGCAGTTAGCTGTGGCGTGTTGACAAAACTTTTCCACATCTCTGCCATGCTAACCCTGCCCTCAGAGGAGCTGGCCGTGACACAGCTGCATTGGCGACCTCTTGCTCCTCCTCTGCCTTCGCCTTGGGCTTCCACTGGTTCCCCTGTGACATTTGGGAATGCTCTCAGTAGCGCGTCTACCAACGTGCGCTTGTACTCGCGCATCTTCCTATCACGCTCCAGTGTAGGAAGTAAGGTGGGCACATTGTCTTTGTACCGGGGATCCAGCAGGGTGGCAACCCAGTAGTCCGCACACGTTAAAATGTGGGCAACTCTGCTGTCGTTGCGCAGGCACTGCAGCATGTAGTCGCTCATGTGTGCCAGGCTGCCCAGAGGTAAGGACAAGCTGTCCTCTGTGCGAGGCGTATCGTCATCGTCCTGAGTTTCCCCCCAGCCACGCACCAGTGATGGGCCCGAGCTGCTTTGGGTGCCACCCCGCTGTTAACATGCTTCATCCTTATCCTCCTCCACCTCCTCCTCATCCTCGTCCTCCTCGTCCTCCAGTAGTGGGCTGTCTGGCCACATTTGTACCTGGTCTCTGGTGTTGCAAAAAACCTCCCTCTGAGTCACTTCTAAGAGACTGGCCTGAAAGTGCTAAAAATGACCCCTCTTCCTCCTCTTCCTCCTGGGCCACCTCCTCTTCCATCATCGCCCTAAGTGTTTTCTCAAGGAGACATAGAAGTGGTATTGTAACGCTGATAACGGTGTCATCGCCACTGGCCATGTTGGTGGAGTACTCGAAACAGCGCAACAGGGCACACAGGTCTCGCATGGAGGCCCAGTCATTGGTGGTGAAGTGTGTCTGATCCGCAGTGCGACTGACCCGTGCGTGCTGCAGCTGAAACTCCACTATGGCCTGCTGCTGCTCGCACAGTCTGTCCAGCATATGCAAGGTGGAGTTCCACCTGGTGGGCACGTCGCATATGAGGCGGTGAGCAGGAAGGCCGAAGTTACGCTGTAGCGCAGACAGGCGAGCAGCGGCAGGGTGTGAACGCCGGAAGCGCGAACAGACGGCCTGCACTTTATGCAGCAGCTCTGACATGTCGGGGTAGTTGCGAATGAACTTCTGCACCACCAAATTCAGCACATGCGCCAGGCAAGGGATGTGCATCAAACCGGCTAGTCCCAGAGCTGCAACGAGATTTCGCCCATTATCGCACACCACCAGGCCGGGCTTGAGGCTCACCGGCAGCAACCACTCGTCGGTCTGTTGTTCTATACCCCGCCACAACTCCTGTGCGGTGTGGGGCCTGTCCCCCAAACATATGAGTTTCAGAATGGCCTGCTGACGTTTACCCCGGGCTGTGCTGAAGTTGGTGGTGAAGGTGTGTGGCTGACTGGATGAGCAGGTGGAAGAAGAGGAGGAGGAAGCTGAGTAGGAGGAGGAGGAGACAGGAGGCAAAGAATGTTGCCCTGCGATCCTTGGCGGCGGAAGGACGTGCGCCAAACAGCTCTCCGCCTGGGGCCCAGCCGCCACTACATTTACCCAGTGTGCAGTTAGGGAGATATAGCGTCCCTGGCCGTGCTTACTGGTCCACGTATCTGTGGTTAGGTGGACCTTGCCACAGATGGCGGCGTTGCGCAGTGCACACTTGATTTTATCGGACACTTGTTTGTGCAGGGAAGGCACGGCTCTCTTGGAGAAGTAGTGGCGCTGGGAACAACATACTGTGGGACAGCAAGTGACATGAGCTGTTTGAAGCTGTGTGTGTCCACCAGCCTAAATGACAGCATTTCATAGGCCAGTAGTTTAGAAATGCTGGCATTCAGGGCCAGGGATCGAGGGTGGCTAGGTGGGAATTTACGCTTTCTCTCAAATGTTTGTGAGATGGAGAGCTGAACGCTGCCGTGTGACATGGTTGAGATGCTTGGTGACGCAGGTGGTGGTGTTGGTGGTACATCCCATGTTTGCTGGGCGGCAGGTGCCAACGTTCCTCCAGAGGCAGAGGAAGAGGCCGAGGCGGCGTCAGCAGCAGCAGAAGAGGCCGAGGCGGCGGGAGCAGCAGAAGAGGCCGAGGCGGCAGCAGCAGAAGAGGTAGCAGGGGGAGCCTGAGTGACTTCCTTGTTTTTAAGGTGTTTACTCCACTGCAGTTCACGCTTTGCATGCAGGTGCCTGGTCATGCAGGTTGTGCTAAGGTTCAGAACGTTAATGCCTCGCTTCAGGCACTGATGGCACAGCGTGCAAACCACTCGGGTCTTGTCGTCAGCACATTGTTTGAAGAAGTGCCATGCCAGGGAACTCCTTGAAGCTGCCTTTGGGGTGCTCGGTCCCAGATGGCGGCGGTCAGTAGCAGGCGGAGTCTCTTGGCGGCGGGTGTTCTGATTTTGCCCACTGCTCCCTCTTTTGCTACGCTGTTGGCTCGGTCTCACCACTGCCTCTTCCTCCGAACTGTAAAAATTAGTGACACGACCTTCATTCCATGTGGGGTCTAGGACCTCATCGTCCCCTGCATCGTCTTCCACCCAGTCTTGATCCCTGACCTCCTGTTCAGTCTGCACACTGCAGAAAGACGCAGCAGTTGGCACCTGTGTTTCGTCATCATCAGAGACGTGCTGAGGTGGTATTCCCATGTCCTCATCATCAGGAAAAATAAGTGGTTGTGCGTTAGTGCATTCTATCTCTTCCACCCCTGAAGAAGGGCTAGGTGGATGCCCTTGGGAAACCCTGGCAGCAGAGTCTTCAAACAGCATAAGAGACTGCTGCATAACTTGAGGCTCAGACAGTTTCCCTGATATGCAAGTTTTTCAACCCAGAACAAAAAGTCTGCTTTTACGGTCACTACAAATAACTTGACCAGCTAAAACACTACAGATTTGGTTGAATAGAAATGTCAGGCCTGTTTTTTTTTTGCGCTATGTGACAGGTATTGGTTTAATCACAGAATTAGACTTCTATCTGCACGGTAGCGTGTGTCTTAGGTTTTTCTGAATGACACTATCAGCACCTTCAATGTAAGATATCCTTTTTGGGAAAGATTTCAAGTAGGCCTCAAATACCAGAAACTAGTTATTTTGAGAATGGCAAATTTGGGAATAGTTTTTCAACCCAGAACAAAAAGTCTGCTTTTACGGTCACTACAAATAACTTGACCAGCTAAAACAGTACAGATTTGGTTGAATAGAAATGTCAGGCCTGTTTTTTTTTGCGCTGTGTGACAGGTATAGGTTTAATCACAGAATCAGACTTCTATCTGCACGGTAGCGTGTGTCTTAGGTTTTTCTGAATGACACTATCAGCACCTTCAATGTAAGATATCCTTTTTGGGATAGATTTCAAGTAGGCCTCATATACCAGAAACTAGTTATTTTGAGAATGGCAAATTTGGGAATAGTTTTTCAACCCAGAACAAAAAGTCTGCTTTTACGGTCACTACAAATAACTTGACCAGCTAAAACACTACAGATTTGGTTGAATAGAAATGTCAGGCCTGTTTTTTTTTTGCGCTATGTGACAGGTATAGGTTTAATCACAGAATTAGACTTCTATCTGCACGGTAGCGTGTGTCTTAGGTTTTTCTGAATTACACTATCAGCACCTTCAATGTAAGATATCCTTTTTGGGATAGATTTCAAGTAGGCCTCATCTACCAGAAACTAGTTATTTTGAGAATGGCAAATTTGGGAATAGTTTTTCAACCCAGAACAAAAAGTCTGCTTTTACGGTCACTACAAATAACTTGACCAGCTAAAACACTACAGATTTGGTTGAATAGAAATGTCAGGCCTGTTTTTTTTTGCGCTATGTGACAGGTATAGGTTTAATCACAGAATTAGACTTCTATCTGCACGGTAGCGTGTGTCTTAGGTTTTTCTGAATGACACTATCAGCACCTTCAATGTAAGATATCCTTTTTGGGAAAGATTTCAAGTAGGCCTCAAATACCAGAAACTAGTTATTTTGAGAATGGCAAATTTGGGAATAGTTTTTCAACCCAGAACAAAAAGTCTGCTTTTACGGTCACTACAAATAACTTGACCAGCTAAAATACTACAGATTTGGTTGAATAGAAATGTCAGGCCTGTTTTTTTTTTTTGCGCTATGTGACAGGTATTGGTTTAATCACAGAATCAGACTTCTATCTGCACGGTAGCGTGTGTCTTAGGTTTTTCTGAATGACACTATCAGCACCTTCAATGTAAGATATCCTTTTTGGGATAGATTTCAAGTAGGCCTCATATACCAGAAACTAGTTATTTTGAGAATGGCAAATTTGGGAATAGTTTTTCAACCCAGAACAAAAAGTGTGCTTTTACGGTCAATACAAATAACTTGACCAGCTAAAACAGTACAGATTTGGTTGAATAGAAATGTCAGGTCTATTTTTTAGGCGCTGGGTGACAGGCTCAACTTGCCCCTGATGTAGTATATGGCCAAAAAATAACCACACTGTTGATGGTTAAATGCACTTGGGTGACACAGGCTCAGCCTGCACCAGATGTAGTATATGGCCAAAAAATAACCAGACTGTTGATGGTTAAATGCACTTCGGTGACACAGGCTCAGCCTGCAGCTGATGTAGTATATGGCCAAAAAATAACCAGACTGTTGATGGTTAAATGCACTTCGGTGACACAGGCTTAGCCTGCAGCTGATGTAGGATATAGCACAAAATAACCACACTATTGATGGTTAAATACACTTGGTGATAGCTTGTGCTGGCGCACCACAAGTCACAAAATGGCCGCCGATCACCCCAGAAAAAAAGTGATCTAAAAACGCTCTGGGCAGCCTCAAAAAAGTGAGCAAGTCAATATTAGCACTTCAATGATCCACAGCTGCAGATCGATCACAGAATGAAGTCTTTTGGAGGAGTTAATCTGCCTAATCTCGCTGCAACCTCTCCCTATGCTTCAATCAGCAGAGTGACGTGCAGCGCAACGTGACCCAAGCTTATATAGAGGCTGGGTCACATGCTGCACTGGCCAATCACAGCCATGCCAATAGTAGGCAAGGCTGTGATGGCCTCTTGGGGCAAGTAGTATGACGCTTGTTGATTGGCTGCTTTGCAGCCTTTCAAAAAGCGCCAAGAAAGCGCCGAACACCGAACCCGAACACGGACTTTTACGAAAATGTTCGGGTTCGGGTCCGTGTCACGGACACCCCAAAATTCGGTACGAACCCGAACTATACAGTTCGGGTTCGCTCATCCCTAGTTATAATGAGAATATAAATGTGGGGAGGAGTGAGGTCAAAGGAAGAAAATGGGCGGGGGGGAGGTTTGGTGGATTGGAAGAGGTTGATGGGTAATGTGATATACCTTATTAACCATGTAGTGGGTTCTTTGGGGGTGGGTGTAAGGGAGGGATTGGCTGTCATCACTGGCTTTTGGTCTACGTGTCTCTCTCCTAGATAGGGGATTGGGATTCTGATTAATAAATTGTGTATGCCATGTAATATTCTATTCTGGAATGTGAGAGGGTTGGGAGACAGAACTAAGAGGACGGTGGTGTTTGATCTTGTGGCCCGTCATCTGCCGGCCATTGTGGTATTATTAGAAACACATGCAACAGTAGATAGGCTTTATACATTGAAAAGGAAATGGGCTTCTTTTGAATATCACGCTTACTTCTCCTCGTATGCAAGAGGGGTCAGCGTATATATTCACCTTGAGATGGAGTTTTAACCTGTAGATAATATGATAGATAAAGAAGGGAGATTTGTCTTCCTCCATGGCTTCTGGAAAGGGCAGGAGATGATATTGCCATTTATTTATATTCCTCCACCATATAAATCAACTGTCTTTTCTCTATTATCTAAATACATAGCCACAAAAAATCAATGTGCATTATTAGTAGCTGGAGATTTCAACTCAGTTCCTGATCCTGAGTTGGATCGCTTCTCCACCTCTTCTGGGCAAGGTCCGACTGGATCGCCTCTGAGTACTATTTGCCAGGAGCTGGCGCTGGTTGATATATGGCGCCACATCTACGGCAATAATAAATTATTTTCTTGCTTCAGCCAGTCCTATGGGTCAATGTCCTGTATTGATCTGGCTTTCGTAAGTCGTGATTTGAGTCATCAAATTGTGAAAATGAAGTATGAACTTTATGGAATTTCAGATCATTCCCCAGTCCTGATTTTGTTCAGGGAGGTGGATTCTCCAGCCCTAGGTAGAACTTTTAAATTTGCATTGGTTTGATGTGATAGGGGAGCAATGCCGAATTGATCTGGATATACAGGAATTTTGGGGCTTTAATGTAGGCTCAACACATATACACTATGAGTTGGATGCATTAAAGGCCCATATAAGGGGCTTATACTTTACTATAATCAATAGGTATAGATCTGAACTTCGTCGAAGGGAACAACAGCTGACAGTGACAATTAGGAGCCTACGGGCTCTATTAGTCGCTCACTATAAAGAGCAATATATAACCAGTTAAAGAAGGCCAATTTACAGTTTAAGACACTTCTGTATAGTAAAGTACAACATAAGCTTCTTTTCCAAGGTCAACATCGCTTCTGTGAATAGGGTAAAATGGGTAAGTTTCTTGCACTGTTAGTTGCTAATCAGAGAGAGGCTACTAGTATAAGGGAGATTAGGAACTCAAAAGGTAATAGGGTGAGGTCCTCAGAGAAGATTAGGGAGGAATTTGTGAAATACTATTCTACTCTTTATCAGTCTGATTCTATGTCCAGTCGGGATGATATGGATCAATACTTACAACAATTGGGGCTTCCCCAGTTAGATTCACAGGACAGGGAAATGCTGAATCGCCCTTTTCTTTTGGAGGAGCTGCGAGCGATACTCCCATTCCTGAAGTATAATTCATCCCCTGGTCCTGACGGTCTGCCGTTTGAACTTTATAGGTACCACGCTAAATCGCTCCTTCCCATTCTTGTGCGGGTCTTGAATGAATCCTGTTTATTTGGCTCTTTACCTCCATCATTTAGAGAGGCTATGATCATCTTGGTGCTGAAAAAGGATAAAGACATATGCGATATGGGGTCATATAGACCCATATCGCTTTTAAATACAGATTACAAAATTTTTGCTAAAATTCTGGCTAATCGCTTGAAGAGGGTCATAGCCTCTCTGGTACATCCCAACCAGACGGGTTTCATTCCGGGCCGGCAAATACAGATGAGTCTTTATAGGGTGTATTTGAATCTCTCTGTTGGGGGTAGTATAGACCACTCCATCCTGTCTTTAGATGCCACAAAGGCGTTTGACAGGATGGAGTGGTCTTTTTTGTGGGCTACTATGTCTCAATTTGGTTTGGGGAACATATTTATGGAAATGACTCAAATGCTATATATCAACAGCCGTTAGCATGTATTAATATTAATGGCATTAGTTCTTCTCCCGTTATGATGCGGCGAGGGATGAGACAGGGATGCCCCCTTTCTCCTCTTATTTTTGACCTATTTATCGAACCGTTGGCCTATAAGATCCGTTTAGATAACCGTATAGACGGCTTCAGGGTAGCGGGAGTGAGCGACAAAATAAGCCTCTATGCGGATGATGTGATTTTGTTCCTGGATCAGGGATGGAAAATCCTTCCCTATGTGATGGAAGCAATAGAGGATTTTGGTAAATTATCAGGTTATCTGATTAACTGGACCAAGTCATCGCTCCTCCTGCTGAATCGCAAAGCCGTAGATGAGGGGAGTGGAGTCCGGGTTCTTGCTCCTAATGATACTTTGGACTACTTGGGGGTTAAGATTGGGGTTCCCATAAATAGGTTTTATGAGCTTCATTTGGCCCCGGTTTTGAATAAAGTTAAGTCTAAAATATGCGCTTGGCAGAAATTGATATTGGCACAAACTGATCGAATAGCATTGGTTAAAATGATCATCCTCCCTATTGTGATCTACCCGATGTGTGCTTCCCCTGTTTGGATCGATGATATCTTTTTCCATAGATTGGAGACTCTTATTAACGATCTAATTTGGGGAAGGAAGAGGGTGCGTATAAAACAAAGATATCTACACTGCGTGCAGAATTATTAGGCAAATGAGTATTTTGACCACATCATCCTCTTTATGCATGTTGTCTTACTCCAAGCTGTATAGGCTAGAAAGCCTACTACCAATTAAGCATATTAGGTGATGTGCATCTCTGTAATGAGAAGGGGTGTGGTCTAATGACATCAACACCCTATATTAGGTGTGCATAATTATTAGGCAACTTCCTTTCCTTTGGCAAAATGGGTCAAAAGAAGGACTTGACAGGCTCAGAAAAGTCAAAAATAGTGAGATATCTTGCAGAGGGATGCAGCACTCTTAAAATTGCAAAGCTTCTGAAGCGTGATCATCGAACAATCAAGCGTTTCATTCAAAATAGTCAACAGGGTCGCAAGAAGCGTGTGGAAAAACCAAGGCGCAAAATAACTGCCCATGAACTGAGAAAAGTCAAGCGTGCAGCTGCCAAGATGCCACTTGCCACCAGTTTGGCCATATTTCAGAGCTGCAACATCACTGGCGTGCCCAAAAGCACAAGGTGTGCAATACTCAGAGACATGGCCAAGGTAAGAAAGGCTGAAAGACGACCACCACTGAACAAGACACACAAGCTGAAACGTCAAGACTGGGCCAAGAAATATCTCAAGACTGATTTTTCTAAGGTTTTATGGACTGATGAAATGAGAGTGAGTCTTGATGGGCCAGATGGATAGGCCCGTGGCTGGATTGGTAAAGGGCAGAGAGCTCCAGTCCGACTCAGACGCCAGCAAGGTGGAGGTGGAGTACTGGTTTGGGCTGGTATCATCAAAGATGAGCTTGTGGGGCCTTTTCAGGTTGAGGATGGAGTCAAGCTCAACTCCCAGTCCTACTGCCAGTTTCTGGAAGACACCTTCTTCAAGCAGTGGTACAGGAAGAAGTCTGCATCCTTCAAGAAAAACATGATTTTCATGCAGGACAATGCTCCATCACACGCGTCCAAGTACTCCACGGCGTGGCTGGCAAGAAAGGGTATAAAAGAAGAAAATCTAATGACATGGCCTCCTTGTTCACCTGATCTGAACCCCATTGAGAACCTGTGGTCCATCATCAAATGTGAGATTTACAAGGAGGGAAAACAGTACACCTCTCTGAACAGTGTCTGGGAGGCTGTGGTTGCTGCTGCACGCAATGTTGATGGTGAACAGATCAAAACACTGACAGAATCCATGGATGGCAGGCTTTTGAGTGTCCTTGCAAAGAAAGGTGGCTATATTGGTCACTGATTTGTTTTTGTTTTGTTTTTGAATGTCAGAAATGTATATTTGTGAATGTTGAGATGTTCTATTGGTTTCACTGGTAAAAATAAATAATTGAAATGGATATATATTTGTTTTTTGTTAAGTTGCCTAATAATTATGTACAGTAATAGTCACCTGCACACACAGATATCCCCCTAAAATAGCTAAAACTAAAAACAAACTAAAAACTACTTCCAAAAATATTCAGCTTTGATATTAATGAGTTTTTTGGGTTCATTGAGAACATGGTTGTTGTTCAATAATAAAATTAATCCTCAAAAATACAACTTGCCTAATAATTCTGCACTCCCTGTATGGCTGTCGGAGTCAGAGGGCGGATTATAATTTCCTTTTTTTCAAGGATATTATTTATGTGCACAGATTCAGCGATGTAATTTTAAAAAGAGTTCACTTGCACAATATTTAACTAAGGTTATGGATAAACCAATAGAGAATATCTTCACATGTTTGGAGTCTGGTTATATGGGATTGAGGAAGTCCCTATTGATCCTTTGGACCCTACAGAGGGGTTGGAATAAGCTTAAGGAGATTCTAAAGGTTCCCTGTTCTTTTGGTTTCACTCCTCTGTGGGAGAACAGGAATCTGGTGGAATTCTTCAAAATCACAGATTTTGTTTACTGTGTGCCATCTTTTTTCTTCGGGACACTTTAAATCGTTTCTGGAATTTAATTTCACTGATAGTTCACCATTAGATTTGTTTATGTACTCACGTTTAAAACACGAATATGAGGCCTCTAGGAATAAAGGCTACATTTTTCCACGGGAGAATTTATTTTTGGATTATTGTTATGCCCAGATAGATGAGAAGGTTAAAATGGCTAGATTATACTGCAAACTCCGAATGGCATTGGCAACTGTAACACTATTTAAAAGCCCAAGTAAATGAGAGCAAGAGGTGCATTGCCTTCCATTACAATAGACCAGCATTTATAGAAATGTAAGAAAGGCTACAATCTCTAATGCTCACAGATTAATTCAATTTAAGATCTTGCACCGATTGTACTATACGCCAAAAACCCAAGCGAAATTTCCCCAAAATAAAGGCCGAGATTGCTGCTGTCCTAAATGTGGATATGTGAATACCGGATTACAGCCACTTACTTTGGAATTGCAGTAAATTAAAAAAAAGTACTGGGAACAGGTCTTTGTACCTTTACAAAAGAAGTCCTCTTCGACATATAATCCTGGGATTTTGACAGTGATATTGGGATACTTTGCTCCAGACATGGTAATCCCGGTCCGGGTCAGACAGATCTGGATGAGGGGTCTGATGGCGGCAAAAGTTATTCTAATTAAACACTGGGGCTCTGTCTCCCCGCCCTCGTCAAATAAATGGATCCTGTACCTTCAACAAATTAGAATGTTTGAGGATATGGAAAGGAAACGGAGAGCGGCACGTATGACTGTTTAGGTATAATCAATACTGTAATTATGGTTATATTTGATAGAGTTGTTGTGACGACAGCCAATTGGGGGGGGGAGAGGCTATAGCTGTATTCTCTGTATATTAATTTAGAATTTATAGTGATATTTATAATTTAGGAAGGATTCTGCTTCTCCTTATAGGGTAGTTGATTATTGTCTATAATGACTATCCTGTGTTGGCTGCCTGGTCTGCTATAATGTGTTGTTTTTCAATGTGTTTTAAAAAAAAGTAAATAAATATTTAATAAAAAATAAAATAAAACACCCATTTTTTGCAAAACCCTACATCTGGGGCCATTGCTGCATCTGTCACAGTGAAATGCAAGCGTTAGATACTGCTGTTATATTCTGTTATTAAAAAAACACCAATTTTGGGCAAGATAATAAGTTTGCGGCCTTTGCTGATTTTGTCACAGTGAAATACAAGCATTAGATACTGCTGTTATATTCTGTTATTAAAAAAACACCCATTTGGGCAAGATACTATGTTTGCAGCCTTTGCTGCATTTGTCACAGTGAAATACAAGAATTAGATACTGCTGTTATATTCTGGTTTTAAAAAAACACCCATTTTGGGCAACATAATAAATTCCCGTCCTTTGCTGCATTTGTCACAGTGAAATACAAGATTAGATACTGCTGTTATATTTTGTTATTAAAAAAACACCCATTTTGGGCAAGATAATAAATTTGCGACCTTTGCTGATTTTGTCACAGTGAAATACAAGCGTTAGATACTGCTTCTATATTATGTTATCAATAAACACCCATTTTGGGCAATATAATACATTTGCGGCCTTTGCTGCATTTGTCACAGTGAAATACAAGCGTTAGATACTGCTGTTGTTGGTTGACACATTCACATTTTTTGTGACCGTGAAATAATTGTATAAAATTTGCCTGTCATACTGTTGTGTTACAGGCATTTTTCATCTTTATAACTCCGGCACTGCCTTACTCTCAGTGAACTTAATTGTTGACTATTGGCGGTTAAGTTTTTTGCCTGACATAAACCATCTGTTAGTTTGGTGGGTGAACGCAAAGAATGAGGAGAGCGTCAAATAAGGAACGTAGCCCCAGTCGTGGTGCTGCCGGTTGAGCTCCTGTTGCAGGGAGAGGACGTAGTCGATCTGTGCCAGCTAAACGCAACAAGTGAAACACCTTCCTCAGGTGTGAGTAGACGACAGAACCTTCAGCGTTATTTGGTAGTGCCGAATGCGGCTCTACAAATGGTGAGGCTAGAACAAGTACAGGCGATAGTAGATTGGGTGGCTGACAGTGCCTTCAGTTCCTTCACATTGTCTCCCCTCCAGTAAAAGATCAGAGTTGGAACCTGCAGCCCATGTCCATCAATCCTTCACCTCACCCCCTTCCAAATCAGCCAAGCAGTCTGAGCCCCAAGTCATGGAGCAGTCTCTTCTGCTTTTTGATGACTCGGCTAGCAGGGTTTCCCACAGCCCTCCACATAGCCCTGCCCCAGAAGTGGAAGAGATTGAGTGCACCGATGCCCAACCACTTATGTTTCAGGATGAGAACATGGGAGGACCACAGCAGCACGTCTCGGATGATGACGAAATACATGTGCCAACTGCTGTGGCTTGCTGCAGTGTGCAGACCGACAAGGAGGGCAGGGGTGATGACTGGGTGGAAGATGATGTGGAGGACGATGAGGTCCTCGACCCCACATGGAATTAAGGTCATGCGAGTGACATGTGTAGTTTGGAGGAAGAGGCGGTGGTCGCACAAAGCCACCAGCACAGCAGAAGAGGGAACAGGGTGCAAAAGCTGAGCGACCGTCCCCTAGACAGTATGCCTGCTACTGCCCACCGCAGCAGGGGACCGAGCACACCAAAGCCAGCTCCAAGGAGTTCGCTGGCGTGGCAGTTCTTCAGACAATGTGCTGATAACAAGACACGAGTGGTTTGCACGCTGTGCAATCAGAGCCTGAAGCGAGGCATAAACGTTCTCAACCTGAGCACAACCTGCATGACCAGGCATCTAAGTGCAAATCACGAGCTGCAGTGGAGTAGACACCTCAAAAACAAAGAAAGGCCTCTGGCTCCTCCTGCTTCCTTTTCTGCTGCAGTCTCGGCCTCTTAATCCACCTCTGGAGTGACAGTGGCACCTGCCACCCCGCAAACAGAGGATCTGCCAGCAACACTACCACCTGGGTCACCAATCATCTTCACGATGTCCCATGGAAGCGTTCAACTCTCTATCTCCCAAACACTGGAGCGAAAGAGGAAGTACCCCCATAACCACCCGCGATCCCTGGCCCTGAATGCCAGCATTTCAAAATTACTGGCCTTTGAAATGCTGTCATTCCGTTTTGTGGAGACGGAGAGTTTTAAATGCCTTATGGCGGTGGCTGTCCCACAGTATGTCGTGCCCAGCCGCCACTACTTTTCCAGGCGAGCCATTCATTCATTGCACAATTAATTGGGGAACAACAGACCGATGAATGGTTGGTGTCAGTGAACCTTAAGCCCGGCCTGGTGGTGTGCGATATGGACGAAATCTCATAGTAGCTCTGAGACTAGCCAGTTTGACGCCCATCCTTGCCTGGCACATTTGCTGAATTTAGTGGTGCAGAGGTTCCTTAAAAATTACCCCGATATGTCAGAGCTGCTGCAGAAAGTGCGGGCCGCCTGTGCGCGCTTTCGGCGTTCTCACCCTTCTGCTGCTCGCCTCTGACCGCTGCTCGCCTTCGCCTTCCACCTTGCACATGCTGGCCAGACTGTGCGAGCAGCAGCAGGCGATAGTGGAGTTTCAGCTGCAGCACGCACGGGTGAGTCGCTCTGCGGAACAGCACCACTTCACCACCAATGACTGGACCTGTATGTGAGACCTGTCTGCCTTGTTGCACTGTTTCAAGTACTCCACCAACATGGCCAGTGCCGATGACGCCGTTCTCAGCGTTACTATCCCACTTCTATGCCTCCTTGAAAAAATGCTGCTGGCGATGATGGGAGAGGATGGAGGAGAAGGAAGAGGGATCTTTTTATAGGGTTTCAGGCAAGTCATTCACAAGTGGCTCTGAGGGTGGGTTTCTGCACCCACAAATGCTAGGTACACAATTGTCCAGCAAGGGCATAGTTCTGGGGTATGACGAGGTGGAGGGTGAGGAGGAGGAGATGGAGGAGGAGGAACCGTGTTTACAGCAAGGTGGCACCCAAACCAGCTCATGGCATCACTGGTGCGCGGCTGAGGAGATACAGAGGACACAGACGATACACCTCCCACAGAGGACAGCTTTTCGTTGCCTCTGGGCAGCCTGGCACACATGAGCGATTACATGCTGCAGTGTCTCCGCAACGACCGCTGAGTTTCCCACATTCTAACTTGTGCTGATGACTGGGTGGCCATGCTGCTGGATCCCCGTTACAAGGACAACGTACTGTCCTTAAGTTTGTCACTGGAGCGTGATCGTAAGATGTGCGAGTACAAGCACACACGCTGGTAGACGCGCTGCTGGTGGCATTCCCACCTGACAGCGGGGGCACAGTGGAAGCACAAGGCGAAGGCAGAGGAGAAGGAAGAGGTCACCAACGCAGCTAGGGCACCAACAGTGCAGTGTCCCACTATATGGCCGTGGGCACCGCAAGCTTGTTTTTATTGTGTCTTAATGTCTTGTATTATGCCTGTATGCTGTATTTCATCTCATGTCATATTCTCCCATGTCACAATGTGATTCCACATGTAAGATCCTTTACACAGGCCTAGTTAGGATGCACCACACTTGTTTCTCCACAAGATGGGGCAGTGTCTCAGTGTATAAATAGCTTAGCTCTGGCCCAATTTAGGGAGTTCAGAGTTCAGTCTAGTTCCAGGTCAGTGCCAGTCTGGACAAGTTTAGTCAGTATGTAGCCATGAAGTAGCTGCTTGCTGGAGGGAGGCCTCCTGCCTCTCTGATCTCTCCCTATTGGCTCCACAGCCCAGGGTTAAAAGCCGCAAGATTCAACCCAGAGGTGAGACGTCCACTTCTACATCGCACTCTTCCGGGGTGACCAGTGTCCAGCTACAAAAGCAAGTATTCAAGGGGATTCTTGTGGGCATTCCGGGCACCCGCCCTTACAAGGGCGACCCACAACCGCTGGAACCTCGGATCTATCGCTGTTTCACCCTGACAGCTAAATTCCCTCTAGACTACCCGACGCGTTTCACCACTAGGAGCAGTGGTTCTTCAGGGACAAAGAGACAAGCGTCGGGGCGCCTAGTGCAGTGGCAGCGCTCCCGCACGCATATGAAGGCAGTGAAACAGCGATAGATCCGAGGTTCCAGCGGTTGTGGGTCGCCCTTGTAATACAGCCAGATAGGGTTCTCCCCACTCATCACGACTAGTATATGTAGGGATAGAACTCAGGCAGAGCAACCCACCTGAATAATCGTTTAAAAAGCGACCACAGCACAAAAAAACGCTGCCTGAAAAAATCTGAATCTCTATGTCACGCCTGACACTCCTCTAGAGTAAGCAGTGTAATACAAGCATTGTTTCAAAAAAGTGTCTTTATATTCTAAATATCGACAAAATAAAAGTTATGTTTTAAAATAACTATAATATAGGTACACTCAGCACAATAATTATATAATGATTATTATTCTGTCCCATTACTTTTGGTCCTTTAACAAGTGGGAGACACATATGAAAACTGTTGTAATTCCTACACTATTCACTTGATTTGGATGTAAATACCCTCAAATTAAAGCAGACAGTCTGCAGTTAAAGCTTGTTTGTTTCATTTCAAATCCATTGTGGTGGTGTAAAGAGCCAAAAATGTTAAAATTGTGTCGATGTCCCAATATTTATGGACCTGACTGTATTTAGAACTAGAGCCTGTTTTCTTCTGAGGACTTACATTTCCCTACCCCTGTATGCATGGAGACTGTACTTTATGCTGGGATGTACAAAAGACTGTTTAATACTTGGATGTTACTGTTACCAGGAGCAACGTTCAGTAAAAGTTATCAGTTGAATTACACCATCCTCGTTTCAGTCTTCAGTTCCTCAATTAACACTACAGTAAATGGTTGTACCACCACAAAAGGTACTGGCGTCATGACTACAAGGGACCTTGCCATAGGCACATTAATACAGACTATCAAGGGCAAAGAAATAAGATAATAATGCACTTAGTAAAGTAGATGCAAACATTATACATGGACAAAGTCCTCACTCTGATATGATAATATCTGAGACACTTAGTCAATATATTTTGATCAAAACACATCTAAGCCCGCCTACCAAGCACCAAGGTGGTCTCAGGTCAGGCGGGTCCTATGCTAAACCTACCTAACCCATTGGGCTTCTATGTTCAGGAGCGCAGACGTATGGTGTGCTGCTCCTAGTCACCTCCATGTGCATAAAGCAACCAATGGGAGGAGGAGCCAGCACACCCATATGTACCACCTAATCAAGGCGCTCTATTGGATAGGAAGGACAAAAGTGCAGAGGAATGCTACTCCCAAGATAAAATAGGCCATATTATTGAAGAAAACCAGAGAAATAAGATAATAATGCACTTAGTAAAGTAGATGCAAACATTATACATGGACAAAGTCCTCACTCTGATATGATAATATCTGAGACACTTAGTCAATATATTTTGATCAAAACACATCTAAGCCCGCCTACCAAGCGCCAAGGTGGTCTCAGGTCAGACGGGTTTATCTTGGGAATAGCATTCCTCTACACTTTTGTCCTTCCTATCCAATAGAGCGCCTTGATTAGGTGGTACATATGGGTGTGCTGGCTCCTCCTCCCATTGGTTGCTTTATGCACATGGAGGTGACTAGGAGCAGCACACCATATGTGCGGCATCTGCGCTCCTGAACATAGAAACCCAATGGCTTAGGTAGGTTTAGCGTAGGACCCGCCTGACCTGAGACCACCTTGGTGCTTGGTAGGCGGGCTTAGATGTGTTTTGATCAAAATATATTGACTAAGTGTCTCAGATATTATCATATCAGAGTGAGGACTTTGTCAATGTATAATGTTTGCATCTACTTTACTAAGTGCATTATTATCTTATTTCTGTGGTTTTCTTCAATAATATGGCCAGGGACATCCGCACATTTGTACATCATATGGTGCAGGATGTTTTTATCTTAGTGTTTTCTGTGGATTTTTTTGTCTATGTAGTATTTGCTTGAGGGAGTGGCACCTTCAAGTGTGAATGCGCACCTATTTTATCTTGGGAGTAGCATTCCTCTGCAATTTGCGTACCTGGTGAATTTACGTTGCAGGTATAAGGGCCCCACACCATGGAATATCCTATGCATGAAGCATAGAATCTTGAACATCACCCGTTGTTGGACGGGGAGCCAGTGCAAGGCATTAAGAGAGGGAGTGATATGCTCTCGGCGGGCAACACCCGTTAGTAGCCTTGCTGCGGCATTCTGCACAAGTTGAAGTCTATGCAAGTTATTCTTAGGGAGTCCCATGTACAAGGCATTACAATAGTCCAACCGACTGCTGATCGCTGCTCCGACCCAGGCTTTCCTGAGAGGGGATTCAATGTATTTTAAGATCCTCCTCAGAAGTTTCAGCTGGTAGTGGCAGGTACTAGCCAAATGATTTATCTGAGAAGCCAGGGTTAATCTGGAGTCCAAGACCACTCCCAAGTCCCTGACCTGGATGGCTGTCTCAGGGACAGGTCCAAAAGACAATGGCCATTGGGGTGCTGAGGGTGTAATTTTCTGGTCACTGAATGTAATACATTCAGTTTTGTGCCATTAAGCTTTAGATAATTGGCACTCATCCAGTGATCGATCTCCAAGAGACATCCGGCCAGATAGACTTGATCAACTGTACCTGTGGAATCTGGTTGCAACTAAGCCAGTTCTGCTTTACACCAGTTTGATAAATGACCCTCAAATGTCCCTATGGTGTCTACAGCAACTATAATGTACCCTAAAGTTCCCCCAGTAATAATAACATCCTATATTGTGCTCCAGGTAATAATACCTGTACAGTGTCCCTGAAAAATAATGTCCCCTAATTTGTCCTTGTAATAGAAATGCCCCTATAGTTCCTACCCAATAGCGACATCCCCCACACTGTCATCACAGTAGTAATTGTCCCCCACATTGCCCCCACAGTAGCAATTTTCCCCCACACTGCCCCCACAGTACAATAGACCAGGTCTCAGCTCTCTAGGACTTACCGTTCCTAAAATATACCCCAAAAAATTACCTGCATTACCCAATAGAAGCCAGCAAGCCTTTCACTTAAATCCGAGCTGCCATTTACACGGTCACATGTCCCTTATTAGCCAATAGAAGCTCGCAGGTCCTACTCCAGGTTGAAATAATTAATTACTACTGTGGGGGCAGTGTGGGGGACAATTACTACTGTGGGCAGTGTCGGACTGGGGTACATAGGGCCCACCAGTAAAATTTATTTTGGGGGCCCACCATACAGATACATCCAAATATAATAAATAATTTAACAAGTTTTTTATATGAAGGAGCTGTACATTGAATATATGTATGCAGTACAGTAAGTCTACTGTGTTATGTGCTACTTGTGCAGGGGGTGGGAGACTAGGGGCCCACCGGGGGATTGCCCTGTACCCCTGTGGGCCAGTCCGAGCCTGACTGTGGGGGCAGTGTGGGGGACAATTACTACTGTGGTAGCAGTGTGGGGGACAATTACTACTGTGGTAGCAGTGTGGGGACAATTACTGCTGTGGGGGCAGTGTGGGGGACAATTAGTAGTTTTACAACAGCTGGAGGGCCGCAGGTTGAGCATGCCTGATCTAGACATATCATGCGTGATACTATCGGATATGCTTTCTATGTCTAAGTGCTCATACACATGACAATGATCAGCTCTGGAAACAAGTATTGGCTGCATCTCCCGATACATTCAATTTATTATCTGATCGCAGGGTTATATTTTGGAGTACTGGTCACACATTGCACTTCTGGGCTGAGTAGGAGAAGTGTGCACGCCCAGGAATCAGCATGGTGCTCCTCTTATACAGCCCAGCAAGTGTGTGTGTCTGACTGCATCGTGCCTGCTGGGGAAAGCAGGATATGATACAATCATCAGGACTTAGGTCAGTATTTACTTTTTATTTTATTAACAGAGATGGCACTACTAAAAGGGGACATAACTACTGAGAGGGAGCACAATGTGGACAAAGCTACTGAAAGGAGAACACAATGTGGGCATAACTACTGAAAGGGGGGCACAATATGGACTGTTGTCCATCCTTTTCATTTTCAAAAGTTGAGAGGTATGTAGATATGTGTAGATAGATAGTTGTATACATTTACCCATATGTTTTTTTTTTAATTTAAACTTTTATTTTTTCACCACTAGATTTTACATATACATGTATTAGCAGAATTATCCTGCTTTGTACAGGTCTATTTTTATTTGTTGTATGTGTGTGTGGTTAAAAGACATCTATTGTGCCCCATAACAGTGACAATGAGCATCCCTCATAAAAGTGATATCAACAGTGTCCTTCATAACAGTGACATCTACAGCACCCCCCATAACAATGAAATCCACAGTGTACCCCATAATGGTGACATCCACAGCGTTCCCAATAACGGTGACATCCACAGTGTCCCCTAAAAAAAAGTGACATCAACACCATCCCGGATAACAGTTACATCAACAACGTTCTTCAAAACATTGACATTCACAGCATCCCCATAAAAGTAATATCAACAGTGTACCCATAATGGTGACATTCACAGCGTCCCCATAACAGTGACATTCACAGCATTCCCCATAAAAGTGATATCAACAGTGTCCCCCATAATGGTGACATCCACAGCATCCCCCATAATGGTGACATCAATACAATCCCCTATCAAAGTGACATCAACAGCATCCCCATAGCAATAACATCCACAGTGTTGCCATAATGGTGACATCCACATCGTCCCACAAAAAAAGTGACATTAATATCGTCCCCCATAACAGTGACGTCAACAGTATCCCCCATAAAAATAAATCAACAGCATCCCTCATAACATTGACATTTGCAGCATTCCCCATAAAAGTGATATCAAGAGCATCCCCCATCGCAGTGACATCCACAGCATCCCCTAAAAAAGTTACATTGACACCATCCCCATAACAGTGACATCAACAGAACCCCCCAAAAAAGTAATATCCATAGAGCCCTCTATAACAGTGAAACCCCCCCAGTAAGAGTGACAGCCACAGCACCACCCATAACAGTAAAAGCCACAGTGCCCCCATAGCAGTGAGAGCCACAGCACCCCACAGTGACATCCATTGTGCCCCCAAGTGACATCCTCAGTGCCCCAGTGACATCCACAGTGCCCCCAAGTGACATCAATAGTGACATCTTCAATGCCTCCAAGTGACAAAAACAGTGCCCCTGTGGTATCCTTAGTGTCCTAAAATGACATGCACAGTGCCTCCAAGTGACATCCATTGTGACATCCACAGTGCTCCAGTGAGATCTACAGTGCCTCCAAGTGACATCCAAAGTCCCCGAAATGACATCCACAGTGCACCAAGTGACATTGACATTGCCCCCAAATGACATACCCAATGCCCCCAAGTGACATCCCCAGTGACATCCACAGTGCAGCCAAATTACGTCCGCAGTGCCCCAGCACTAAACGCTATGGCTAAACGCTATGCTTTGACTCATGCACAGTACTTAGATTGTATTGTGTATGAGTTAGTACAGACTTCACACAGAAGACTGTACACTGATAAGACGGCCAGCGATCTTGGCGAATGCACACTAGTCTACAGGCATCAGCAGCAATGAAGACCGTTAGGAGGCAGTGAGTCAGTGATGATGTACCATCTCCTGTAGAAGAGAGGAAGAGAAGAAGATGGCAAGGGACTAGAAAGACCTGAAAACGCAGAAGCAGCGGTCACGTGACCGTGAAGAGGATCCAAGAAACGCTGCTACTACTGGGGGTAAGTAGAGCTGTCTTAATCTTCTACCTTATGTTAGATTTAGGCCCCGTTTTTTAGGTAGGGCTGGAGAACCCCTTTAAAACTGACACAAAAGCAACCGCAAATAATAAATATCCACCACAGTGATCAAAGTGAATCCATATACAAATTAGTGGATGGAGACAAACAATAGCAAAATTAGATTGGATAGTTAGATGCAATTCATTATTAAGCTTCCAGTAGAGTAACAATTTGTGCTTCCAATAATATTACATTAGCCTTTTATGCATGATTTGTTTTAATTTCTAGCTTATGCTACGAGGAGTATTAAACTGTATCAGTGGCCTTGCACCTGCCGGTAATTCTACAGATGGCAAATGTAAAAATGGATACTGCATTCAAAACAGGAAAGATGGGATGAACATATTGATAGTGCAAGAGGAATGCATATTTCCAGAATGCTAATTGTTTCCGAAAGTTCTTCATATAAATGTATTTGTAATGTACCATGCATACATTAGGTATCTTCTGTTCAGACAGTATGTCGACAAATGCACTATGCTCACATTCTTACCAATACTATACTGCTAAATTAAAGCTAGTTGTAAGAAAATAAGAAATTATATGATTCTTATGTTTGTCTTTATTTATCGTTTACAAAGTGACAGTTAACCCTTTAATGACGAGACCTGAAAATTCCTTTTTTGTGATTTTGCGCACATTGTGGTTTAACGGTTATGACTTTTTATAACTTGTTATAATTTTTTTTATTTGTTTAAAGGGGTTGTCCAGGATCATTTTATTTTATTTTTTTAAAGAGTACTCACTATTAAGAGCTGATTAAAGTTTCCCCAATATGTTTTCATGTATTTTTGCCACTTCTACAGGGCTCCGACGGTCCCCCACGCATTGTTTACATCTAGGTTTATCTTTGCCTAACTTCCTGCCGCACTGCCCTGTGGATCCCAGCACAGCGCAGCATCACGTGGTTACAGCTGACGATCATCCCTGCCGTAACTCCGCCCCCTCATTAATATTCCACCGCCTTCATTCATTAGAAAGTGCCATGCCCGGTGATGTCACTGGAGGGGCGTAGCTTAGCACAATGTCTTCCAGCCAAGTCACCGCCCCTCCCTGCAATCTGCATAATTACTGAGGCTGATGGTGAGTCACTGGGCCGGAGGGGGGCGTGGCTTAGCACAAGGTCTTCCAGCTTAGTTATCGCCCCTCCCTGCGATCTGAATAATTACTGAGGCTGTTGGTGACATCACCGGGCTCCCTGCGAAGCAGAAGAAGAGGCTTTGCTCTGCAGCAAGGGACCCGGTACGTCACTGTCTATGAGAAAATAGGCACTTCCGGCTGAGAATTTGCTATATGAAAATTGGGCATCAGACATCAGTGTGGCAAATGTAGGATAGGCATGTGTGTAATATTTGTGTCACTGTTGTACACTTAGAACAATGTACCCAATCCCGGGCAACCCCTTTAAATATAAATCATTTTTGCAATTTTTTAAATCACACATAGGGCTTTTTATTAGTATGTATTCTTTTTTTAGTTTGATTTAGGGGAAACAACAAAAAAAGTTTTAAAAAAGTTATTTTTCTAAACTATAGCTCCTTGTTTTCTTTTTAAATACACAAATTTACACAAATAGGGAACTTATTAGAATCATTTATTTTGGTGTCAGCCTTTTTTATACACTATATAACATTGATTAAATATTGATTTACCTTACGGTAAAAGCTTACACTGGCGCTGGTAGGTAGAAATGTGACACATAAAATACAGTAGCTGTATGAATATTCCGCTATAGTAAAAGGTGGATGTCAATTGACGATCCAATGAATTAATCACCGCAATGATAATTACCTTTTCTCTGGATGTGGGCTGGAGAAATAGTCTAAGTTCTTTAAATATTTGCACGGTTCCTGTTCCTGTGTGTAGAGGGGTGTGAAGAGAGGCAAAACTTCACTGCTCACCTGCTAGCATTCACACTGCTCCGGCCGGTAGCTGCGTGGTGCGAGGGAGCAGACTATGGGTTCGGCGTCCAGGATTTTCTGTGCGTGTGACGTTACCGCGAAGTACTACTGGTGCTCCCAGAGATCAAAGTTCATCCGACGCGTTTCTGAGCCGTCGGGCTCAGGGATCAGGGATTCTAATCAAGCAGTACGAAAACATACACATAGTCTCATAACCTTACAACCTCATAATCACGATTTAGACCCTTGGGATACAATGTATCAAGCGTATGTATCCAAAATGCCTCTCTACGAAGTAAAAGTTTTTTTTATATCGCCTCCTCTCCTTGGTCTCACAACTTGCTCCAAAACCTGAAACCCTAACTGAGATATGGAATGTTTACATTTATCAAAGTGGTAAGGCAACGATAGTAATAAATCTTTAGTCCTAATTGTGGACTTATGCTTGCATATCCTGTCCCTCACCGTTTGCATAGTTTCGCCCCACATACGCAAGCCCACATGGGCATTTGATCAAATAGATCGCATTTTTTGACTCACAGGTAATAAAAACCTTCAATTTTGAAGGCTTTTTCTGTGTGAGGATGATATACCTCAGAACCCTTAATAATATGAGAACATTAAAGACAATGCAGGCACGGAAATGTGCCTTTCTTTATTGTCCTTAATGTGCTCTGTCTCAATGTTTCCTTTTTACTCCCTAAGTCTGCATGGACTAATTTGTCTCTCAGGCTGGGGTTCTTTTTATTACAAGTAAATGGTGGATTTTTAAATTCCTCGACATCAGGGTACGCTTTAGTTAAAATACTCCAATGTTTCCTAACCACACCATCTATACTCGCATTATAGGGATGATATTTATGTATAAACGCTATGCGTTGTTGTTCACTACCTCGAGTATCCCTAGATGGGGAAACAGTTCTACTTCCTCTAAAATGGACCTCGGGTACCCCCTTTCACTGGAATACATCATTATATCATTGGAATACACTTTAATAGACCTATGACTGCATAGGAATATCAAAATATGTTTATAGGGCCTGTCTGCTAACCATTTCTTCACCACTTTTGCTGTGTGTTTTGGGTCATTGTCATGCTGAAATGTCCACTGGTGCCCAAGGCCAAGTTTCTCTGCAGACTGCCTGATGTTGTCGTTGAGAATCCTCATGTATTGCTCTTTTTTCATGGTGCTGTTTACTATGATTAGGTTGCCTGGTCCATTGGCTGAAAAACACCACCATGTTTGACAGTGGGGATGGTGTTCTTTGGGTTGAAGTCTTCTCCTTTTTTACGCCAAATGAAGGAAACATCATTGTGACCAAACAATTAAATTTTTGTTTCATCTGACCATAACACAGAAGACCAGAAGTCTTCTTCTTTGTCCAGATGAGCTTTTGCAAAGGCCAAGCAAGCTTTTGTGTGCCTTATCTGGAGAAGTGGTGTCCTCCTTGGTCTGCATCCGTGGAACCCAGCAGTGTGCAGTATCCGTTGGATTGTCTGCCTTGAGACATTGCCACCAGCAGAGCCCAGATTCACCAGGATGGCCTTGGTGGTGATCCTTGGATTCTTTTTCACCTCTCTAACTATCCTCCTGGCCAGCACAGGTGTCACTTTTGGCTTCCGACCACGTCCTCATAGATTTTCCACAGTGCGGAACATCTTGTATTTTTTTTATAATACTTTGCACTGTAGCCACTGGAACTTGAAAACATTTAGAAATGGCCTTGTAGCCCTTTCCTGACTTGTGAGCAGCCACAATGCGCAGCCGCAGGTCCTCACTGAGCTGCTGTTTTTCACCTATTGAGTTGATTAAAACAGCTGTTCCCAATTAATCATGGTAATTAGGATGCTTTTGAACAGCTTGAACTATTTGGAATGGTATAGAACTTTTGATTTAACCACAGACTGTGACAGTTTGTGAAGGGTATGAATAATTTTGGACTGGACACTTTTTGCTCAAATGTAAATAAAAGCTGAGAAATGTTTTTTTTCCCCCCACAATAACATCGTCTTATTATCTTTTGGGAGACACCTATGTCATTTCCCGTCAGAAAATTACTTGCTGGTTGAATAAAAGTAACTTTAAGTCAAAATTTGCCAGGGGTATGAATAATTTTGGGCAGCACTTTAGCTGTAAAATATAGTATATATTTTTCATAACCAGTGTTTTTGATAATATCTCTGCAATGTCCTAGCACTGGCAGCCGGGGGTCACGTAACTACTTAGCACGGAGTTGGTTATTGGAATGGACCACACAAATCTTCTCGATCCACCCGCTCACAACGGCATGCACCACCACCGACAGAATCGGGAAAGAGGTATCAATCTATCAATCCTTTCTGTGTCTGGGCCGGGGGAGATTTCCCGTGTGTAGTAAAATTAAGTCGCAGGCTCCACTTCTGGTGGTGCCCTTCCGTCAATTAGTTTAAGTTTCAGCTTTGCAACCATACTACTCCCGGAACCCAAAGAGTTTGTTTTCCTAGAAAATGCTCTAGGTAATGAGAATAACGCCACCGGATAGCCTGTGGGATCGTCCTCGAACCTCTGACTTTCATAGTTAAATAATGAAAACATTCATGGCAACAAATGCTTTGGCTGTGGTTCGTCTTGCGCCGGTCCAAGAATTTCACCTATAGCGGTACAATACGGATGCCACCGGCTGTCCCTCTTTACCAATGTTCTTTTTATTCAAAAGGAATATATTCAACAGGGTACATTGAAATATATCAACAGTCATATCTTATGCATAGGCCTGAGTGACACATTCAGGGCACACACATTACATGAGATGACAAAGAATACATCTATTAGCAGCTCATTAAGATACTTTAGTGTATTACAATCTCATCTGAGACACCACAGATCAATTGTTGTAAGGTCTTAATAATAGTAGAGTGATATGACATTAAACACATATGAACATAGACAACGACAGGGGAGGGGACAGACAACATAGTGGGAAGGAATGGGGGGGGGGGTTAGTCTCCAATGGACACTTTGTAGTTCAGATAAGGTTATGGAACTGCTTCCAAGGCTTCCATATCTCTATGAATTTTTGTCGGGTATCAGTTTCCCATGTAGCTAATTCTTCCAGTCTATACAACTGGTCAGATTTCTCCATCCATTCTTCCAGTGATGGGGGAGTATCTGATTTCCACTTCAGGGGAATTAAAAGTCGTGCTTCTGTAAGCAGCATTGTGGGAAGGTTCCTTTTTGAAGGGGTAAGAGATTGGTTTGGGCACCACAATAAGAGTAATTTAGGGTCTAATCTGATTTGCTTCTGTGAGGCGCAGACCCGATTTATAGTAGATTCGATTTGGGACCAGAAGGGATGTATTTTGTGGCAGCTCCACCAAATGTGCGATAGCGTGCCCGGCTCTGTACCACACCTCCAACACATCTCTGAGACGTTCAGGTTTAGCTTATGTAGAAACACTGGCGTCTTATACCACCTAGTTGTCAGTTTGTAAGAGTTCTCTTGAATTGTTATACATCGCGAAAAGCCATGTGAGGTAGCTAAGGTGACTGCTTTTTCTGGTGCAGAAAGTTTTACCGAGAGTTCCTTCTCCCAGGCATCTAAGTGGGCCATGGTCGGAGGTGTGGAAGAGAGCAGAAGCTTGTACATGTTAGACAAGGCCTTACGGGTCGGGAGCTTAGATCCTATCTTTCCCTCTAGCCAAGTCTGAGGGTTTCTAGGGATGGGAGGTAGTGTTATTTTACTAGTATCGTTACGGAAGCTTAACACGTGTAGAAATAAAGCATTTCTTATTTGAGGTAGCTCTAAGATGGAGGTCCAGTCTAGAGTCCCCTCAGGACCTCTAATGCTTCCTACTGAGTGACCCGAAAGAGAAGCCCAAATGCCTGAGGGGGCTAACATATCCTTATGTATATAAGCTTGTAGCAAGGGTAGAGGGAGATTAGTATGAGGAAATCCTAGTTCTCTACTAGTTTACAGCTTGGACCACTCTGTCATCACCGCTTTCCACATAGGGGATATATTAGTGGTATTGAACGAGCAGGGCCGGATACCCCATAAGGTAAGTTTCTCCCTATAAGTGAGAAAAGTGGTTTCAAGTTGGGAGCACATTGACATCGGCTGGTCTGTGAGTAAGTCGAGTCCTCTAGTCACTTGAGTGGCTTTGTAGTACAAGTGGAAATCAGGGAGTCCGAAGCCCCCGAATCTTTTCTCCCTAGTAAGGGTCGAGTAGGCTATTCTGGCCCTGCCACTTTTCCATATAAAGGATGTAAACAATCTCTTTATATTGGTTAAATATGAGTTAGGTAGCCATATTGGGAGTGTTTGCAGGAGGTAGATAAATTTGGGGATGATGAACGTCTTTAGATAATTTTTCCTCCCCATCCAAGATATAAATGGTAGTTTCACCGTGTGTAAATGTTGTCTTATCTTATCTAAGCTGAATAATTCATTTAAGGCTGAGATATGGATGCCTAAGTATTGGATTGAGTGTGGGGCCCAGGAGAATGGGGTAGAGCGCTTTAACTCCTTAATAGTGTCCTGGGGACAGGTGATATTAATGGCCTGAGATTTGCTATAATTGATTTTGAAATTGGAGAGGGAGCCGAACTCCTCAAATATGGACACAAGCTTGGGAAAGGAGGCTAGGGGGTTAGCGGTAATGATAAGTAAATCATCTGCAAAAGCCGCCGTGACATGAGTTTGGTTGCCTATATTGAGGCCCATTATCTCAGGGTCCTGGCGGATGCTGCATAAGAGTATTTCCATAACCATGATGAACAGAGCTGGGGACAGGGGACATCCCTGCCTAGTGCTATTTGAGATTGAAAAGGATGGAGAGAGGGAGCTGTTGACTTTGACCCTGGCAGAGGGGGCTGAATAAAAAGTAAGGACTGCATTAACAAACCGAGGGGACAAGCCAAATTTCGACATGGCGATAGACATAAACTGCCAACTCACCCTGTCGAAGGCTTTTTCTGCATCTGTACTTAAAAGAGCCAGAGGACGTGCCTTGGATCCGGCCTAGTTGATGAGGTGTAAGAGTCGTTTAGTATTAGCGTTCCCCTGTCTGCCATGGACAAAGCCAACCTGCTCCCTGTTAATAAGATCTGGGAGGACATTTGAAGGCGAAGGGCTAGAATCTTTGCCCACCACTTAATGTCGGTATTTAATAGCGAGATAGGGCGATAATTTCCGCAAGAGGTTGGGTCTTTGTTCGGTTTTGGGATGATGGTAATGTGGGCTTCTGGTGCCTGTCAGGAGATGGTTGCATAGGTTTCTGAAATGTGGTACTAATATGTCTTTGAAAGTTTTATAATAGAGTATGGGGAAGCCATCAGGCCCAGGGCTTTTACCATAGAGGATAGAGGACAGGACTTTAAGTATTTCGGTGTCCATTATCGGAGCCGTCAAGGACGCAAAGCTGTCCCCGGCAACAACTGGGAGCGACATCCCGTGCGAGAACTTTTCCGTAGCCTCCTGAACGTCAGGCATGGACGTCTGGTCAGAGGAGGAAAGGTTATATAGCTGAGCATAGAAGTTGCAGAAAGTTTGGGCTATATCCGGAGTAGATTTGAGTTGTGTTCCCTCCACATTTGTGATGTAGGAGATATGGGACACAGCTTGCTGTTTTTTGGCAAGGGCTAACATCAGCCTATTTCCTTTGTTGCCATGGGCATGCATCCGAAACCGTGAACGGAAGAGCAGTTTGGCTGAGTTGATGTTCAGTAGATTTTTCAAGTTGGAGCGAGCTGTAGTCAGCTCTGCAAGTGTGGCCTAGGCTTGGCTCTGTTTGTGTGAGAGTTCTAGACTAGCGATTTGTGAGAGAAGTATGTTGATTGCTGAGGTGCGTTGTTTTTTGACATGGGCGCCTAGTGCTATCAGATCTCCCCTAACCTTAGCCTTGTGGGATTCCCAAATAATAGAAGGGGGAGGGGGTGAACCTGATCCATTAAGCCTAAAGAATTCCGTTAAAGCAGCAGTTATTTTAGTTCTATGGGTTTTATCAGCAATGAGGGTCTCATTGAGCCGCCAGGTGCGTTCTCTTGCGGGAGGATCTGACAAGTATAAGTGGAGGAAAATAGGTGCATGGTCAGAGAGGGTGATGTTTCCTATAGCTACTTTAGAAACTCTCTGGACCGGCCGTTTCTCTTAATCATGGCCCCAGTTCTGAAAATCAACAACATTTTTGGCTGAACTTTATATACAAGTAAATTTACAGGAAAGAATGTTTCCTAACAATTTTTCCTGTAAAATTGATTTTTGGGGGGATTTTGTGTGTATTTTTGTCAGTCTCTAAAAGTGGCATACAACTCGGACAACATGGTTCCCAGCAGCGACCTGGGAGTCCAAGATACATCCAGACATTGTCCCCATGGTGTTACCGATCCATTTCGGTGGTGTTTCTGTCACTTTCTGACCTTTTCCAATGGACCAGGCACCCTCCCCTCCAGAGCAGGGGGTGCCTAGTTGTCTCCCATTGACTTCCATTATACTCAGGTGCTCGGCCGAACACACGAATATAGCAATGTGTTCCGCCAATCACCCGAATACTTTGGTGCTCGATCATTACTAGTCAATTCCCTTTTTATAATTTTTATAAAGACAAAATAATATAGCATCAAGAACATAGTAACATATACATGTGTCAGCAAATTTTCCATATGAGCCCCAAGGGGTCTAGGCCAAAACATAAAACCAAAAGAGAAGACTGCTTCCCATGAGGCCCCAGAGCAATATGTAGGATAATCTATCCGTTTAATGATAGTATACTGACGCTCAACAAGCGTATGCGTTTCTAAACTGCGCATTACTATAGTGCGCGTTTCTGGATGAAACATTACTTTAATGAACGCTACCTGAATGCTTCTGTAATGCGCGGGGAATAGTCCCATAAGACCTACGCGACCTCAACCCCTCCTAATGCATCAGACAGATATGATTGTACTTCTACTCCGGTGGAGAAGGTTAGCCAAGGTGTCCAGACATTGCGCTTCAGCCACAATTTTGATCTTGCCACCCGCCTGATACAACATATCTGCTGACTCTGCTGCCATGTTCTTCTACTGCCACCCACCATCTTGTGCTTTTACTGCCTCTGCTATTTCCCCCCACCTCCCCACTCTGTAACTGGGCCACTATGTTCACTACTCATGCGTTTGCCACCCTCACCAATCTGTGGCTGGGGCATTGTGTTGATTCCTCATGAGTTTGCCACCATCACCACTCGGTGACTGACCACTATGTTGACTCCTCATGCGGTTGTCACCTCACTGCTCTGCATATGGGCAAGTATGTTGACTCCTCATGTGGTTGCCATCTTCCCCATTCTGTGATGGGGCCAATAGTGTCCCTTTTTGGCCTTGTTAACATAACCATTTATTTCACCCTTTTTCTGATCAACGGATCCTGTTTTTGGAGCCTCCGTAAGACCTGTATCACACAGTTATGAGTATGCTCATAATTTGCAAGCCAAAAGCAGGAGTGGGTACAAAACACAGAAGACATGCAAACATTCCAATCACGTGTCATCTTGGATTCATTCCTGTTTTTCTTAGCAATACTGATGGATTACTGACCTAATGCTGACCATGTGAAGGTGGATGCTCAAAAGACAGGATCCGTTTTTTGGGGATTATTCTTGTGATGGATCAGAAGAAGGGAAAAATAAACAGTGACATCAACACAAACTTGCTGCTGACATCCTTTCCACTCTGTCATGGAGCAACTACTTGTATCAGCATGTAACAGAACAGGTTCTGTAGAAATCTATGTGGAATTAGCTGACAGTGTAAACAGAGTGCACTGTTTCGCTCTATAGTACAATCTTGGACCACTGCACGGTTCTTTATACCTGACGCTTACATGGACCTGTAAGGATAAGTTAATACTTAAGTTATTTGGTCAGTTTCAGCCCTGTAACTGACCAAATAAGTGATGTGTGAACTGATTCTAAGAGTGACTCCTGTCAACTGCCTGTCATACCGACACAAAGTAACTGTTTCACTACCACAGCGGACTACCTATGCATGTTTCTGCAATGCACAGTGCTCTACACCAATATACAGGCTCTATGCAGCCAGTAAATAGCTGATTTTTAACGTGATTCATCACAAATAAATTCAGATCGAAACATTTTTTTTTCTTTTTATTTGACGAATCGTCCAAATCAAATTTTAGAAAAATTTGCTCATCTCTAGCTATCAAGTAAAAACTAAATATTTTTGTATTAGTGGGGAGACTGTATGATTTTGAAATTTTACTGTAGCAGTTAATTTAAATATAGAAAGCTTAAAAGTATGCTGATGGTTTAAGGCATTTCAGAACAGTTTTTTTTTTTTTTGTATATACAATAAAATAGTAGAAAGGAATTTTAAAGCTTAACATGACTTACCTCCATCTTTTTAGTTAAACATCCATTTTGCATTGCTGTTTACCACAAACAACAGTAGTCAGCCTATACTTATTATGATGTCTTTAAGACACTGCTTTTTGAAATAGTATCAGTTTGTAGCATTTTCCTCATATGCAGTGTTTTGTGAAATGTATGATGCATTATAGTGTTGTTAAACTTGGCACTGCTGTGAGGAGATATCACATTGAGAACCTGGATGGCTATGTGTTGATTATGGCTGAAACACATGTACTGCCTTCTTAATTTATAACTCAGATGTTGTCTGATTTATCATATCAAAATAACCAATATTAGAAAAATTAAAGGGTAGCTAAACTTTTATTTAAGCTAATTTTAAACTATTCTAAATGGGCCATAATTCATATTTGTGATGTACTTTAGTTACTTATTTTACTCACCTAATAGGCACCTGAAGCTTAAGGTGTTCTGGTTCTGGCCAAGCTGCCAGTTCGGTTGATGTACTGATCCAAATCAATTAGTGTACGTGCACGGAGAGATCAAACTGAGACAACCCACAGCACGGGGTTAAACAGGATCTCTGCTTTATTTTCTGAAAACAGCATAATACATAGGTTTTACGACAGGGAGAGGTGGGAGGGGGGATGAGTGAAAGATAAAGTATATCTTCCCTATTGGCTACAAACACTGTACTTTTTCTGTAACCTTCACAGCTCAGAGTAAATTCCTCCCCCCTCCCTCCTGGCTCGTGGGAGAAACCGTTACTTCTTTCTACTTTCTAACTGCTTGCTTGAGCTGAACGGAAACCTCTTTGTAACTGCTTTCTTGAGCTGAACGGAAACCACAAAGAAACACATGATAAAACACAAAGTAAGATTCTAGTTTATAGGTGTTGGCTGAATGCCTGGCCGCCATCTTAGCTAAACATAGTCCTCAACAAGCAAGTATCCATTTTGTATTAATAGTCCATAACAAAGGTGTCTAGAGTGTTTCTGAAACAGTACACCACTGTACAAGTATATGGATTCCAGTATGGGGCCACAGTGAGAGAAGTACAGACACAAACACTGATATGCCATGCTAGGCTTTAGCAGAGTGAAGGGGGCAGATACAGGAGCAGTGATGTGTGCTCCTGCCAGTACTTCCGCTCACTGCGGACCCACAGTGAAATCCGTACACTCTTGACGTGTCCACAATGTACAAGTCTACAGATTTTAAAATACTATAGACACCCTGAAATTTAGGTGTCTATTAGGTTACTAAACCAGTAAAATAAATAAAGTATATTACAATGATCAATCATGGCCCATTTAACATTTTTTTTAAATAAAGAAATAAAATTGTTACCCTTTAAGAAGTTAGTTACCCTTTAAGAAGTCAAGCATATTCTTGCACTCAAACATATATGGTAATTACTGTATATTTCCAAGAAAAATGACATAAAATTTTAGTTACGTTCTAAAATACATTATTTCTTAGCAATAATGCACACTATATTGAAATAAAACAAAAAAAGTTGACATGGATTGTTTCTGAAATATAAAAGACTCTTTATGCTTGATTTGTCATGTAAAACTAGTGTGAAGCATTCTTCCTTCATCTTTTTTGACAATACATACAATACGTTACCTATCAATACTACAAAGTAATAATTATGGCCTTGAGTTATGTGCTCAATAATTTGTAAAAAAAACTCTTTTGAAAAATAGGATTACACTTACTTTAGGTAATAGAGTGTTGAAAAAATACATAAATCACTTGACACTTTTAAAAAACGGACCGCGCATGCGTAGCCTCCCTCCATTCATTTCTATGGGACTAATGAAAATAGCCGAGCACTGGCTCAGTTATTTCCGTCAGGCTCATAGAGAAGTGAATAGAGCGGTGGCCGTATTTGCACTGTGTTCATCCCATTTATTTTTATGGGACTTCTAAAAATAGATGAGTGCGGAGCTTGTATATTTTTGGCACTCCCATAGCAATGAATGGAGAATGACTGAACATGTGCAGTCCACTCACCTTCACTTTGTGAGCTCCATTCTAAAGATAGGGACCAGCACCTATCAAACAGTGGGGGCATATAGATGTATCTATTTTTATTTGGTCTCTTGATGCACTTTATGCATAGAAATGGTGCAGTAAATACACTCTTTCAAAGGCTTTTCGATGGCTTTTGTTGTCTTTCATGAAGAGATAATGCACTTCACTGGTTCACAGTGACCGATTATGAATAGCGATATAACACCAATGCATGAGATGGGCCTACCCCTTTAAGAGGCCTGCCTCACTTTAATTAGGTACATCTCACTCCAACGCAAACTAGATCAAGGCTGGCATATGCAAAAGTCAGTCTTAATAAATTCCCTTCCCAATGAGTTTCTCTAAACCAGGCATGCTCAACCTGCAGCCCTCCTACAGCTACAGCTATCATCCTACAGAAGGGCATCGTGGGAGTTGTAGTTTTACAACAGCTGGAGGGCCGCAGGTTGAGCATCCCTGCTCTAAACCATGACCCAATGGTGGGAAGGAAGAACAATTTACAAAATACTTTCTATGAAATTGATCGCATTATCAAGACTTTTTTCTTGGAGTCATTGAAAGTAAACATACACTGCATATTTATATTTACAGTAAATACGAAACTTTAGACAGAACAAATGTTAGTGCCTCAGGCAAGCCTTCTTTAATAGGTGAATAAGCTTCCTAGCTCAATGGCCTATGTTTATAAAAATGTAAGTCCCAATTAGTATTTAGCCTCCCTCATATACAAACCGTATTCCAAAAAAGTTGGGACACTATACAAATCGGGAATAAAAACTGAATGCAATGATGTGGAGGTGCCAACTTCTAATATTTTATTCAGAATAGAACATAAATCACGGAACAAAAGTTTAAACTGAGAAAATGTACCATTTTAAGGGAAAAATATGTTGAATCAGAATTTCATGGTGTCAACAAATCCCCAAAAAGTTGGGACAAGGCCATTTTCACCACTGTGTGGCATCTCCCCTTCTTCTTACAACACTCAACAGACGTCTGGGGACTGAGGAGACCAGTTTCTCAAGTTTAGAAATAGGAATGCTCTCCCATTCTTGTCTAATACAGGCCTCTAACTGTTCAATTGTCTTGGGCCTTCTTTGTTGCACCTTCCTCTTTATGATGCGCCAAATGTTCTCTATAGGTGAAAGATCTGGACTGCAGACTGACCATTTCAGTACCCGGATCCTTCTCCTACGCAGCCATGATGTTGTGATTGATGCAGAATGTGGTCTGGCATTATCTTGTTGAAAAATGCAGGGTCTTCCCTGAAAGAGATGACGTCTGGATGGGAGCAAATGTTGTTCTAGAACCTGAATATATTTTTCTGCATTGATGGTGCCTTTCCAGACATGCAAGCTGCCCATGCCACACGCACTCATGCAACCCCATACCATCAGAGATGCAGGCTTCTGAACTGAGCATTGATAACAACTTGGGTTGTCCTTGTCCTCTTTGGTCCGGATGACATGGCGTCCCAGATTTCCAAAAAGAACTTCTAATCGTGACTCGTCTGACCACAGAACAGTCTTCCATTTTGCCACACTCCATTTTAAATGATCCCTGGCCCAGTGAAAACGCCTGAGCTTGTGGATCTTGCTTAGAAATGGCTTCTTCTTTGCACTGTAGAGTTTCAGCTGGCAACGGCGGATGGCACAGTGGATTGTGTTCACTGACAATGGTTTCTGGAAGTATTCCTGAGCCCATTCTGTGATTTCCTTTACAGTAGCATTCCTGTTTGTGGTGCAGTGTCGTTTAAGGGCCCGGAGATCACGGGCATCCAGTATGGTTTTACGGCCTTGACCCTTACGCACAGAGATTGTTCCAGATTCTCTGAATCTTCGGATGATGTTATGCACAGTTAATGATGATAGATGCAAAGTCTTTGCAATTTTTCGCTGGGTAACACCTTTATGATATTGCTCCACTATCTTTCTGCGCAACATTGTGGGAATTGGTGATCCTCTACCCATCTTGGCTTCTGAGAGACACTGCCACTCTAAGAAGCTCTTTTTATACCCAATCATGTTGCCAATTGACCTAATTAGTGTTAATTGGTCTTCCAGCTCTTCGTTATGCTCAAATTTACTTTTTCCAGCCTCTTATTGCTACTTGTCCCAACTTTTTTTTGTTGACACCGTGAAAATTGGAATCAACGTATTTTTCCTTTAAAATGATACATTTACTCGGATTAAACGTTTGATCTGTCATCTACGTTCTATTACAAATAAAATATTGACATTTGCCATCTCCACATCATTGCATTCAGTTTTTATTCACAATTTGTTTAGTGTCCCAACTTTTTTGGAATCCGGTTTGTACTCACAAAATTTATTGTATGGACTAGCAGAAGGACCTGGATTTGCACTGGTATATTTCATCTATTTCATTTAATGTTTGTGTGTGTCGTTAAAATATTTTGACAGTATCTGCCATAACTGTGACCTCTACAGCATCCGACCCCTTTAACAGTGAACTTCACAGTCCCCCACCCCTTAACACCGACGCCCCCACAGTGTGCCGCCACTTTAAAATGGGACCTCCACAGCAGCCCGCCCATTTATCATTGAGTTTCACAGCACCCCAATCCCTTGACAGCGACCTCCTCAGGGGCCCGCCCCCTTAACAGTGACCTCCACAGTACCCCGCTCCCTTATCAGTGACTTCACAGTATCCTGCTGCCTTAACAGTGACCTCCACAGCAGTTGCCCCTTTAATAGTGGCCCCTGCCCCTTCAACAGTGACTTCCACAGTGTCCACCCCTTTAACAGTGACCTCCACAGCAGCCTACCCTCTTAACAGTCACATCCACAGTGAACGCCTCTTTAACAGTGACTTCGACAGTGCCCGCCCCTTTAACAGTGACATCCACAGTGCGCTGCCCCTTTAATGCCAGGGCTACACGACGACATGTGTCACGCAACATTTTGTCTCAACAATATTTATAATGATAGGCTATGGTGTTGCGCTGCAACATGTGACATGCTGCGACTACCCGAGAGTTGCAAAATATCCATCCAAGATGGATTTTTCAGCTATTGTCACAGTCCCAGCATGTCACATGTCGCAGTGCAACACCATAGACTATCATTATAAAAATTGTTGCGCAACACATGTTCAGTATAGTTGTGCCCTATGTGTCGTGCGACTTATTGTCGTCATGTAGCCCTAGCCTAAAGCTGACCTACAGCAGTGAAGAAAAATGGCTTGGTTGTTATGGAAACTGGAGTAAAACTGTGTGTATGTGGAGACTAAGGGCCTGCAAGCTTCTATTGGCATGTGACCGTGTGTATGGCAGTTGGGATATGAAGAGAAAGACTTGCAGGCTTGTATTGGCTAATGCAGGTAACTTTTGGGGAATATCTCAGGAACGGTTACATAGTAACATAGTAACATAGTAACATAGTACATAAGGCTTTTTATATATATATATATATATATATATATATATATATATATATAAAATATATAAATATATACTAGCAGAAGGACCCGGCTTCACACGGGTATATTTCATCTATTTCATTTAATGTTTGTGTGTGGCGTTAAAAGATATCGACAGTATCCACAATAACAGTGACATCGACAGTACCCCGCCCCTTCAACAGTGACCTCCACAGCGGCATGCCCACTTAACAGTAACATCCACAGAGCCCTCCCCTTTAACAGTGACCTCCACAGCGGCCGCCCATTTATTAGTGACCTCCACAGTACCCGTCTCGTTAACAGTGATTTCCACAATAACCCGCCACCTTAACACTGACCTCTACAGGGCTCTGTTCCCTTAAAATGTGACCTCCACAACACCTGCCCCCTTACCAGTAACCTCTACAGCACCACGCCCCTTAACACTGACCTCCATAGCGGACCGTCCCCTTAACTGGGACCTCCACAGTTCCCTGTCCCTTTAACATTGACCTCAACAGAATCCTGCCCCTTTATCAGTGACCTCCACAGCAGCCCGCCACTTTAACAGTGACCTCCACAGCGGCCGCCCCTTTATTAGTGACCTCCACAGTAGAGATGGCCCGAACTATCCGACGGCGAACAGTTCCCGGCGAACATAGCTTGTTCGCGTTCGCCTCTGCCGGGCGAACACATGCGATGTTCGGTCCGCCCCCTATACATCATCATTGAGCAAACTTTGACCCTGTACCTCACAGTCAGCAGACACATTCCAGCCAATCAGCAGCATACCCTCCCTCCCAGACCCTCCCACCTCCTGCACAGCATCCATTTTAGATTCATTCTGAAGCTGCAGTCTTAGTGAGAGGAGGGAGACTGTAACTGCTGCTGATTTAATTGGGAAATCGATAGCTAGGCTAGTGAATTCAGTGTCCACTCCAGTCCTGAAAGACTCATCTGATCTCTGCTGTAAGGACAGCGTCCTGACAGCACCCCAAAAAGCCCTTTTTAGGGCTGCAACATTAGTCTGCTTTTTTTTTTTCCTTTATATACATATTGCAGTTGCCTGGCCTGCCTGTGTGTGAGGAGCTGCAGGCCCACAGACTGTAGTGTGCCCACTGCCAGTGCTCACCCCTGTCATTCCGTGTGGCACAGGACTTTGCTTAAAAAAAGGCACTTAATTTTTACACTTTAATCTAAGGTTAGTTGCCTGCCAGTGTGTGTCAGGCTGACTTCCACTGACTGTAGTGTGCCCACTGCCAGTGCCCACCACTCATACCGGCTGGCACAGGACTTTGCATAAAAAAGGCATTTAATTTTTACACTTTAGTGTAATTTCAGCTGCTTGCCTGCTGCTAGTGTGTGTCAGGCCGACTTCAACTGACTGTAGTGTGCCCACTGCCAGTGCCCACCCCTGTCATCCCGTGTGGCACAGGACTTTGCTTAAAAAAAAGGCACTTCATTTTTACACTTTAATCTAAGGTTAGTTGCCTGCCAGTGTGTGTCAGGCCGACTTCAACTGACTGTAGTGTGCCCACTGCCAGTGCCCACCCCTGTCATCCCGAGTGGCACAGGACTTTGCTTAAAAAATAGGCACTTAATTTTTACACTTTAATCTAAGGTTAGTTGCCTGCCAGTGTGTGTCAGGCTGACTTCCACTGACTGTAGTGTGCCCACTGCCAGTGCCCACCACTCATACCGGCTGGCACAGGACTTTGCTTAAAAAAGGCATTTAATTTTTACACTTTAATGTAATTTCAGCTGCTTGCCTGCTGCTAGTGTGTGTCAGGCCGACTTCAACTGACTGTAGTGTGCCCACTGCCAGTGCCCACCCCTGTCATACCGAGTGGCACAGGACTTTGCTTAAAAAATAGGCACTTAATTTTTACACTTTAATCTAAGGTTAGTTGCCTGCCAGTGTGTGTCAGGCTGACTTCCACTGACTGTAGTGTGCCCACTGCCAGTGCCCACCACTCATACCGGCTGGCACAGGGCTTTGCTTAAAAAAGGCATTTAATTTTTACACTTTAATGTAATTTCAGCTGCTTGCCTGCTGCTAGTGTGTGTCAGGCCGACTTCAACTGACTGTAGTGTGCCCACTGCCAGTGCCCACCCCTGTCATACCGAGTGGCACAGGACTTTGCTTAAAAAATAGGCACTTAATTTTTACACTTTAATCTAAGGTTAGTTGCCTGCCAGTGTGTGTCAGGCTGACTTCCACTGACTGTAGTGTGCCCACTGCCAGTGCCCACCACTCATACCGGCTGGCACAGGACTTTGCATAAAAAAGGCATTTAATTTTTACACTTTAGTGTAATTTCAGCTGCTTGCCTGCTGCTAGTGTGTGTCAGGCCGACTTCAACTGACTGTAGTGTGCCCACTGCCAGTGCCCACCCCTGTCATACCGAGTGGCACAGGACTTTGCTTAAAAAATAGGCACTTAATTTTTACACTTTAATCTAAGGTTAGTTGCCTGCCAGTGTGTGTCAGGCTGACTTCCACTGACTGTAGTGTGCCCACTGCCAGTGCCCACCACTCATACCGGCTGGCACAGGACTTTGCTTAAAAAAGGCATTTAATTTTTACACTTTAATGTAATTTCAGCTGCTTGCCTGCTGCTAGTGTGTGTCAGGCCGACTTCAACTGACTGTAGTGTGCCCACTGCCAGTGCCCACCCCTGTCATACCGAGTGGCACAGGACTTTGCTTAAAAAATAGGCACTTAATTTTTACACTTTAATCTAAGGTTAGTTGCCTGCCAGTGTGTGTCAGGCTGACTTCCACTGACTGTAGTGTGCCCACTGCCAGTGCCCACCACTCATACCGGCTGGCACAGGACTTTGCATAAAAAAGGCATTTAATTTTTACACTTTAGTGTAATTTCAGCTGCTTGCCTGCTGCTAGTGTGTGTCAGGCCGACTTCAACTGACTGTAGTGTGCCCACTGCCAGTGCCAACCACTGATACCGGGTGGCACAGTAGCTTGCCGATAAATAAGGCATTTAATTTTTAGACAGTAGTCTAAATTCAGTTGCTTGCCTGCTGCCAGTGTGTGTCAGGCCCGCTTCCACTGACTGTAGTGTGCCCACTGCCAGTGCCAACCACTGATACCGGGTGGCACAGTAGCTTGCCGATAAATAAGGCATTTAATTTTTAGACAGTAGTCTAAATTCAGTTGCTTGCCTGCTGCCAGTGTGTGTCAGGCCCTCTTCCACTGACTGTAGTGTGCCCACTGCCAGTGCCAACCACTGATACCGGGTGGCACAGTAGCTTGCCGATAAATAAGGCATTTAATTTTTACACTTTAGTGTAATTTCAGTTGCTTGCCTGCTGCCAGTGTGTGTCAGGCCCGCTTCCACTGACTGTAGTGTGCCCACTGCCAGTGCCAACCACTGATACCGGGTGGCACAGTAGCTTGCCGATAAATAAGGCATTTAATTTTTAGACAGTAGTCTAAATTCAGTTGCTTGCCTGCTGCCAGTCAGTGTGTCAGGCCCTCTTCCACTGACTGTAGTGTGCCCACTGCCAGTGCCAACCACTCATACCGGGTGGCACAGTAGCTTGCCGATAAATAAGGCATTTAATGTTTTACACTTTAGTGTAATTTCAGTTGCTTGCCTGCTGCCAGTGTGTGTCAGGCCCGCTTCTACTGACTGTAGTGTGCCCACTGCCAGTGCCAACCACTCATACCGGGTGGCACAGTAGCTTGCCGATAAATAAGGCATTTAATTTTTACACTTTAGTGTAATTTCAGTTGCTTGCCTGCTGCCAGTGTGTGTCAGGCCCGCTTCCACTGACTGTAGTGTGCCCACTGCCAGTGCCAACCACTGATACCGGGTGGCACAGTAGCTTGCCGATAAATAAGGCATTTAATTTTTAGACAGTAGTCTAAATTCAGTTGCTTGCCTGCTGCCAGTCAGTGTGTCAGGCCCTCTTCCACTGACTGTAGTGTGCCCACTGCCAGTGCCAACCACTCATACCGGGTGGCACAGTAGCTTGCCGATAAATAAGGCATTTAATTTTTACACTTTAGTGTAATTTCAGTTGCTTGCCTGCTGCCAGTGTGTGTCAGGCCCGCTTCTACTGACTGTAGTGTGCCCACTGCCAGTGCCAACCACTCATACCGGGTGGCACAGTAGCTTGCCGATAAATAAGGCATTTAATTTTTACACTTTAGTGTAATTTCAGTTGCTTGCCTGCTGCCAGTGTGTGTCAGGCCCGCTTCTACTGACTGTAGTGTGCCCACTGCCAGTGCCAACCACTGATACCGGGTGGCACAGTAGCTTGCCGATAAATAAGGCATTTAATTTTTAGACAGTAGTCTAAATTCAGTTGCTTGCCTGCTGCCAGTGTGTGTCAGGCCCGCTTCCACTGACTGTAGTGTGCCCACTGCCAGTGCCAACCACTGATACCGGGTGGCACAGTAGCTTGTCGATAAATAAGGCATTTAATTTTTACACTTTAGTGTAATTTCAGTTGCTTGCCTGCTGCCAGTGTGTGTCAGGCCCGCTTCCACTGACTGTAGTGTGCCCACTGCCAGTGCCAACCACTGATACCGGGTGGCACAGTAGCTTGCCGATAAATAAGGCATTTAATTTTTAGACAGTAGTCTAAATTCAGTTGCTTGCCTGCTGCCAGTGTGTGTCAGGCCCTCTTCCACTGACTGTAGTGTGCCCACTGCCAGTGCCAACCATTCATACCGGGTGGCACAGTAGCTTGCCGATAAATAAGGCATTTAATTTTTACACTTTAGTGTAATTTCAGTTGCTTGCCTGCTGCCAGTGTGTGTCAGGCCCTCTTCCACTGACTGTAGTGTGCCCACTGCCAGTGCCAACCACTGATACCGGGTGGCACAGTAGCTTGCCGATAAATAAGGCATTTAATTTTTAGACAGTAGTCTAAATTCAGTTGCTTGCCTGCTGCCAGTGTGTGTCAGGCCCACTTCCACAGACTGTAGTGTGCCCACTGCCAGTGCCAACCACTCATACCGGGTGGCACAGTACCTAGCACGCGTAGTACCACTTATCTAAAAAAAAAATGACAGGCAGAGGCAGGCCACCCCGCAGGGGCCGTCGTGGTCGTGGTGCTGTGATTTCCACTGTCCCTGGAATAATGCCCAGTTTTCAGAGGCCACGTACCCTGAACCCGAAAAATTCAGAGGACGTAGTTGACTGGCTTAGACAGGACACCCAATCTTCAACAGCTTCCGCTAAGAACCTTGACGCACCATCCTCCTCCAACTCAGCTTCGGTCACCTGCTCTCAAGTTACCACGCACCCGCCCGTCGCCACTACCACCACAGCCACCACAGCCGCTTCACTTGATCCGTCAGAGGAGTTATTTACACATCAGTTGGATGCAATTAGTGATGCGCAACCATTATTGCCAGATGATGTAGATTACGGGGATATGTCTCAGTCAGGCAGGATTACACACATGGACGTACAGTGTGATGATGATGATGTTGTACCCGCTGCTGCTTCCTTTGCTGAGGTGTCAGATACAAGTGAAGCGGTTGATGATGACGATGTGTCCACGGATGCCACGTGGGTGCCTGCTCGAAGAGAAGAAGAGGGGGAAAGTTCTGAAGGGGAGACAGAGAGAATGAGGAGACGAGTTGGAAGCAGGGGGAGGTCGTCGCAAGGAGTTAGTGGCACAGTCAGACAGCATGTATCGGCACCTGGGGTCAGCCAGACAGCACGCCAGTCAACGCATGCTGTTGCCACCACTAGAATGCCGTCATTGCAAAGCTCAGCAGTGTGGCATTTTTTTTGTGTGTCTGCCTCTGATAAAAGCAATGCCATTTGCAACCTGTGCCAAAAGAAACTGAGTCGTGGGAAGTCCAACACCCACCTTGGTACAACTGCTTTGCGAAGGCACATGATCTCACATCACAAACGCCTATGGGATCAACACATGAGTACAAGCAGCACACAAACTCAAAGCCACCATGCTCCTCCTGGTCCTGCATCTTCAGCCACGTCAACCACTGCTGTCCTCCCTGCCCCCTCTCAACCACCCGCCACTCCATCTCTCACCTTCAGCAGTTCCTGCTCATCTGCCCACAGTCAGGTGTCTGTCAAGGACATGTTTGAGCATAAGAAGCCAATGTCACAAAGTCACCCCCTTGCCCGGCGACTGACAGCTGGCTTGACGGAACTCTTAGCCCGCCAGCTTTTACCATACCAGCTGGTAGAGTCTGAGGCCTTCAAAAAATTTGTCGCTATTGGGACACCACAGTGGAAGGTACCCGGACGAAATTTTTTTTCAAAAAAGGCAATCCCAAACCTCTACCATGTCATTGAAAAGGAAGTCATGGCATCTCTGGCATACAGTGTTGGGGCAAGGGTCCATCTGACCACTGATACCTGGTCTGCAAAGCACGGTCAGGGCAGGTATATCACGTATACTGCGCATTGGGTCAACCTGCTGACGGCTGACAAGCATGGAATGCGTGGCTCTGCAGCGGAGTTGGTGACACCACCACGACTTGCAGGCAGACCTACTGCCACCTCCTCTACTCCTACTCCATCCTCTTTAATTTCCTCCTCGGCTGAGTCCTCTTCTGCTGCGGCGTCTGGCTGCACATCAACTGATTCCCCCCAGCTCCCCAGGGGCTATTCCACATCCCGGATACGACAGTGTAACGCTATCTTGGGGTTGACTTGCCTGAAAGCAGAGAGCCACACAGGACCAGCACTCCTGTCCGCCCTGAACGCACAGGTGGATCAGTGGCTGACCCCGCACCAACTGGAGATCGGCAAAGTGGTGTGTGACAATGGAAGCAATCTGTTGGCGGCATTAAATTTGGGCAAGTTGTCACATGTGCCGTGCATGGCACATGTGTTGAATCTCATCGTACAACGTTTTGTGTCTAAGTACCCAGGCTTACAGGACGTCCTCAAGCAGGCCAGGAAGGTGTGTGGCCATTTCAGGCGTTCCTACACGGCCATGGCGCACTTTTCCGATATTCAGCGGCGAAACAACATGCCAGTGAGGCGCTTGATATGCGACAGCCCGACACGTTGGAATTCAACACTCCTAATGTTCGACCGCCTGCTCCAACAAGAAAAAGCCGTCAACGAGTGTTTGTATGACCGGGGTGCTAGGACAGCCTCTGCGGAGCTGGGAATCTTTTTGCCACGTTACTGGACACTCATGCGCAATGCCTGTAGGCTTATGCGTCCTTTTGAGGAGGTGACAAACCTAGTCAGTCGCACCGAAGCCACCATCAGCGACCTCATCCCATTTGTTTTCTTCCTGGAGCGTGCCCTGCGAAGAGTTCTGGATCAGGCTGTAGATGAGCGTGAAGAGGAAGAGGAAGAGTTGTGGTCACCATCACCACCAGAAACAGCCTTGTCATCATCGCTTGCCGGACCTGCAGCAACGCTGGAAGAGGAGTATGAGGAAGAGGAGTCAGAGGAGGAATGTGGCGGCTTTGAGGAGGAGGAAGACCAACCACAGCAGGCACCCCAGGGTGCTCGTTGTTGTCACCTATCTGGGACCCATGGTGTTGTACGTGGCTGGGGGGAAGAACAGACCGTCAATGACATCAGTGAGGACGAGGAACGGGAAATGAGAAGCTCTGCATCCAACCTTGTTCAAATGGGGTCTTTCATGCTGTCATGTCTGTTGAGGGACCCACGTATAAAAAGGATAAAGGAGAACGATCTGTACTGGGTGACCACGCTACTAGACCCCCGGTATAAGCAGAAAGTGGCAGAAATGTTACAAAATTACCGAAAGTCGGAAAGGATGCAGCAGTTCAAAACCAAACTAAAAAATATGCTTTACACAGCTTATAAGGGAGATGTCACAGCACAACGGGAATCTAACAGGGGAAGAGGTGAGTGTAATCCTCCTCCTACCACGGCGGCAAGGACTGGACGATTTACAGATGTGTTGTTGATGGAGGACATGCGGAGCTTTTTCAGTCCTACTCATCGCCACAGCCCTTCGGGATCCAGCCTTAGAGAACGACTCGACCGACAGGTAGCAGACTACCTCGCCTTAACAGCAGATATCGACACTCTGAGGAGCAATGAACCCCTTCACTACTGGGTGTGCAGGCTTGACCTGTGGCCTGAGCTATCCCAGTTTGCGATAGAACTTCTGGCCTGCCCTGCTTCAAGTGTCCTGTCAGAAAGGAGCTTCAGTGCAGCAGGAGGCATTGTCACTGACAAGAGAAGTCGCCTCGGTCAAAAAAGTGTTGATTACCTCACCTTCATAAAGATGAATGAGGCATGGATCCCGAAGGGACTGACAGTGGGGGATACGTTTGACTAACAAAAGGCCTGATTACATGCCTTGGCCTCAAAATGGTCCCCACGCTGCTGTATTTAATGTCTGCATACCGGATGACTTTCGTGAATTCTCCACCACCAACTAGGGTTCAAGCCGTAATGTTTTAGTCACTTTTCTGCCTGGAAAACATAAATTTTTCCGGCCGCTGCTACAATAGCGTCTGCAACAGTGCCATTATTTTTCAGGCATGTGTACATGCCTAATTTTTCTGTCCTATGGTGCAGCACTGTGGCTGCAAAAACAAACCAAAAAAAAAAGGCACATACAAGTGTCAATTCCCCTTCGTGATCGTTACCTTGTTGTGGTGAAGGGGCTTGCGTATCACAATGAAGCAATCATCATCACCTCTATAAAAGTGTGTTGGCAATGTTGCCACACCCCAGATGATAAGGCCGTTGCTTCATTATGGTCAGACCAAAAGCGATCGGGTGGCCACGCTACTAGACCCCCGGTATAAGCAGAAAGTGGCAGAAATGTTACCAAATTACCAAAAGTCGGAAAGGATGCAGCAGTTCAAAACCAAACTAAAAAATATGCTTTACACAGCTTATAAGGGGGATGTCAATGGGGGATTCGACAATGGTTAATCAATTCGACCGGATAGGGTCCGTAACAGGGATTAAACTGATAGCAATAGTACTAGTTAAGACACCACTCATATAGGGTGTCACAGCACATTGCTCTGTGCACGCGCAGTGCCCCAATTTGGGAGTAAGAGGACCGACCAAGCTGCTTTTTCCATCTCCCGGTTCCTGAAATCAATTCAGTTTAGTGTATGAGAGTTTGGTCTGTCACTGTGAAGGCAGTCGAAGGTACCCGGCCTAAATTTTTTTTCATAAAAGGCAATTCCTGATATGGGACGTAACAGGGATTAAACTGATGAGAATAATACTACAGAAAATACCACTCATATCGGTGGAGGGAGCCAGCGTTTTTTTAACCATCTCCCCGTTCAAAAAATCTATTTAATAAATGGCCCCCAGATTGGGGATGTTAGAGGGATTAAACTGATGAGAATAGTACTACAGAAAATACCACTCATATCGGGTGTGACAGTAAATTGCACGGCGCAGATGCAGTCACCGTGGTTTAAAACAGAGTGGAGGGAGCCAGCGTTTTTTTAACCATCTCCCCGTTCGAAAAATCTATTCAATAAATGGCACCCAGATTGGGGACGTTAGAGGGATTAAACTGATGAGAATAGTACTACAGAAAATACCACTCATATCGGGTGTGACAGTAAATTGCACGGCGCAGACGCAGTCACCGTGGTTTAAAACAGAGTGGAGGGAGCCAGGTTTTTTTTAACCATCTCCCCGTTCGAAAAATCTATTCAATAAATGGCACCCAGATTGGGGACGTTAGAGGGATTAAACTGATGAGAATAGTACTACAGAAAATACCACTCATATCGGGTGTGACAGTAAATTGCACGGCGCAGACGCAGTCACCGTGGATTAAAACAGAGTGGAGGGAGCCAGCGTTTTTTTAACCATCTCCCCGTCCGAAAAATCTGTTTAATAAATGGCCCCCAGATTGGGGAGTCGGGGACGTTAGAGGGATTAAACTGATGAGAATAGTACTACAGAAAATACCACTCATATCGGGTGTGACAGTAAATTGCACGGCGCAGACGCAGTCACCGTGGATAAAAACAAAGGGGAGGGAGCCAGCGTTTTTTTAACCATCTCCCCGTTCGAAAAATCAATTCAATTGACCTTTCGGGGACCCTTGGTGTTGTACGTGGCTGGGTGGAGGAAGAAACCTTCAATGACATCACCGGGACGTGGCTAGCTTGGTATCCAACCTTGTGCAAATGGGGAGTTTGCGGTTGTGCAAATGAACTGTTTGCGGTGCATTAAAAGGGGAGTTTGGTCTGTCAATGTCTGTGATGCGGGCGTAACCCTTACACTACCTGATCGATACAACATCATACCTGATCGTATACACACACTGGATGTTTTAAAGCACGTTATTCCAAACAATTTAGGAATGTTAGTTGATTTATGCCCTTTATGGATTAAAACCCGACTCTGCGTCCACTACGTAATTTTCCATGGGAGTTTTGCCATAGATCCCCCTCCGGCATGCCACAGTCCAGGTGTTAGACCCCTTGAAACAACTTTCTCATCACTATTGTGGCCAGAAAGAGTCCCTGTGGGTTTTAAAATTCGCCTGTCTATTGAAGTCTATGGCGGTTCGCCCGGTTCGCCAGTTCGCGAACATTTGCGGAAGTTCGCGTTCGCTGTTCGCGAACTGAAAATTTTATGTTCGCGACATCACTACTCCACAGTACCCAATCTCCTTCACAGTGATTTCCACAGCATCCCGTCACCTTAACAGTGGCCTCTACAGCAATCTGCTCTTTAACACTGACCTCCATAGTGGACCGTCCCCTTAACTGTGACCTCCAAAGCAGACTGCCCCTAGGGTGGCCAGAGGTTCGGTTTTAGGCTGGACAGCCCGGCTTTCAGAATCCCTGTCCTTCGTCCGGCGCAGGGCCTGGACGGACACAGAGATGTTTTTTTGAATAGCTCACTCTCAGACAGAAGCACTTTGCTGTCTGAGCATGAGCTGTAAGGAGAAATTCACCCTATGTTCCACACCTATAGCTAACAGAAATTGATTTTTACCTTCATTTTTTCAATCCCCGTCGGCTATGGAGTGGTAGGGGGCGTGTCTTTGCGTGACCTGGGGACGGTGTTTTTAAGTCCGTCTTTTGACCCTACCTGCCCCTGAACTGTGACCTCCACAGCACTCTGCTCCCTTAACAGTGTCATCTACAGCACCCTGCCCCTTTAAAGCTGACCTATAGCAGTGAAGTAAAAGTCTGGGTAGTTATGGAAACATGGTGTAAAACTGTGTGTATGTGGAGACTAAGGGCCTGCGAGCTTCTATTGGCTGATAAGGGTTATGTGACCAGGCTTCTATTGGGTAATGCATATTTTGGGAATATCTCGCACAGAGATGTCCTTTTGAACAGCTTACTCTCAGACAGCAGCACTGTGATGTCTGAGTGTGAGCTGCAGGGAGAAAGTCACCATCCCTGCAGCTGACAGAAGTTGATTTTTACCTTTATTTTTTCAATCCCTGTGGGCTGCGGAGTGGGAGGGGGCATGGCCTACCCTGTCGAGGTGTGGCTTGAAGGAACCTAGGGGTGGAGTTTCTAAGAATTTCTTTTGAGGGTGGCCTGAATAGTCACCTTACCTGCCACCTAAACGGTCACCTCCACAGCACTCCACTTCCTTAACAGTGTCATCCATAGCACCCTGCCCCTTTTTAAAGCTGACCTGCAGCAGTGAAGAAAAAATGGCTGGGTTGTTATGGAAACCTGAAGTAAAACTGTGTTTATGTGGAGACTAAGGGCCTGCGAGCTTCTATAGGCTAATAAAGGACATGTGAAAGTATGTATGGCCGTTGGGATATGAAGAGTGTAACGGTCGCCTACACACACACACAGGGGGGAGGGAAGTGACCACTGCGCTCCACCCTTACCCTGGCCCTGCCTATTTGCCTCGCGAGTCCTAATGACAGGGGACAACTGGACGGCAATCCCTAACTTGGAATAAGTGCAGGGATGACAGACAGACAAACAACAGGACGTGAACGGACCGAGTCAATACCAGGAAAGTTACAAAGTACAAATGGAGCAAGCAGAGAATTGTCAGGAGAAGCCGGGGTCATAAATACCAGGAGAGACGTGAAGTACCAAAGGAGTCAGCAGAGGATCGTCAGGAGGAGGCCGGGGTCAGAATACCAGGAGAGCAGCAAAGTACACAAGGAGCAGGCAGAGGATCTGCAGGAATTCAGCAGGAGGTAAGTACGCCAGGAAAGACCAAATCACAGGTGGAACCTAAATTAACAGGCAACCTGTGGCCAGCAGGCTGCCTGTATTTATAGTGGGGAGTGAGGGTCATGTGATGTGGCCAGCGTCACATGACCGACAGACCAACCAGTCGAGCACCGAGTGATCAGCTCGGCGCTCAAGGCAGACTTAGGAGCAGGAAGCCACCCAGCTAGTAAAGCCGCCCTGGGAACGAGGTAAAACACAGATCCTCGTTCCCGAAGCTAAGCAGCAGGTCTGCGGCTAATGGGGGACCGAGTGTACCTTCGGAACCCCGTTACAAAGAGAAAGACTTGCAGGCTTGTATTGGCTAATGCAGGTCATTTTCTGGGAATATCTCAGGAACGGTACGTCCTAGAGATCTGTGACCACCACAACATTTATTTCCAGGTAGCAAGGGATGTGTATACCAAGTTTAGTTAAAATCGATGGTTGCATTTTTGAGTGATCGCGGAACATACATACACACATACATTAATATATACAGTACTTCCTTCTTTATATATATATAGATTGAGAGGCTGCATGAGTATTATATTATTTACATTCATGTCAAAATCAGTGTGTCGCTGTGCTTGAGAAGTCTTTCTCAAGTGCCCACCAAATTTACAAAATAAGGTAAAAGATGCAGGTCAAAGCAGAGTTTTGCATCTCTGACAATTTGGACATAGGGAGACAAGATATATGTGAAAGTGGCCTACAGTAAAAAGCTGGAAACCCTCTCTGGCACTGTGTAAGTTTGGTGTACACATTTAAACAATGCAGTTTAATGGATACCTTGGAAATCTGCATTATGTTGTGTGTGTATTTATGTCATTAACTTACAGTATTAAAAAAAAAATATTCCAACTGGTAATAATTATTAATTCGAAGGTATAGTGTATAGTTTGTTTTTGAGCTGTCATTTGGGAAGATTTTTGTGTGATGACATCTGAGCATTATATCAGCTGCATGATTAAACCCATCAGACTAAGCAGGATCTCAACTAAAGCTGCTGTTGATCAATATGAACCACTACAGGAAATAATATGAAAGTCTGTTTAAGTCTCAGTATTAAAATAGCCTCTAAAAATCTCAACTGCCAGTGATTACTTTCCAAAGTGCTTCTTAAAATTATTATGTTTCACTGTCTCTAATGGTTTGAAATTTTTTAAAGTCTAGCCAATGAGGCCAACTAATTACACTCCGATCCATACAAAGTATGAATCATATGGAGAAAGATTCACAACTTTGTATTAACTCATACAATGCAATCAGCGGGAAAAAAAATAATAATAATAATGTTTTGAAGAATATCATCCTGATCTAAAATTAATTCTTGATGGATTACACAAATAAAATTCCATCTGGGATAGATTTCTAGGCTTTTTTTTTGTTCTTATCAGAGCAAAGACACAATGTTCTACTTTTTATTTGATTTTTAAGCCATCTGTTTTGTTGTACTGAAATGATTGGCTGAGGAACATAAATTTCTCATGTCAAGATGCAAAGTTCAATGTGATGGATTATTGTGGCAACATATTTATTAAGGAAATATCAAATCTAATATTTTTCTGAGCAAAAATGCCAAATGCAATGATAAGTAAATTATACAATGGACTGAATCTTTTCCAAAATACTAAGATATGAAATGCTATTTTGTAACATGTGTATGTGCAAGTTTACGAATGCATATATTATTATGATGAGAATGATGGGGGGCTATTACCTTATCTGGCATGTAGTGTATTCTAAATAATAAATATTGAGTGGAATTTTGAGAAACAAACACAACATACAAATGAACACACAAAACAAACATGAAAGTACTGATCAGGATGGAGATTATTGGAAAGTCACATTCCAAAAAATCTCCATGTAGCTCCACTCTTCAAACAACTGACCCTTTGTTTAAATCATATTTTTATGTTAAACATATTTTTTAAGAATGTTGATGATTTTTGTTTTTATTTTCCATGTTCACTATCTCTATTCAAAATAAATATCTAAAATTGTGCAGTTATCGTACTGGACACTAGGCCTAATGGCCATATATATGAGATATAAACTGGGTAATGGTTATCCAAACAATCAATGATTTAGAATTGCACGGAAGGCAGATTGTACAAAACACAAAAGCAACAAAGATCTTACTGATGGTTGACTGAGAACCCCAATATTTATGGATGAAAGTTGGTTGATGTGCTCAAAAGGAAATTATGTAATGTCGGGCATATAAAGCAAAAGGCTTTATATAAAAGAAAGGATCAAAGAAAATATTTCAAATGATTATTGATCCTTGAGGTGGACATATATAACACCTCAAAAAAAAGTTTGATTGGTTATTTAATTATATTGTGCAATCAGCAAAACAAGCTACAAGCGGGGCGGAGCTAGCACCGCAGCCGGACGGTTATGTGAAGTGCTGCTCTCCTGCTGAATTAACCCTAAAGCTTGTCTATACAGCTCTACTGGACATCAAAATGGTCAAAATAGGCAGCCAAAAGTCCTCTGACCAAACGAGCCACGTCTGATCCTCCAGCCAACCCGGAGACATGGACCGTTTTATTAAAAAAGCGCCAGCGATCGCAATGAGCAAAGAATCTAAGATGGCGCCCGGCACTCCAAGAGGAGGCACCACAAGGCAATCGAGAGAGATATCCGACTCAGAAGGGGTAAGAGATGAATCCCCCGATACTGACAGGCTCCCTATCTCCCGATCCTACCTCAAAGAGGCTCTGACAGATGCCCTAGGTCCCCTCAGCCAAGATCTCTCTTCTATTAAAGAAGATATCGGCCATATTGGCAGATGTGTGGAGACCTAAGAGGAAAATCAAGCGATTATCATATCGCACCAAACGGAGTCGGCTAATAGTTTGACCGAGTGCCAGAACCACCTTAACTCCCTGTATTCAGCTATTGAAGATCAGGAAAACAGAAATAGAAGAAACAACTTACATTTCCGTGGGATGCCAGAGACCGTCTCTCTAATAGACATTCCGCAGGCAGTCATACAGATATGCCTCTAGGTCCTGGGACCAGATTCCGTCCATGAGGTGATAATAGAGAGGGCTCACAGAGCCCTTCGCCCGAAACCACAGCCCTCAGAGCCCCCAGCAATGTTATATGTAAATTTTTACATTTCCCGGTTAACCACCTCCGGACCGCTGTACGCACAGACGCGTCCTGGAGGTGGTTGATTCATTCCTCCTGGACGCGCCGGCGCGTCCTCTCGCGAGACGCGAGATTTCCTGTGAACGCGCGCACACAGGCGCGCGCGCTCACAGGAACGGAAGGTAAGAGAGTTGATCTCCAGCCTGCCAGCGGCGATCGTTCGCTGGCAGGCTGGAGATGTGTTTTTTTTAACCCCTAACAGGTATATTAGACGCTGTTTTGATAACAGCGTCTAATATACCTGCTACCTGGTCCTCTGGTGGTCCCATTTGTTTGGATCGACCACCAGAGGACACAGGTAGCTCAGTAAAGTCCCACCAAGCACCACTACACTACACTACACCCCGCCCGTCACTTATTAACCCCTTATTAGCCCCTGATCACCCCTAATCACCCCTGATCACCCCATATAGACTCCCTGATCACCCCCCTGTCATTGATTACCCCCCTGTCATTGATCAACCCCCTGTAAAGCTCCATTCAGATGTCCGCATGATTTTTACGGATCCACTGATAGATGGATCGGATCCGCAAAACGCATCCGGACGTCTGAATGAAGCCTTACAGGGGCATGATCAATGACTGTGGTTATCACCCCATATAGACTCCCTGATCACCCCCCTGTCATTGATCACCCCCCTGTCATTGATTACCCCCCTGTAAAGCTCCATTCAGACGTCCGCATGATTTTTACGGATCCACTGATAGATGGATCGGATCCGCAAAACGCATCCGGACGTCTGAATGAAGCCTTACAGGGGCATGATCAATGACTGTGGTGATCACCTCATATAGACTCCCTGATCACCCCCCTGTAAAGCTCCATTCAGATGTCCGCATGATTTTTACGGATCCACTGATAGATGGATCGGATCCGCAAAACGCATCCGGACGTCTGAATGAAGCCTTACAGGGGCATGATCAATGACTGTGGTTATCACCCCATATAGACTCCCTGATCACCCCCCTGTCATTGATTACCCCCCTGTAAAGCTCCATTCAGACGTCCGCATGATTTTTACGGATCCACTGATAGATGGATCGGATCCGCAAAACGCATCCGGACGTCTGAATGAAGCCTTACAGGGGCATGATCAATGACTGTGGTGATCACCCCATATAGACTCCCTGATCACCCCCCTGTCATTGATTACCCCCCTGTCATTGATCACCCCCCTGTAAAGCTCCATTCAGACGTCCGCATGATTTTTACGGATCCACTGATGGATGGATCGGATCCGCAAAACGCATCCGGACGTCTGAATGAAGCCTTACAGGGGCATGATCAATGACTGTGGTGATCACCCCATATAGACTCCCTGATCACCCCCCTGTCATTGATCACCACCCCTGTCATTGATCACCACCCCTGTCATTGATCACCACCCCTGTCATTGATCACCCCCCTGTCATTGATCACCCCCCTGTCATTGATCACCCCCCTGTCATTGATCACCCCCCTGTCATTGATCACCCCCCTGTCATTGATCACCCCCCTGTCATTGATCACCCCCCCTGTCATTGATCACCCCCCTGTCATTGATCACCCCCCTGTCATTGATCACCCCCCTGTTAATGATCAACCCCCTGTCATTGATCAACCCCCCTGTCATTGATCACCCCCCTGTCATTGATCACCCCCCTGTAAGGCTCCATTCAGACATTTTTTTGGCCCAAGTTAGCGGAATTATTATTTTTTTTTCTTACAAAGTCTCATATTCCACTAACTTGTGACAAAAAATAAAATCTCACATGAACTCACCATACCCCTCACGGAATCCAAATGCGTAAAATTTTTTAGACATTTATATTCCAGACTTCTTCTCACGCTTTAGGGCCCCTAGAATGCCAGGGCAGTATAAATACCCCACATGTGACCCCATTTCGGAAAGAAGACACCCCCAGGTATTCCGTGAGGGGCATATTGAGTCCATGAAAGATTGAAATTTTTGTCCCAAGTTAGCGGAACGGGAGACTTTGTGAGAAAAAAATAAAAAATATAAATTTCCGCTAACTTGTGCCAAAAAAAAAAAATTTCTATGAACTCGCCATGCCCCTCATTGAATACCTTGGGGTGTCTTCTTTCCAAAATGGGGTCACATGTGGGGTATTTATACTGCCCTGGCATTCTAGGGGCCCCAAAGCGTGAGAAGAAGTCTGGTATCCAAATGTCTAAAAATGCCCTCCTAAAAGGAATTTGGGCCCCTTTGCGCATCTAGGCTGCAAAAAAGTGTCACACATCTGGTATCGCCGTACTCAGGAGAAGTTGGGGAATGTGTTTTGGGGTGTCTTTTTACATATACCCATGCTGGGTGAGATAAATATCTTGGTCAAATGCCAACTTTGTATAAAAAAATGGGAAAAGTTGTCTTTTGCCAAGATATTTCTCTCACCCAGCATGGGTATATGTAACAAGACAGCCCAAAACACATTCCCCAACTTCTCCCGAGTACGGAGATACCAGATGTGTGACACTTTTTTGCAGCCTAGGTGGGCAAAGGGGCCCATATTCCAAAGAGCACCTTTCGGATTTCACTGGTCATTTACCTACTTACCACACATTAGGGCCCCTGGAAAATGCCAGGGCAGTATAACTACCCCACAAGTGACCCCATTTTGGAAAGAAGACACCCCAAGGTATTCCGTGAGGGGCATGGCGAGTTCCTAGAATTTTTTATTTTTTGTCACAAGTTAGTGGAAAATGATGATTTTTTTTTTTTTTTTTTTTTCATACAAAGTCTCATATTCCACTAACTTGTGACAAAAAATAAAAACTTCCATGAACTTACTATGCCCATCAGCGAATACCTTGGGGTCTATTCTTTCCAAAATGGGGTCACTTGTGGGGTAGGTATAATGCCCTGGTATTTTAGGGGCCCAAATGTGTGGTAAGGAGTTTGAAATCAAATTCTGTAAAAAATGACCAGTGAAATCCGAAAGGTGCTCTTTGGAATATGGGCCCCTTTGCCCACCTAGGCTGCAAAAAAGTGTCACACATCTGGTATCTCCGTACTCAGGAGAAGGTGGGGAATGTGTTTTGGGGTGTCATTTTACATATACCCATGCTGGGTGAGATAAATATCTTGGTCAAATGCCAACTTTGTATAAAAAAATGGGAAAAGTTGTCTTTTGCCAAGATATTTCTCTCACCCAGCATGGGTATATGTAAAAAGACACCCCAAAACACATTCCCCAACTTCTCCTGAGTACGGAGATACCACATGTGTGGCACTTTTTTGCAGCCTAGGTGGGCAAAGGGGCCCATATTCCAAAGAGCACCTTTTGGATTTCACTGGTCATTTACCTACTTACCACACATTAGGGCCCCTGGAAAATGCCAGGGCAGTATAACTACCCCACAAGTGACCCCATTTTGGAAAGAAGACACCCCAAGGTATTCCGTGAGGGGCATGGCGAGTTCCTAGAATTTTTTATTTTTTGTCACAAGTTAGTGGAAAATGATGATTTTTTTTATATATTTTTTTTTTCATACAAAGTCTCATATTCCACTAACTTGTGACAAAAAATAAAAACTTCCATGAACTCACTATGCCCATCAGCGAATACCTTGGGGTCTCTTCTTTCCAAAATGGGGTCACTTGTGGGGTAGTTATACTGCCCTGGCATTCTAGGGGCCCAAATGTGTGGTAAGGAGTTTGAAATCAAATTCTGTAAAAAATGACGTGTGAAATCCGAAAGGTGCTCTTTGGAATATGGGCCCCTTTGCCCACCTAGGCTGCAAAAAAGTGTCACACATCTGGTATCTCCGTATTCAGGAGAAGTTGGGGAATGTGTTTTGGGGTGTCTTTTTACATATACCCATGCTGGGTGAGAGAAATATCTTGGCAAAAGACAACTTTTCCCATTTTTTTATACAAAGTTGGCATTTGACCAAGATATTTATCTCACCCAGCATGGGTATATGTAAAATGACACCCCAAAACACATTCCCCAACTTCTACTGAATACGGAGATACCAGATGTGTGACACTTTTTTGCAGCCTAGGTGGGCAAAGGGGCCCACATTCCAAAGAGCACCTTTCGGATTTCACTGGTCAGTTTTTACAGAATTTGATTTCAAACTCCTTACCACACATTTGGGCCCCTAGAATGCCAGGGCAGTATAACTACCCCACAAGTGACCCCATTTTGGAAAGAAGAGACCCCAAGGTATTTCGTGATGGGCATAGTGAGTTCATGGAAGTTTTTATTTTTTGTCACAAGTTAGTGGAATATGAGACTTTGTAAGAAAAAAAAAAAAAAAAAAAAATCATCATTTTCCGCTAACTTGTGACAAAAAATAAAAAGTTCTATGAACTCACTATCCCCATCAGCGAATACCTTAGGGTGTGTACTTTCCGAAATGGGGTCATTTGTGGGGTGTTTGTACTGTCTGGGCATTGTAGAACCTCAGGAAACATGACAGGTGCTCAGAAAGTCAGAGCTGCTTCAAAAAGCGGAAATTCACATTTTTGTACCATAGTTTGTAAACGCTATAACTTTTACCCAAACCATTTTTTTTTTTACCCAAACATTTTTTTTTTTATCAAAGACATGTAGAACAATAAATTTAGAGCAAAATTTATATATGGATGTCATTTTTTTTGCAAAATTTTACAACTGAAAGTGAAAAATGTCATTTTTTTGCAAAAAAAATCGTTAAATTTCGATTAATAACAAAAAAAGTAAAAATGTCAGCAGCAATGAAATACCACCAAATGAAAGCTCTATTAGTGAGAAGAAAAGGAGGTAAAATTCATTTGGGTGGTAAGTTGCATGACCGAGCAATAAATGGTGAAAGTAGTGTAGGTCAGAAGTGTAAAAAGTGGCCTGGTCTTTCAGGGTGTTTAAGCACTGGGGGCTGAGGTGGTTAAAGAAGCCATTATGTCCGGGGCTAGGCGTGCTGAACCCTTGAGATGGGAAAACAACAACATCTGCGTTTTCCAAGATCTGGCCCAATCAACCCTGAAGAAACGCAGGTCCCTGAAACCACTGACGGAATGACTCCGACAGCATAACATCATTTACCGCTGGTCCTTTCCGTTTGGACTGTCGTTCCCATATGAAGGACGTCGCTTCAACATCACCTCCTTCGCTGACCTGGACAAAATATATACCCAACTAAAAATCTCCCCTCTGGAAATAGAGAACTGGGAGACAGTCCAGAATCTATCTTCCCTGCCACCTTTACCCACGGTATCCCCATGGGAAACACTGCGCACCCCAAAAATGCAGAAGAATAAGAGAGGATACCCGGCGGCGACTCCTAAGAGACTGTCGTTGCCAGATAAATGAGATCTCTTACTACTTCAGGTCCCTGACCTTTTCACACCCGTAGTACTAGCCTTAGAGGGTTTTTTCTATCTACCTCTATGACATTTTGTCTATTCCCCCCACTGTCCTCATTGTTGCTGTTAATTGAGCAGAATTGCCAAAACATCAATACTTCATTGGAGCTTACATGCAAGCTCTTGTTTTGTTCCCTGTTATGTTTATTCTTTTTGTACTGTAGCAGGTATATTATTCTAATGACTACCCTGAATTACTTTTACAGTTACAACCGCAGTTGTGAGAGGTCTCTTGTGCAACCCTACGCGCTCCTATTTGTAACTCAACTCCTTCAAGCAGCAGCTAAGTATACACCAATTCCTACTCTAACCCCCACTCCCCCCCATGCCTTTTATGGAACAATGGCAGATATTCACTTGATTTCATATAATGTTAAAGGGTTAAGATCGCCCTCCAAAAGATGTAAAATCTTCTCCCTATTAAGGAAGGAGAAAGGCTCTGTGATTTTCTTGCAAGAAACTCACTTTAAGCATAACCACTATCCTAACCTCTCATATGCCAATTCCACTGTGTGTCACGGAACCATGAACCAGACGTACAACAAGAGATAAGTGAAAATAGAAGGCTTTATTGAAAATAAAGCTGTAAAGCAAAAGTCCAAACGGATGGTGAAACCGAGCAGAGTCTTTGCGAAGCCAGAGGTCAGGAACCAGAAGGGTAGTCAGACGAAGCCAGGATCAGGAACCAGCAGGGTAGTCAGACGAAGCCAGGATCAGGAACCAGCAGGGTAGTCAGACGAAGCCAGGATCAGGAACCAGCAGGGTAGTCAGACGAAGCCAGGATCAGGAACCAGAAGCAGCAGCAGTCTTAGAAGCATGTGAACACAAGAGAACCAAGCAAGGAACTGAAGCCACAGACCTCCTATATATATGAGCTAGGCATCCAGCTCCTCCCAGGGGAAGGAGGAGCCGCAGGGTGGAAGGCTACAAGAAACCCAGGACCCAAGATGGCCGCCAGCACATGTCAAACGAAGGAGAGCAGCAAGCAGGTAAGACCATGACAGTACCTCCCCCTCAAGGGCCCCTCCTCCGCGGAGCACAAAACGGTTTCTGAGGGAAGCGTGCGTGGAAGGCTCGGAGCAAGGCAGGAGCATGGACATCTGCGGAGGGAACCCAGGAACGCTCCTCTGGACCATAACCACGCCAATGGACCAAAAACTGCAACCGACCGCGGACCAGGCGTGAGTCCAGGATATTGCTCACCTCATATTCCTCACGATTGCCCACTTGGACCGGACGAGGCCGAGGAACCGAGGAAGTGAAACGATTACACACCAGTGGCTTCAACAGGGAGACATGAAACACGTTGGAGATCCGCATGCCAGGAGGAAGCGCAAGGGCATAGGCTACCGGGTTTACCCTGCGAAGCACTCGGAAGGGACCAACAAAGCGAGGCGCCAGCTTGGGAGTGGGCACTCGAAGGTTGAGGTTGCGGGTGGACAACCATACACGGTCTCCGACCTGGTAGGAAGGAGCAGGCGCTCGTCTGCGATCAGCCTGGAATCTCTGGCGCTGCGCAGAGACCTCAAGGGACTTCTGGATCTGTACCCAAGAAGCACGTAGGACGGAAAGGTGATCCTCCACAGCCGGAATATCCTGGGGAGAGAATACCTCCGGTAACACGGCAGGTTGGAACCCATAATTGGCCATGAAGGGAGACGTCCCAGAGGAAGAGTTCACCGCCGTGTTCCTGGCAAACTCAGCCCAAGGCAGGAGGTCAACCCAATTGTCTTGGTGATCGGAGACATAGCAACGAAGGAATTGCTCCAAGGCCTGATTGGATCGTTCTGCGGCCCCATTGGACTGAGGGTGGTAGGCCGAGGAGAAGGAGAGATGAATCCCCAACTGGGAGCAAAAGGCGCGCCAGAACCTGGACACAAACTGACTCCCCCGATCCGACACAATCTCCTTAGGCAAACCGTGCAACCGGAAGACCTCCCTGGCAAAAATCGTGGCCAACTCTTGTGCAGAGGGTAACTTCTTGAGAGGAACACAGTGGCACATTTTGGAAAACCGATCCACAATCATGAGAATGACCGTATGGCCTCGGGATGCAGGGAGGTCCACAATGAAATCCATCCCCAGGTGTGACCATGGGCGCTCCCCGGTGGCTATGGGTTGCAGAAGGCCCAACGGAAGGTGCCGAGGGGACTTACTCTGGGCACAAACGGAGCATGCCGCTACATATGCGGCGATGTCGGAACGTAGGGAAGGCCACCAGAACAGACGTGAAACAGCCCAGGACAGCTGATTCCTTCCAGGATGCCCCGCGGTCTTGGAGTTATGGTAGGTTCGCAACAACCGAGTGCGCAACTCCTCAGGCACAAAACATCTGCCGTTGGGTCTCCCAGAGGGAGCACCAGATTGAGCCGCCAAAATCTGCTCACCCAGGGGAGAGGTCAGGCTGGTGCGAATGGCGGCCAGGATCTGATTCGGAGGTATGACCGAAGTCGGAATCGACTCCTCCCTGGACAGCTCGGAGTACTGCCGTGATAAGGCATCCGCCCTGATGTTCTTGGAACCGGGTAGGTAGGAGACCACGTAATTAAAACGTGACAAGAACAGAGCCCATCTGGCCTGACGTGGTGTCAATCTCTTGGCCTCAGAAAGGTAGGTCAGATTCTTGTGGTCCGTCAGGATGAGAACCGGAACCACCGAACCCTCGAGCAAGTGCCTCCATTCTTTAAGGGCCTGCACGATGGCCAATAACTCCCTGTCACCAATCTGATAGTTGCACTCCGCGGAAGACAGTTTCCGGGAGTAAAACCCACAAGGAAGCAGAGGACCCTCTGGTGTTCTACGCTGAGACAGAAGGGCGCCTACTCCCGTCTCAGACGCGTCCACCTCGAGGACAAAGGGCAACCCAGGGTTGGGATGCGACAGAATCGGAGCCGACACAAAGGCGGACTTTAGGGCCTCAAAAGCTCGGATGGCCTCGAGCGGCCAGACCTGGGAATTACTGCCCTTCCTGGTCAGATCCGTGAGAGGCTTGGCCAGCATGGAAAAGTCCCTGATGAACTTCCGATAATAATTGGCGAAGCCCAAAAAGCGCTGCAGGGAACGAAGACCACTGGGCTGGGGCCACTGTAAGACAGCCGAAACCTTCTCAGGATCCATGGAGAACCCCTCAGCGGAAATGATGTAACCTAAGAAGGTTACCTGGGATCGGTGAAATTCGCATTTCTCAAGCTTACCGAACAGCTTGTTCTCTCGTAACCGTTGCAACACTCGTCTGACATCCAGAATGTGGGCCTCCATGGATTCAGAATATACCAAGATGTCATCCAAATAGACTACCACACACTGCTGCAACAGGTCACGGAAAACATCGTTGATGAATTCCTGAAAGACTGCGGGCGCATTGCACAACCCAAAGGGCATAACCAAGGATTCGTAATGACCGGTCCTGGTGTTAAACGCGGTCTTCCACTCATCGCCCGCCTTGATCCTTACCAGGTTATATGCCGCCCTCAGGTCGAGTTTGGTAAAGACCGTGGCCCCTTTAAGGCGATCGAACAGCTCGGAAATCAAGGGTATCGGGTAAGCGTTCTTGATCGTGATGCGATTGAGACCCCTGTAATCGATGCAAGGCCTCAACTCACCGCCCTTCTTTTTCACAAAGAAAAATCCAGCCCCTGCCGGGGACGAAGATTTGCGAATGTGTCCGCGTGAAAGCGCCTCCCTCACGTACTCCTCCATGGCCTCATTCTCCGCTACCGACAGTGGATAGACTTTGCCACGAGGAGGAACGGCACCAGATTGTAACTCTATGGCACAATCGTATGGGCGGTGCGGAGGTAGGGCAACCGCGCGCACCTTATCGAATACATCCCGGTACTCCTCGTATTCAGGAGGCAACAGAGAGTCCGAGGAAGTACACAGCAACTTGACAGACCCATGGATGCAACTAGCCCCACACTGCGGTGACCACGAGAGGATCTCGACCGATCTCCAATCGAAAGTCGGATTATGCTTCTGGAGCCAGGGGTACCCCAAGACCACCGAGTAGTGTGGAGACGAAATAACCTGGAGGCAGACCGACTCTCTGTGAACGGCACCAATGGCTATCCCCACTGGAAGGGTCTCATGAGTCACGTGTGGCGGCAGAAGGGGTCTGCCGTCTATCGCCTCAAGAGCCAGTGGGGAACCTCGAGCCTGCAGAGGAATGGAATTGGCGGCAACGAACACACTATCAATGAACAAACCACCAGCACCAGAGTCCACCAACGCCTGGGTCGTCACCGAGCCCCCGACCCAGGAGAGGACAACAGTGATCAGTGGTTTGTCAACACGGGAAACCGGGGACGAGGAGACTCCACCCAAGATCTGCCCCCGACAGGATCTCAGGGTACGAGCGTTTCCCGGACGGTTCGGACATGCCAACCGAAAATGCCCACCGAGACCACAGTACATGCATCGGCCCTCGCGTCTCCGGAGTGCCCTCTCCCCCTCGGACAGGCGAGCAAACCCCAGCTGCATGGGTTCACCCCCAGACAAGTCATCCCCAGGAGGCGTGGGAGGAGAGGGAGGCACGGGTGGGACAGCAAACGTAGGCACCAATCTGTTAGAAGACCTCCGCAGGTTCTCCTTAAAGGAAGGTCTCTCCCTGAGTCTGGTGTCAATCAAAATCAGGAAAGAAATAAGAGACTCGAGCTCAACTGGTAGGTCCTTAGCTGCAACCTCATCCTTCAAGGCATCCGAGAGACCATGAGAGAAAGCAGCGACCAGAGCCTCATTATTCCAGCCCACCTCTGCTGCCAGGGTACGAAACTCAATGGCGTATTCAGCTACGGATCGTGAACCCTGTCTGATGGACATAAGGAGCTTCGCAGCAGAGGCAGCACGAGCCGGCACATCGAATACCTTCCGAAGAGAAGCAACAAAACCGGAAAACTCGGCAACCACCGGATTGTTGTTCTCCCATAAAGGGCTGGCCCAGGCCAAGGCCTTGTCCGAGAGCAGCGAGATCAAGAAGCCCACCTTTGATCTCTCAGTAGGAAAGGCATGTGGCAGCAACTCGAAATAAATGCCCACCTGGTTAAGGAAACCTCGGCACTGAGTTGGCTCTCCCCCAAAGCGCTGTGGAAGAGGGGCAGAACCGGTCATACCCCGAAACACCGCAGGCGCAACAACAGGTGTCGGGGTAGACTCTGGCGCAACAACCGGAGCGGCAGTAGGAGCGAGCCCAGGAGCGACAACCGACCCATCGGCAACGGGAGCGAAATGAGCCGTGCGTTCAAGCAGGGTTTGCAACGCCACAGCGAACTGACCCAACAGGTGATCCTGCTGATCAAGTCTGGCAACCAGCGTGGGTAGCGAGGATGGCCCTGTACCGTCAGAATTCATGGCTTGGTCCTAATGTCACGGAACCATGAACCAGACGTACAACAAGAGATAAGTGAAAATAGAAGGCTTTATTGAAAATAAAGCTGTAAAGCAAAAGTCCAAACGGATGGTGAAACCGAGCAGAGTCTTTGCGAAGCCAGAGGTCAGGAACCAGAAGGGTAGTCAGACGAAGCCAGGATCAGGAACCAGCAGGGTAGTCAGACGAAGCCAGGATCAGGAACCAGCAGGGTAGTCAGACGAAGCCAGGATCAGGAACCAGCAGGGTAGTCAGACGAAGCCAGGATCAGGAACCAGAAGCAGCAGCAGTCTTAGAAGCATGTGAACACAAGAGAACCAAGCAAGGAACTGAAGCCACAGACCTCCTATATATATGAGCTAGGCATCCAGCTCCTCCCAGGGGAAGGAGGAGCCGCAGGGTGGAAGGCTACAAGAAACCCAGGACCCAAGATGGCCGCCAGCACATGTCAAACGAAGGAGAGCAGCAAGCAGGTAAGACCATGACACTGTGGTGCTGGGGGTGCTGCTTCAAGGGGAGTGAGCATAGGGTTCCACAAGGACTTCCCTTTCACCTTCCTTTCCAAGGTCCTAGACCCTGAGGGCAGGTATCTTATCCTCAAGGGTAAGATTGGCCAGCAGACCTACACCTTGGTCACTGTGTACGCCCCCAATTCTGGTCAGATTGATTGGTTCCTTTCCCTCCTGAAACTTGTAGAGATTCATATGGAAGGCTCTCTAATACTAGCGGGAGACTTTAACCTAACCCTCAACCCCTTTTTAGACTCCTCCTCAAAAAAATCCTCAGTCTCCTCTAAGGGTCTTAAATCCCTCCAGACTAAACTGTTCGACCTAGGTATTGTGGATGCATGGAGGTGTTTACACCCAAATGAGATAGATTTTCTTTCTATTCCTCGGCCAACAATTCATACACTAGAATCGATTATGTGTTTATTCCCAAAAACCAATTACAACTATGTAAATCGACCAAAATAGGAAATATTACTTTATCTGACCATGGCCCAATAACCTGTGATTTATTTTCACCCTCGGGCCATCCCAGAGCCCCTAATTGGCGCCTTAATGAATCCTTACTGAATAATACCACACACAAGGCCCAGATTGCCTCCTTCCTGGAAGAATATTCAGGGGTAGACTTATCAGCCTCTGCTCTTTCCTTAAGAGGGAATCTGATAGGAAACTAAACCTCCTCCTTTCCCGGATCCATTCCCTTGAAAAGGCTCACAAACAATCCCTTCTAGCCCTGCACCTGTCGGAGCTCCTCTCCCTTAGATCAGAACTCAAAAACATCCTAAACGAATGATCAGCTAAGTTCTTTTTATCATCTCAGCAGAAGTTTTATGCGCATGGCAATAAGGCCTCAAAATACATGATCAGAAGGATAACACAGAGGAGGGAGTCCCGATACGTCCAGAGCATCAAAACCCCCCTGGGTACCCCTTTATATAAATCAGAAGAGATTGCGGAACAATTCCAGTTCTTACAAATCCCTGTATAACCTCCCCCCTCAGGGGCTGACTTACACTGCTGAGGAAAAAAGACCTCATATTTTCTTAGACTCTCTTACCCTTCCAACCTTATCAACTACCCAAATAGACCTCCTTTCTAGACCATTTTCAGCCCCTGAACTTGAGGCAGCTATCAAATTAACCCCTACAGGGAAATGTCCAGGCCCGGATGGCCTTCCAATAACCTACTACTCCTCCTTTAAACATATCCTTGCCCCCTATTTACTTCCAATATACAATTCGTCCTTAGGCGGTTCCCCAATTCCTGTAGATATGACCAGGGCTACCATTACCATCATTCCAAAAGCAGGAAAGGACCCTATCACCTGTTCAAACTACCGCCCCATCTCCCTCCTCAACGTAGATTTAAAACTACTAGCCAAAATGCTTGCCCTCCGTCTGAATAAACTTCTTCCCTCCTTAATCCACTCTGATCAGGAAGACTTTGTCAAGGGCCGGGAAGGTAAGGACAATACCACCAAAGTGTTAGACGCCCTATATTATGCCTCCCTTAAGTCTACCCCTTTGATCCTGAAGCGGTTGACTGGAAGCTGAGAAAGCGTTTGACAGGGTTGACTGGTCTTTTATCCGTGCTACTTTGCAAAAATTTCGAATCTCAGAGCTCTTTATCAATTCAGTTTTCTCAATGTACACACATTCCTCGGTATCCGTGTCGGTCAATGGGATCCTCTCCTCCAGCTTCCCAATTAGAAATGGGACTAGACAGGGCTGTCCTCTTTCCCCCCTCCTCTTTGTCCTCGTAATGTAGACACTACTACAAGCTCTGAGACAAGAGGGAAATATTAGAGGCTTAAGAGTTAATGGGACAGAATTCAAATTGGCTGCTTTTGCAGAGGATCTCTTAATAATCTCCACCAACCCTTCTAAATCCATGCCCGCGATACTTTCACTACTGAACCTATTTGGGTCTATATCAAACTTTAAGGTAAATCCCGCCAAATCCCAAGTCCTACACATGGGCCTCTCAGCCGCGACCCTTAACAACCTCAGATCCGCCTCCCCATTCAACCGGGATACCCAACAATTAACTTACTTAGGAGTTAAACTTACCTCTCATCTAGCAGACCTCTACGCGTTTAATTATAAACCTTTATTGAAATCCATTATTGCCCAACTTGATTCACTCAACTTCCCATTCCTATCTTCGTTTGGTAGAAAAAATCTCCTTATGTCCCTAATAATGCCAAGACTAACTTACTTAATGCAAACACTCCCAATTGATATACCCAAAACATTTTTCACCCTCTTAAATAAACATATTATAAGGTTTATTTGGCATGAAAAGGCTCCCTGTATCTCTTTCGCCACGCTTTCCAAACCAAAGAGAGCTGGGGGAATAGGTTTGCCAGATCCTGAGATCTACATGAAATCCATTCTTCTATCCAGGTCTATTGATTGGATTAAATCTCCTCCCACCAAATCCTGGCTCATCCTGGAAAATTCCTTCCTGGACTCATCTCTAAGACCTCTCCTGTTGTCTGGAAAGCCCCTCCCCCTGGGAATGGGCTCTGTTCCCAACTCTATGATTAAAGCCACTATAAAAGCTTGGAAATGGTTTTTAATAGAGATGGGACGGGGGATTCGTCGAATCCACGAATCCCTCGAATCTTGCTGGATTCGTGGGATTCGTGGACTCGAATCCAGACGTAATTTGCCTGAAACGAATCCGACGAATCTGGTGGGAGGGACTGGGAGGCGGAGCTGGGGGCCGGTGCGTTCACTGTGCTCCGGCCCCTCCGCTCCAGTAGTTATATAATGTGTAATTGACTGTGATTAATAATCATGCTGCCCCCTCTGTGTGTAGTATTACATTCAATAAATCTTACTTACAGGGCTAGTACTGCTATCGTAACAGGCCGGCCGCACTGACTGACGTCACCTGCTTGCGCCGCTTCATTCATAAAGCAGGCGGCTCAGGCAGGTGACGTCAGTCAGTGACGCTGCCGCTCGTCTGCCCGGCCGGCCTGTTAAGATAGCAGTAGCCGGCTGTAAGTAAGATTTATTGAATGTAATACTACACACAGAGGGGGCAGCATGATTATTAATCACAATTACACATTATATAACTACTGGAGCGGCAATGGGGGGGTCTGTGGATGACACTGTTAAGGGGTGGGTGGTGGGTCTGTGGATGGCACTGTTATAGGGTGGGGGGGTCTGTGGATGGCACTGTTATAGGGTGGGGGGGTCTGTGGATGGCACTGTTATAGGGTAAGGGGGGGGGGTCTGTGGATGGCACTGTTATGGGGTGGGGGGGTCTGTGGATGGCACTGTTATAGGGTGGGGGGGGTCTGTGGATGGCACTGTTATAAGATGGGGGGGTCTGTGGATGGCACTGTTATGGGGTGGGGGGGTCTGTGGATGGCACTGTTATAGGGTGGGGGGGTCTGTGGATGGCACTGTTATAGGATGGGGGGTCTGTGGATGGCACTGTTATGGGGTGGGGGGGTCTGTGGATGGCACTGTTATGGGGTGTGGATGGCACTGTTATAGGATGGGGGGTCTGTGGATGGCACTGTTATGGGGTGGGGTGGTCTGTGGATGGCACTGTTATGGGGTGGGGGGGTCTGTGAATGCCAGGGGGAGAGGTGAGAGGCACTATGATACTACTGGCACATTGGGGGGAGGCACTATGATACGGCACATTATGGGGGGAGGTGGCACTATGATACGGGCACATTATGGGGGGAGATGGCACTATGATACGGGCACATTATGGGGGGAGATGGCACTATGATATGGGCACATTATGGGGGGAGGTGGCACTATGATACGGGCACATTATGGGGGGAGATGGCACTATGATACGGGCACATTATGGGGGGAGATGGCACTATGATACGGGCACATTGGGGGGGAGATGGCACTATGATACCGGCACATGGGGGGAGGAGAGAGGCACTCCGCACTTGATACTGACACATGATTAGGGGGGCATCTATGGGGACACTTACTGGCACATTATTGGGTGGCACTGTGGGGGCATCTACTGAGGCCACAAAGAAGGGGTATTTTATATGGGGGGCTCTGTGTGGTACTAGTATTATCAGGGGTATTATCTGTTTCTGCAGTATAGTATTGGGGAGCACAGCGGCACAGTATTGGGGGTGTTAGGATGATTTGTCCAGAAGATGGGAGGATGATGGAAAAAGTAGTAAACTAAGATTTTTTTTTTTGTCAAGCTGCAGAGACGAAAAATGGCTGAAAACTGGTGTCTGGTCTGAAGGTCCGAAAGGAGAAGATGAGGAAAGAGAACATCTACAAGAGACGTCACTGGATGTAAGAGGTATGTGGCTGTATTACCCTGTATGTTCTGTAGTGATAGGAGCAGGGGTCATCGCGGTCATATAGGGTGCGACCGTGACTGGGAGGTGGAGGTTCAGACAAACTGACGCAGTCTGACTTTGTTTCTTACACGTGCGTTCACACAATTATGTACAGGATTCGTAGGATTCGAGATTCGAAAGATTCGATATATTCGAGAACCTTTTCGGATTCGGATTCGAAAAAATTTGGATTCGTCCCACCTCTAGTTTTTAACTATAGAAGGATCTCCTTCACTTCCCTCCCCACTATTACTGGTGAAAGATGTAGTAGCCCTGGCTCCTAAAGAACTCAGAGAATGCTTTCCCCACTCTTTAAGGCTCTCTGCCATCCCCATAAGAGACTTACTAGACTCAGAAGGAACCTTATTTACGGATCAGAAAATATTTGAGATATTTAAAATAAAAACTTTTAATCCCATTCCTCTGAAATTTCTAAAGGAGGAAATTCTTAATTTCCACAAAAATACTTCACAGATGGGGGAACTCTCCTGGTTCGATAAACTATTAAGTAGTTCCCAATATCCACCCAAAATTTTCTCCACGATTTATAAGAACTTAAAATCCCCAACCTCCAACTCCAAACCAGCTATAGTAGGCCTATGGGAGAGAGACTTACAACGCTCCCTGTCAAGCTCAGAAGTTTCTAGCATGTTGGTCGCCCCACACAGGATCTCCAGGTGTGTTTATACCCAAGAGAACAGTTATAAAATCCTTTCTCGGTGGTATAAGACCCCAGACAAGACGTGCCTCTATAATAAAGATTCATCAGACCTGTGCTGGAGATGTAAAAAAGAAAAAGGCTCCTACTTTCATATCTGGTGGTCTTGTGGGACGATCAACCTGTGGTGGATAGAAATAGTTAAAATGATCAATACTATATGCCAAACTACCATTACCTGTTCCCCAGAACTTGTTCTGCTCTCTCTAGGGATCCACAAAACCAACAAATATCAAGCATCACTTTTCTCTCTCATGCTCGGAGCTGCTAGGCTATTGGTCCCGAAACTTTGGCTCACTCCAGACACCCCCAGTTTAGAGAGTTGGTATGCCAAAATTGATCAGATATACAGGCTTGAAGAAATTTCCCATTGGGAATTAAGGACGAGGTCCACTTTCCTTAATATCTGGAACCCCTGGAAAAAGTTCAGACTATTTTCTTGAAACCCATTAAATTTGTACCTCACCCGCTTATTACTTGCTGATCTAATTATATGAGTGGTCGATTCCTTCTACCCCTCGTCTCTCCCTTCCTCCCTCCCCCACCCCTTGTCTAATACTTTATCCTTATATCTTTACTTCACTGTATACTGTTCTACCGGCATACATTAGTCCTGCGTATCTTGCAACTTCTTATAGTGACTAAAGATGCCTCTTTCTTACTTACTTTAATTATGTAATTGTAATTTGCATGTCATATTCACATATACCTGCAATGTTGAATGTTTTTTGTTTGTTTCAAAAACAAAAACAAAAATTGTCAATAAAAAAAAACACAAAAAAAAACAAGGTACAAGCATCTATGCAAAAATATAAATGATTTATTATCCAATAATTTAAAATACAATCAAAGATTAATCAATGTGAAACTCAATAATCTGCAATGATACAGGTTCTTGGCAATAAGCAAAGACAATAACCTTTGCCAACTGGTTCAGGACCCGACTAGAAGGACGGCCATACTGGACTTAGTATTAACCAATAGACCTGACAGAACAACAGATGTACAGGTTGGGGGACACCTGGGAAATAGTGACTAAAAAGTAATAACCTTCCAATTATCCTTCAAACAAACGTTTCTACAGGGAGGAACAAAAATACCAAACTTCAAAAAAGAAAAATAGAAAAGAAAAGAGGCAGCTCCCCGTGTGTGGTACCGTTTGTAAAGTTGACACAATTATCACAGATCGTGCTTACCATTCAGGGTTGTGATGAGACACAATGCTAGAATAATCCCGTCCAGCATTCGGGGGTGTCTGCTGCTGCTGCCGGGTCTTCGCCCTTTTACCGTAGGATACGGTTTCCAGGGATGAGGACATTCACAAATAGAATGGACTCAGGACCAGATTGGTATAAGTAAAGAATATCTTTATTCTAAGTCTACGCTCTTCAGGGACGAACAGCCCCCTTCATCAGGACATTAAAACATAAAAATATAGAGCATGGTGTCTGTTTCTGTCTTTCTTATGTGTTGTCTTTGAGCGCGAGTAGTAAGGGGGTATATGTTTCATCCAACTGCAAAGTGACAGGTACCACGCCCCCTTTTATACAGATACCCCGCCCCTTTTATATTGCTTGATATTAAATTTATCTGGCTTGATATAAAATTTATATTGCTTGGGGGCGGAGCTTGCGCCGGATAGTGATGGACGCATAGTTCTTTGCTCTGCTAGGAGTATCGTCCCTAACGCCAGCTTTTTCAGCTTTCAGAGGCGAGAATGGTAAAAATCGGAAACCCCAGGCAAGGGGACACCCCTGCACCCTCCAAAAACCAGACATCTGGAGGGGATATGGAGAAATTTCTTAAAAAAGCCGCAGCAACGGTCGCATCCAGGGAACCCAAGATGGCGCCGACCCCGCAATCCAAAACCCTGAAGCGCGCTCCTGTGCAATCGGAGGGAGAAAGCGACTCAGAAGACATTCAGGCCTGCTCGGAACTACCGATCACAAGAAAGTATTTGGACCGTGCTCTTAACAGGGTTATGGAGCCGATCCTGACAGAGCTCGCGGCCTGCAGACAGGAGGTGAGGCATATCGGGGAGCGGGTAGAAATCCTGGAATCCCACCAGGTAGCAACCTTGAACCACCAATCCGCGGTGTCGGCCTCTATCCGCCGCTGTTCTACCTACCTAAACGACCTCCATAATGCGCTGGAGGATCAGGAAAATAGGGGGCGCCGAAATAACCTAAGATTTAGAGGAGTTCCCGAGTCGATCCTCCCTGGGGACATTGCGGCTACCATAATTACAATATGCAGTTCACTGCTAGGCCCGGACTTCCCACAAGAGATCGTAATAGAAAGGGCGCACAGAGCCCTGAGACCCAAACCGAAGCCGTCAGAACCGCCCAGGGACATCATCTGTAGGTTCTTGAACTTCCAAGTCAAAGCCGCCATCTTAGAAGCGGCACGAAAACAACACGACCTAGCCTATGAGGATTCCAAGCTGGAAGTATACCAAGACCTAGCTCCTTCAACGCTGAAAAAACGTAGAGCCCTCAAGCCTCTGACAGATTGGCTCAGGTCCAATAAAGTCCTTTACCGCTGGTCCTTCCCTTTCGGACTTGCCTTCACATTATTTGCAGGGAAGAGAATCAATATATCCTCTTTCACAGATCTTACCTCCGCTTTCGATCTCCTGAACATATCACCGTTGCCTATAGAAAATTGGGAACTGTTCCAGGACCTGTCCGACCTGCCAGACCTTCCTAAAGCGGTCCCATTTGAAGTGATGCAGACCCCGAAATCGTCTCGCTCAAAGAAAAGGGGTCTCCAGCTCACCCCCAGAAGTCTTTCTCAAGATCATTAGATAGACACGTAATTTCATGTCTCATTCTGCTTAAGTTATGTTGCTCTTCTCTTTATCCTGTAAAGATATATTTAAATGTCTGCCCAAATCTGGGATTCATAATGTATGTTATACAGTATATTAACAGGTATTATCCATTCTTGCCGCCACCCAGACCTATCCTGGGCGTTATACGTTCTCCCCATAGGTCAATAGACCAACTACCCCCCACATGCTAATGACATATTCCAATATGTTTGTTCTTTTCTTTTTTCTGCTTGTTTCACATGTTTTGTCCTGTTTTGTCCTGTTCCCCTACCCCTTTACCCCTCCAAGGTGTTGGCCTCCTTTTCTGGTACGGAGCGAGCCCTTATTCCATATGACTTCTATACCACATCAACTGACGGACCCACTTCACTCGCTTGCTATCTCCTGGGGGAGGCCTCATCAGCCACAAGGTAATATCATACACCTCACATGCAATGGCTGATTTACTCATAGCTTCTTACAACGTTAAAGGCTTCCACTCCCCTTCCAAACGGAGTCAGGTCTTTACCATTCTAAGGAAAGCTAGAGCTGGGGTGGTCTTCCTCCAGGAGACGCACTTCCGCTTCAACCACTATCCAGACATGCGGTTCTCACACTACTCCAACTGGTTCCACTGTGGGGGTAATTCCTCAGCCTCAAGTGGGGTTAGTATAGGGTTTCAAAGAAAAATCCCTTTTAAACATGTAGACCAAGTTTTAGACCCAGAAGGAAGATTTATCTTAGTTAAGGGTACCATAGGCCCGCAAACTTATACATTTATCAACTTATATGCCCCCAATTCTAACCAGTCCCGCTGGATCTCTAACATTTTCTCTATAATTGAATCCTTCAAAGAAGGGATAGCAATTTTGGGAGGTGATCTAAATGTGGCCCTTTGCCCGCAAACGGATATCTCAACACATAAGTCGTCCCTTTCTAATAAATCCCTAAAAACCATTAGAAACATATTCTGGAACCTTCACCTGATAGACGTATGGCGATCACAGCACCCTAGTACTATAGATTATACATTCTACTCCCCAATGCACGGCACATATCACCGTTTAGACTACTTGTTCATTTCTAAAGAACATTTGCACCTATGCAAGGAATCATCTATAGGTTCAATACATATCTCAGACCACTCCCCCATTTTCATTTCAGTATTGGCCCCCAATGACACTCCATCATGCTTCAACTGGCGACTCAACGAATCTCTTCTGGGATACCAGGACTCAGTGGATTTAATTTCCAAACATATAAAGGAATACTTTTCCCTGAATAAAAGTTCAGATATCTCGGTAAACACCCTATGGGACGCACACAAGCCCGTTATAAGAGGCCAGTTCATCAATATTGGCTCACACCAAAAAAAACGGAGGGAAAAAGAAATAGACGAAACCCTAAAACACATACAGAGAATTGAAACCTGCCATAAAACAGACCCCTCAGACCTCCGATTACAAGAACTATCTGAATTTAGGGCTAAACTTAGATCCTTATTAACACTTAAAGCGGCCAAATACTATATGAACGCTCAGCATAAATTCTATGCACACGGCGATAAGGCCACCAAATTTTTAATGAACAGGATCAAAGGGAGGAGATCTTCAAACTACGTCCATCAGTTATCTACACATGATGGGAAACCTATCTTCTCCTCTAACCAAATTGCTGCCCAATTCCGAACCTTCTATAACGACCTCTACAACCTTCCCTCAAAAACTGCCCCAGAAACACAAACATCCGCCATTTTAGCTTTTCTAGAGGCGTCTAATGTCCCTTCCATTTCCCCCAACCAGAAATTAATATTAGAAGCCCCTTTCACCATGAACGAAATTAAAAAAGCTATGTGCCAAATTCCTTCTGGAAAGTGTCCAGGCCCAGACGGTTTCCCGTTATCTTACTACAAAACTTTTCAGGAGATCCTTCTACCACATCTTCTTGAAGTTTGTAATCAGTCACTTCTGGGAGTTCCTTTATCAAGTGACATGACTGCAGCCCATATCACTCTTATACCTAAAGAGGGTAAAGATTCCAAGCAATGTTCAAACTATAGACCCATTTCCCTCCTGAACATGGACCTTAAGCTCCTGGCCAAAATGCTAGCTAATAGATTAGCTTCTCTACTTCCCCAAATTGTTCATGGGGATCAGGCTGGCTTTATCCGCAACAGGGAAGGCAAAGATAATACAACTAGGGTAATCAACCCTATATGCCATGCCAAACGGATATCTTGTCCATTGCTTCTCCTCAGCACTGATGCTGAGAAAGCATTCGATAGGGTGAACTGGCTATACCTAAAATGTGCACTATTGAGGTTTGGCCTTCCTGATCCCTTTGTCCAGGCTACTTTTTCTATGTACGAACGAGCAACGGCCTCGGTCCTGGTGAATGGTAACCTATCCCCCCCATTTCCTATTAGGAATGGGACTCGTCAAGGCTGCCCCTTATCCCCCCTCTTATTTATTCTTGCTCTAGAACCGCTCTTATCCACCATAAGATTGGACCGGGAGATTGGGGGTCTATGTTTGGGAGGAAGGGAACAAAAAATTGCTGCATTTGCCGACGACGTCCTTATGATGACGGTAAACCCGAAGTTTTCTTTACCTCTTATCCAGACACATCTTAAAGCTTACAGCGCCATCTCGGACTTTAAAATCAATACCAATAAATCGCTAGTCCTTTGTATAGGCATCCCACACACAACTAAACGCCTATTGATGATAGACTCCCCTTTTAATTGGTCCTCCCCAACCATCACCTACCTAGGAGTCAAGATTAGCTCTGATATTGCTGATCTTTTTGCCCTCAATTACATTCCCTTAAAAAACTCAATCAATGAGGCCATCGATAACCTAACCAGATCCAACCCAACCTTATCCTGGTTTGGCCGCAAAAATCTCCTCTCTTCTTTAATTCTTCCTCGCCTTACTTACCTACAACAGGTTCTACCCATTCCTGTCCCCAAACACTACTATAATGCAATCATTAAAAAGTTTAGAGCTTTCATATGGAACAACAGGAAAGCGAGACTGTCCTTTGCCCTCCTCACTAAACCCAGACACGCTGGGGGAATTGGTTTGCCAGATCCCGAGCTATATGGCAAGGCTATTCTTCTCTCTAGGGCAGTTGCCTGGCTACACCCTCTCTTATCTTCACCAACAGTAGAAATAGAACTTGACATATTGAATAGCCCAGCCAGAGCACTTCTTCTAGGACACAAAATGGTTCTCCCGGGTTCGCTGTCTCATTACCCAATCATTAAAGCCACTATAGAGGCCTGGAAATGGCTCTCCTCGTCACATTGCTCCATCCCTTTCCCCTCGCCCCTTCTGTCAGTAAAAGATGTTCTAAATACGGCCCCACCCACCTTGAGAGCATCGACCTCCCAAGGGCTGAGGTCCTCCTCAATTTCCATTGCTTCATTGGCACTACCTTCTGGAGAGTGGAAGGATTTAGAAGCCACAAATGCCATGCTTAATCCTCATCCACGAGACTTTCTTTCAGTCACATATCTTAGAGCCTACCTAAAACAACATGTCAACTTAGGCGACTTAATGAGACCTATGGTTTGGTTCGAGGCGCTAACTTCCCTTCACCCTGCTCCCAAGAAACTTATCTCACAGATATATAGTAAACTACGGTTGCCTCCAATTCTGGCTAAGCCAGCCTTTGTGAGACAGTGGGAACTAGACTTGAACATCAATATACCTTTCGAATCTCTGCCCAAAATGTTGGAATCTCCTCATCGGGCCTCCCGCTGTGTCCGAATTCAGGAAAATAGCTACAAGATCCTTACCAGATGGTATATTACGCCAGACAAGACCTCTAAATACTCTGTATCTGCTTCGGACACATGCTGGAGGTGCCACGGGGAGAAAGGGACCTTTTTCCATGTTTGGTGGACATGTCCGCTCATCTATAAATGGTGGGAAGACGTTTTCACAGAAGCTAACAAAATTTGTGGTACCATGCTCCTACCATCTCCACAGATCGCACTCCTATCCCTCAGTCAAGGAAAGGAACACATAAATCTGCCCTTTACTTTCACACAATTAATGTTGGCGGCCCGCTTATTGCTCCCCAAATTCTGGCTACAAACTGCAGTCCCATCCATAGAACAGTGGATCCATAAAGTGGATCAACTACATAGATTCGAGGAGTTATCATCATGGGAAACACGCACACACAGGACTTTCCTCAAAAAGTGGTCCACTTGGTCTAAATATAGAGCTCCGAAAACATTAGCGACTCCTGCTAGCTCTTGAATACATTGAGATGCAATAAATTAACGCATAACCCCGTAGCATAATACTTGTCATACCCCCTCTAGGGATGAACTCCCCATATCAGCTGTCTAGTTAAACTCCTTCCCTACTGAGATCTTGGTAACTCCAAACTCTCACTCCTATATACTTTAAGTATGTCTGTCAGTCTGGAATCATCAGCCGATATGTCACTTTTGTAACCTATATTGCTGTAATGTACTCACTCTGTACCTACGACTACTATTGCAAGGCCTGCGAGCCTATACCTTGGTTTAGTTTTTCCCCTTGTTCATATATGAAAATTATAATAAAAATATAAATTAAAAAAAAATTTTTTATATTGCTTGATATTAAATTTATAGTGCTTGATATTAAAATGTATATTGCTTAATATTAAATTTATATTGCGTGATATTATTTTAATATAATAAAGCATTAAAAATCAAACGATGACAAATTTTATTCGTTTTAAAAAGCTTTATTAATTTCCCTTATTTACAACAGTCCCGTAGGGACAGACACGTTTGATTGTAATTACAGCATCGTATACCTAAGCGTTTCATGTGTTTTGTTACAAATGAACGCACAATACAGTCATTTTTTCTAAAATTGTTAGTGAACATTTTTAACACATTTTCAAAAGACATTCCTTTAGCGAGACATTGTAAGATATAGATACAGTAATGGCCGCAGACCGTACTAACGGCGTCTTGTATTTGTCTGTTTTGATACCTTATAGTCTTAGAATGTTTATATAAAAACTGCATAAAGTCGCCAGGAAATATTTCATTTGCAGGTGATAAACCATAACTATCAAAAAAAATAGATACATCATTCGGGTATAATATAATTAAAATCCAATGCTTCCCCCGCTGATACGAATTATCCGTATTTACAATGTATGCAGCGGGCCTGTCGATGATTTTACCCCCCGGTAATAAATTGCACGGAAATACACCTTTAAATATGCGCCTGCCGTTAATATCAGCTTTAATAACACAGGCAATTTCATAATTATTCATGTTTATTGAAAATCATATAATACCTCCCACCGATTATTTATTTCAATAATATTTTCATGAACTGAATATACAATCATGTTAATTGTGTACGCAATCGGTTCGGCAAATCTAATTTCAGCTCTCAGATTGCCAGTTTTTACTAGAGAGACATGACCGCCGGGCTCTTGATCCGGCGATAAATCAAAAGCGAACAAACTGTAACCGTTCAAAAACCCCTGCCGATCCACGGATAAAGCGTTGTCGGCCTTGTGTTTCCCCGAAATATGTACTAGGGCCATATATTCACGAACAGCTGATTCGTCTTGGAAGTTAGGTTGAAAAGGTTTTGCCGGTATCTGTTGACCATCCAAATATAAGGCTGCATAATTCACATTATAGTGGTTGAAGCACAAAGGATTTCTTTGGTAACTCCTGGAAAATGATTCGTTATCCACAAACACTAGTATTACTGTTTTCGGTAGGTTTCCGAGAAAAAGATTCTCGTGGTTAGACATGTGAGTACCGACGGGTACGCTATACACTTTAAGCGACACCCGATCGATCTAGTACTTTGCGTTAGCTGTTAACAGAGTGCGACTGTGACCGATTCTTACAGCGGGCAATACTTGTACTCTTTTGACAAACAAGGAAGCGTGCTGTATTTGGACTTTAAAATGGGGCGCCTCGGCCGACATAAGGCAGAAAGTGTCTTTGTTTGTGGTCAATTTTATCTTTAGATCTAAACGGTTCAGTATTAACTTCGGTTTATTAAATATATCGGCGTAAATGGGTCCCATTAATTCCACACTTCTAGAGCGTGCGGAATACTGTTATCTCTTGCTGAAACCGACATTTCGCCCGTCGAGAACCCGGTCATCATGATGTCCGTCTGTGTCTTCATAGAATAAACCGGCTGTAAATTGGGATGCTAAAGTTTGTGAATGATAATTTATTAGGGCCTCTATATACGCTCTATACGTATAAAGGTTGTCGCTTCTTGAAATCAACGTGTCGCCGAGCGTTATATCCAGTTGATTAAAAAGACTTGCTATAGGGTAGTTAATAAGTGCAACGCGGGATCCTTCTGGTATGGGTGTGTTATCAGGACTAACGATTCTGCAAACGACGTGTAACAATGTGTTATTAAGGTCGTAATAATATTCACCGCTGCCCGTGATGTAGAATTCCAAAGGTGCATTGTCAGTGATTGCGGCGATTGGTTGCACCTCTACATAAAGCGATTTTTCAATGCTTGTTTTTGTAGGCGGTATTTGAAAGATGTCCAACTCTGATTTGGCATACTCGGCGGAGGCGTCATGCACGAAAGACTAGAAGATGTCGCTCGGTGAACGACTTCTTGTTTTCTGGCGGCGACGTCTCTTAGGTTGTGATACTTTATTCATAACAGTTGGTAAGACAATGGCAGCGCGTTCACGTTTTCTTTTACGTTTTTTTAAATGTATTTGTATGACACCAGAGCCCTCCTGGCCTTGCGTAGACCAATTTATACGATCCATAAAGGCTGTCGACGCCGTAGTGACAACGTTATTAGCGATGTTACGGGCGGCTGTTTTCACGTGCGGCTTTACAAGCTCCACGCCTTTCTTAAATAGGGGAACGACACGCAAGGAACAGACCCCGAAATAACCCGGCGAGGCCAGAACCATGCATGAATTCTGTAAATCCGTCCAAACCATGACCGGCTTGCATTATGTAATAATGCGTATACGCGTCCGGGTCACTGTACACTCTCTGGGACAACATTTTAGTGCGTCGTCACAGCGCGCGGTCTAAAGTGTAATCGCACAATAGTCTTACCGTATTTGAATTTAACAGGTCTAGACTAAACCGTGAGTATCGATATTGTAACCGTGTCAAAATGATGTTTACAAACAGGTATATAGTCTGGCCGGTGATACTTTTGCGTGACTATCTCACCATTTTTACCGCCTAACTTGACAGTTCTTAAAAGTTGTACGTAACTATTGCCAACAAGTTGATATTGGACGATAGCCGTACAAACAAACATTGTATATAAACCGGCTTTAATATCGGGATAATTTTTTTTTCTCTTTTGATGAAACTACAGGGTGGGCCATTTATATGGATACACCTTAATAAAATGGGAATGGTTGGTAATATTAACTTCCTGTTTGTGGCACATTAGTATATGTGAGGGGGGAAACTTTTCAAGATGGGTGGTGATCATGGCGGCCATTTTGAAGTCGGCCATTTTGAATCCAACTTTTGTTTTTCCAATAGGAAGAGGGTCATGTGACACATGAAACTTATTGGGAATTTCACAAGAAAAACAATGGTGTGCTTGGTTTTAATGTAACTTTATTCTTTCATGAGTTATTTACAAGTTTCTGACCAATTATAAAATGTGTTCAATGTGCTGCCCATTGTGTTGGATTGTCAATGCAACCCTCTTCTCCCACTCTTCACACACTGATAGCAACACTGCAGGAGAAATGCTAGCACAGGCTTCCAGTATTCGTAATTTCAGGTGCTGCACATCTCGTATCTTCACAGCATAGACGATTGCCTTCAGATGATACGAGCACATTGAACACATTTCAGTGGTCAGAAACTTGTAAATAACTCATGAAAGAATAAAGTTATGTTAAAACCAAGCACATTATTGTTTTTCTTGTGAAATTCCCAATAAGTTTGATGTGTCAAATGACCCTCTTCCTATTGAAAAAACAAAAGTTGGATTCAAAATGGCCGACTTCAAAATGGCCGCAATGGTCACCACCCATCTTGAAAAGTTCCCCCCCTCACATTTACTAATGTGCCACAAACAGGAAGTTAATATCACCAACCATTCCCATTTTATTAAGGTGTATCCATATAAATGGCCCACCCTGTAGAGTAATCCCCTTTATACCACCAGCAGGATGTTCTAAAACAGGTAAGCCGGGTCCTTTGTAGTGGAGAGCGATGTGCTCGGCGTCTACATTCTTGAGCGAAGGATCTTGCGAATACCCCGGCAGCCCCAAAATATTCCCCAACCTCACACAAGGCATGAACTTGTATAATGGTGAATTCATTACATAAACAGTTCTGTCAATATCGGCTTAATTTAGGCGCAGTTGATCGGGTGGTATTTTTATAGATTCAAGTTTGCTATTAATGGCTTTGATGAGATCATTGATATTGGAGTAATAACCCGATTTAACAAAAAAAAGCTTGCGGATCGGCTCGTCGCGATGCGCTATGTAGAACACACCATCTCCGGGGCCAAAGGTTTCCCACGTATGTGGATACTGAATCTCCACTTAAGCCACTTCGTAAGGACCGCGAAGATGGACCGCTTTTGCTAACTTAGTGGTGTAATCGGCGATGCTGTTTTCGGAAAAAAAAATTGGCGGATGCATTGCAGGGTAGCGTGATAAAAAACGATCCGTCGTCCATAGTTTACAGACTCATCAACTGTTTTTCAGGCACCCAAGAGTTAAACTTGTCAGGATATCCTATCCAATTTACAAAACACAACGTTTTACCCCAAACTTTCTTCTTTTTCAGTATTTTTTTCTATTCTGTAAATGCGTAGCTTGTCGAGGGTTACTTTTTGGACTTCCTCCGGGTAGAACGAGCCTTCAATGAACTAGTCGGACAGGTCTTTTAACTTATAAAGGGGTCTGAGGCCCCTAGTGTTCACAGCGTAAATTTTAAATATCTTGTCCTTATAGGTTTATTCATACCCATTTGTGAAAGCCCCCTTATAGCGCACAATTCTGACGTGATCACCTATATTTAATACCCGTTTAACTTTTTTAATAGTAGCGTAATATCCGTAGATATTTTTCCAAATGGCTAAAGAGTTCTCTTTTGTCACATCGACGGGTCGACGCCTAATAGTTCTGTGGTATGTGTGGTTATAACTATACACCAGGTCTTGTAACTTGTCGATGTACCTGTAAGGGCCCTTTCACACTTGCATTCTTTTCTTCCGGCATAGAGTTCCGTCGTCGGGGCTCTATGCCGGAAGAATCCTGATCAGTTTTATCCTAATGCATTCTGAATGGAGAGAAATCCGTTCAGGATGCATCAGAATGTCTTCAGTTCCGGACCGGAACGTTTTTTGGCCGAAGAAAATACCGCAGCATGCTGCGCTTTTTGCTCCGGCCAAACACTTGCCGCAAGGCCGGATCCGGAATTAATGCCCATTGAAAGGCATTAATCCGGATCCAGCCTTAAGCTAAACGTCGTTTCGGCGCATTGTCGGATTCGACATTTAGCTTTTTCTGAATGGTTACCATGGCTTCCAGGACCCTAAAGTCCTGTTTGCCATGGTAAAGTGTAGTGGGGAGCGGGGGAGCAGTATACTTACCGTCCGTGCAGCTCCCTGGGCGCTTCAGAGTGACGTCAGGGCGCCCCACGCGCATGGATGACGTGATCGCATGGATCATGTGATCCATGCGCATGGGGCGCTCTGACGTCATTCTGGAGCGCCCCGGGAGCCGCACGGACTGTAAGTATACCGCTCCCCCGCTCCCCACTACTACTATGGCAGCCAGGACTTTAATAGCGTCCTGGGTGCCATAGTAACACTGAACGCATTTTGAAGACGGATCCGTCTTCAAATGCTTTCAGTTCACTTGCGTTTTTCCGGATCCGGCGTGTAATTCTGGCAAATGGAGTACACGCCGGATCCGGACAACGCAAGTGTGAAAGAGCCCTAAGGGTTTTGTTCTCTAAGATAGCGCCTCATTTTAGTTTTCAGCGTTCTATTAAAACGTTCGACCAACGATGCCTTAACAGCATTTGTAGTTAAAAAATGATGTATTTTATAGGTTTCACAAAGACGCCTCAAAGGTTTGTTTATAAACTCATTGCTCCGACATGTCTGGAGCTTTCTGGGGGTTCATCCGCGTAACTTAAATATCCGATCAAAAGCGGAAGCCACTGTAGCGCCGGACTTATTCGAAAGGCACGACACCCACGCATATTTAGATAGAATATCAACTACCGTCAGTAGGTATTTTACACCATTATTTTCTTTAGAAAAATCCATCATCGACACAAGATCTGCCTGCCATTGATCATCTATATATGACACCATAACCTTGTTTCTTGTAAATGATTTTTTAACAGGTTTGTACAATGTGTAAGTATCCTTGTTGCTCAACCAGTTTATTACAGAGTCTTTTCTTATTCCAAATTTCCGGACTTCTGTGAATAAGGATTCCACGCCCCCATAAGAGCCGACAGCTTTTGGCGTGTAGTACTGTTTTCTCAATATTTTGTTTTAAGCCGCGTCTACTCAACAACGCAACCTAACTGTTTATACAATTTTAAATAATCAAGATATTATATTTATTGTTAAAAGAAAAACGGACTACATTTTATTTAAAACAGTTTATGTATAGTAAATAAAACATTATAAGACATTAAACACAAAGAAATGTTATATACATGCAAAGTAAAAATGTATGTAAAACAAATAAAAACATTATAAGATGTTTAATACAAAGAAAGTGTATATACAATCATCAAAGTAAGAAAATTTACAATGTTAACCAAGCCGCTTGCAACAAAGGCAGTAGCCTCTTTTTAGGTAGTAATGAGCCACACGTCGACACAGTAGGCGATGTTAATAACACCGGCGGTGTAAAAGGGCTTCGAGCCTCGTCAAAGGGCTCACTCAGCGACCGTTTTTTCAAATTATCGAAAAGTTCTCTTGTTCTTGTATTACCGATAACCGTTGATGGGTCGTTCAGCTGTGCGATAGTCTCCATAAAATAGTCCCAACCGTGAGGTTTAATCTTAGGCAAGCCGTGACTCTGGGTAGCTGTTCGAATCAGGTCAATAATGTTGGATCCGGGTACAGTTTGTTCTTTGTAAATGAATTCACCCATAGCGTTCCAGTACGGCTTATTACCTGAGCGGTACAGTTTACATAACAATAGTTCTGCATTTTTTCTATAACGTGTATTAATATTATCAAGTATCTCTTTAGTATCTGTGCTGATTGAGGCGTCATTTGACAATTGTTGTTGATCGGTTTGCGGCTGTGTAATCAGGGTTAAAATCGACATTTCTTTACCGGACTGTTTGTTGAGCATTAAGTACCTCTGTAACACTGCTGTGTATGTCTTAATTTAAGTACCTCTTAATTTAAGTACCTCTGTAACACTGCTGCGAATCTCATCATCTAATCGTCGTATGGCGGTTTGGCGTGTATTTGTTGCATCTATGGATGTTTTTTTAAGCCTGTCCAATTCATTTTTGGAAACCAGGAACATTTTCTCGGCATACTGCATTATGAACCACCGGCTGTATTAGCTATCAGTCTAGTGATTAAAGGTATTGCAAAGCCGAGCAAAGCACCTATAAAACCGCCGCTCTGGTTCACAATGCGCTTCTTTAATTTAATGGAGTACTTTTTATTGCTTAATTTCTTTATAGCCCTACGCCATTTTTTCTATATATTTTTTTGGCGCTCTTTAAGAGGGATCTTTCCTTTAAGGATATTGAGAGCGATCTCGCCAATAGCCGATATCAAATCATTACTGGCGTTATGTAATATAGATTTTCGGGCCTTCAGATTTGTTTTGACTAATGCTTTTAATCCCAATTACGCCGGATCCTGTTCGACATCTTTACAGCACCAGCGACGCTAACAGAAATAATGTAAAGATGTGAGATACCTCATTTTAGAGGTTTTTTTGCACACATAAGCCACCGGCAGAACTGGTGGGAACAGACCGGTTCTGAGTCGGAGGTCCTCAGGCGTGTCAGATCTTAAATCTATAAGTAAATAGCCGTAAGGCTTGTGTTTAGCATCTTTAAAAGCTTCTAAAAAGAAACGTGTTTTACCTGGGTACATTTGCCGAGCCAACGTAATAACCTGTAATTTATCACGAGGGTTCTTAAAAAGGACCATGTATTTAGTGTTCAAATTTATGGTTTGGCTTTTCTTACCCTGACAAAAACGTTTTGAACGAGATACATAATGCTAAAATTTCTGTGGTGTACGTATTTGGTGAATGCGTTTTGTATTTCAAGATTTTCACAAGCCGCCTCCATAAGATCATTAACAACAGCCAAATTTACCTTGTCCATTGGAAATAGATCAGCGTCTGTAAAATTTTGCGGGACCCCCTCGATAAACCTGATATTTGTAAACAAACGGGTTAGTTCATCATACAATTTCTGCCAACACGCGTAAAACCAAATGACATTATCAGGTTTGTGCGACATTAACGTATCCAAGTGTATTAACAACTTTTTAGCAAAAAAAACTCTTTCCGGAATTTGAGGGTCCTGCTAGAATACACGAAAAAGGGTGTTGAAATTGTGCAGTCATGTTTAATACCCAAAAGGCAGCGTTGTAAAGTCAGCCGTCAGCTGTCTCTTTGTGTAGACGCTCTTTTGCGTTTTACGTAACGGTCTTGTCTCTATGGTCAAGCGCTTCCTATTTCTAAAAATGCTGTCTTAATCGATACCTATTGTTTTCTGCGTCTCGGGGTCGGTGTTGTGTGAGTAATCCAACACAAGGTCTTTTATACTGTCAAAATTAACAAGCCGTGTGTTAGCGAATTTGAGTGTAATACCCTTAACCTTCAATATGGTTTTCCCGTTGTTAAGTTTGTATCCGTAAGTCTTTGGGCCGGCGGATACAAACTCGGTAATGTGGGCGTTGTCGGGTATTTCACTAGTTAGTTCACCGAGAAAATCCCCCAAGGGTGGAGTCCATTCAAACCCCTTACTCACGAATATGACGGAGTCTGTGTCGTGATAAAGACAACGTTCCTGCAGTCTGTCTAGGAGCTTGTATAACTCGAGTCTGGCATAGGCGGTTGTAAAACAGGCTATAAAAATGTTTGTGTTTTTGTTGTGGGTGTAGCGTTCTTTTACATAGCGGCAATTGACTACAGACGTATCGTCATCGATGAAATTAACCTCGGAGAGGTCGTAGTACGGCACAAAAGCTAATTTGAAAAGTTTGTCAGGGTCCGTGACTATGCTGGTAGGTGACAACTTAGAATTCTGTCCAAACATACCCCACAAAGAGTTTAGGAACAGTTTTGAAATTTGTCTTTTTGCTGGGTTTACAGCTATCTTATCAGATAGCAAGCGGACATCTTTTTTTTTAAATGCCTCTATGTAAGCCGTTTTTATTAGAATCCCTTTTTTACACCAACTGGGATAACCGGAAGCCTCCTGTTTATCTCTGAGGTGTAATTTGATGTACGGGGAGAACAGATCGTCTGTTGTGTTCGGTAAATGCCAGACGTCGTAGATCTCGGCGATCGTGTAACCTTTTTCAACAGCTAAAACTAGTTCTATGGTGCACCATGTACCGGTCAGGGAACACTCGTCGTCTTTGTGGCTGCAAATGTCTTTGACAGTTCGAGGCACATGTGTAACATAGTGGAAACATTTGTTTTTTATTTAGCTTTACAGGCAGGATCAGAAAAAAAAATCTCTGGGCGGGTATACTTTAACTTTGGCAATGCCAAAGTATTTTTTGATGTAACCAAAATTATCATAAATTATTTTTGGGTGTCCTACAGGGTAAGTCTTAGTTTTATTAACAAAAGGTTACAGACTGGTGAAATCGTAATAATGCACTGTTTCATCGGACTGCACCTTGTGATAAAGTTTAATGTCGTTAGTGAGACCGCCGTAAAGCGCGTCACGAGGTTCCAAAGGAGTCGGGAATTAAATTTTAATCAGAAAATCTTTGACCCCCAAATTGTTTGCAATCATTTCCCGCCACTCGTGTTCCCAACGAACGTGGACCGTAAATCCTTGTCTCTGTAGTCGGCTTTTCCTGACTAGGAAAGATTGGTATAGCTGCCCGTAGGACGATTTAGTAAGCTCGTTGCTGTCATGCTCGTTATAGCACACAGGACACCCGTGATAAAAACAGCCCTGAAATTCAAAAGCGGTGTGTTTACCGTTAACAAACGCATACCCGTCCCAAAAATATTTGCCAACCTTTTTTTCACCGCCCTTTAACGCGTGTTGTATAGAAATGCCTTCAGCATGTTCAATGTACATGAGCCACTATATAGCGGGTGTTGAAAATTGTTTCTGGGTCTTGTGGTAATTATCTGCAGGGACAATCGCTATGGTATTTTTGGGTAGAAATTTAAACCGGTACATAGCCATGCACACGGATGCCAATGTGATAAGTTGGAGCGGATCAATACATTTAGTGACCATTCTGTATTTCTTTTCACGTTTAATGTATTGCAGAACTTTTTGTTCCGTAATGGCCATAATCGTGTCCCTGTAACACTCACAAGCCCTTCTCAAAACCTCAGCATCCTGCTTACAGTAGGCTTTTAACTCTTCCTGAAAATTAAAGGTGTCATTTTTATGTTTCTCGTACCAATCCGTGAATTCTTTTTTCTCACCAGGCATCATGTAATCGATGCCGTAATACCTAGCGGCCGGTAGGACGCCTATGTAGTTTTGATTTTCTGCCGTGTTGAAAAAATGCGGGAAGTGACTCTTGGCGCCTGAAAAACCCATAGCCTCGGGCATCTTGCTGAGCTTCATAGGCATGAAATTCAGCGAGTCTATGAATCTAATTTTTAAGTTATTCAGGGTAACGCACATTAACCGACCGCCTTGATTTATAATATCAATTTAAAATTTTTCATTAATCAACTCCTGTAATACAAAATCAGCGTCGTAGCGTCCTGCATTGCGAGCTATGAACGTGTAACCCGAAAACTTACCGTCGGCAAAAAATCGCAGAAGGTCACGAGTACAGGATTTTCTGCTAAAATGCCAGGAGTTTGGGCCGTATAGTGTGGTTGTGTAAATGAAATTGGGTATATGCAAGCCTGTTTCTTGCATGCATTCAAAATCCTAAAAGATATACTTATCATTAATTTTTTTGGGGTTGTATGGCTGCATGAAACAAACATGGTCGTCAAATTTGTCAACCTGTCCGCCGCAGATGGTGCATTTTAAACCGTTACATTTGTGATCATCGCCGCAGTCTATATGTCTGTAACAAAATCCGCAAAAAGTTTTATTCTTGCGAAGAGCGTTATCACTAAGTGCCAGGTTTCTATTTGTTTTTAAAACAATCCTCTGAACGACAATACTTCCTACATATCGGGCAACGTGTATTATTAGACTGCTCAACACAATTCGGTCTCTGGCACGCTTTACAAAACTGCATACACCCTTGTCAATATTTATGTTTGTATACAGTGCAACAAACGTCGCAAAAATAATCGAAACTGATAAAAGATTTTAGATTTTTTATGCCATAATAATGCTTTTCATGGTGCAATATATAGACGATATATGTGTGATAATAACGCCACTGACCCCTATTGTGCTACAAAATTGTAATTGTGATGTTTAATTTTTTTTCAAATTCAGCAACGTCAGTAAAAGACACTTTCTCTAACAAGAGCTTTCTCTAACAAGGCGACGTCGCTCAAAGCAGCAACCTCCAAAATAGCGTAAACACTAGCGGCCAGGCAGACGTTATTATTATCATAATTATTAAAATAGTATAAATGTTGTTTTTTACGATCAATAATCCGACTATACGCGATACCGCCCAAACGCCTTCTGGCCCCACCACGTCGACACCTGACAATGATGACAACTAGTTAAAGCGAATTACCGGCTATGCACTCCGCGTTACTCTGTAAAGTGTTAGCGATATTGTCCAAAAATGTTTCGGCCCTAAATCCATCTCTAGAATACCTATAAGAAAAAATCGAATCAAACGTTTCGCCGCCGTCTAAGCGCAATTGTATGAAATCACCCGGATTGGCGTCCCGTAAAACCCTATCTAACAATGTCTGCATAGAAGCGTGTATTGCATCAAGAGTGTCAACAAATGAGCGAATGGATTCGAGGTTAGCGAATCTGAAGTGTTTCGTGTACATGGTACTATTAAAGTTTGCTAAGTCACGCTGTTGATGGTATACACGTTCTAGATAAACGGATCTAACATTTTGTGGTTCAGGGGGTTTGTCTGTAACATCCGTGTTATAGGTCATGTCGTCATTTTGTCGCCTGACTGAATACGCTTTGATTGCGTATTTGAAGGTCTGTTAGTGTGCGAGCTGTTTGGACGACTGTGCTCCGCTTGCACGGTCTGCGATTGCTGATGTGTTTGTCCAGCATTCAGACAAGCCGATGCACCAGTCTTGTTACAACATTCCTGTCTTTTTTTGATAGCTATTTTGTTCGGACGCGCCGGTGTCGCATTGTTACGCCGGCGACGCCTTTTTTCTCTAGCTATTTTAGAACGTTTAACTGAAAAACAGATTTTTATAGCCTGTTTTAACTTTCTAACCCTAGCACTTACAGTTATTTTTGCGCTTTTAAAAGGTTGTCCACTTCCACCAGTCATCACTAGTCAGTCTCTGTCAAAGCAGCTCTTTTTCAAGAGCGTCAAGATGCGTAATAAATTCTGGTAAGAATCCATCTAAACAAATTGTATATTGTTAGTTAAAATATAGCAACATTTGTATGCTGTAAAAGAAAGACATTTAGTTAGTGACGCATTACGCCCTATAAATAAGCACAGTTACATAGATATAGATAACATTAGTCATATTCAATAAATAGTGAAAGATTTAAAAGCATAACAGACAAATGGTGCTTACCTTTTGAGGTGTTTAATGTCTTGATGACCTATGCCTGTCCTTGCATACGTATCTCTGTGCTAGCCCTGCACAGAATGTGTCCTGTTTATATAGGCGGTTCCTGTTGTAAACCACACCATGTGGCAACGATTAGCATATTTATTAATTGATGTCTCTCAAATAGTTAGATTATGTTTTATAAGAATTTATATGTGTATTATAGGCCTTTTTTATGTCCGAATCTTAATTTTATATCAAAAGCTTATCAAAATGTTATGAATGGGCTTATCAAAAAGATTTTATCAAAATAGGATTTTTATCAAAAAGGATTTTTATCAAAATGAAGTTTATCAAAATAGGATTTTTATCAAAATGAAGTTTATCAAAATAGGATTTTTATCAAAATGAAGTTTATCAAACTAGGCGTGTTATCAAAATAGGATTTTATAAAAATGAAACTTATCAAACTGTATACATCTGTAGTAAGATGTCAGGAATCTGAGAAGTATGTCTGGGACCGATCTCACCATCTGTAGTAAGATGTCATAACCTTTGCACTAGAAAGCCATGCTTTAAACAGATGTGCTTTTGTCTTCATTTGTAAACTGCCGGACATTAGATGTCACCATCTGTAGTAAGATGTCAGGTATCTCTCAAAACCTCAACATCCTGCTTACAGTAGGCTTTTGTCTTCATTTGTAAACTGCCGGGCATTAGCAGTAATCTGAGAAGGATGTCTGGGAGGATGTCACCATCTGTAGTAAGATGTCAGGAATCTGAGAAATGATAAATCATTAATGGTCGAATACAAATGTAGTAAGAACCAATATAAATTTAATATCAAGCAATATAAATTTAATATCAAGCAATATAAAAGGGGCTGGGGTATCTGTATAAAAGGCGTGGTACCTGTCACTTTGCAGTTTGACAAAACATATACCCCCTTACTACTAGCGCGCTGTTCGGGCTCAGTGGGAAAGGGGGCGGGGCTTGGCAGTAACTTCGAGTGAGAAAGCTGCCTCCGATAGTATCTTGTCTGTGGTCGTGTAGTATGTGGGCGGTTTGCATAGCGATGTATGTGGGCGGTGGCATAACAGGATGACGTTTCTCAGAGTGGCAGTGCAGGGAGATGCTTATCAGAGTGCCTGTACTTCGGCTGCAGGTAGCGTCCTCCTCTCATGTTTATGAGTGTGGAGGTGGCCGGCTGGGAACGGACTCTCTGGTTGTACCTCTGCTGTGTCAGTGGATCGCTCAGGGGCTCCGGTTTATGACTTGCAGGTACGTTCCCACATGGGGGAAAAGAAAAAATAAGAAGGAGAGAATAAAATGGAGAGAATAAAATGGAGAATGAAATGTTTAAGCGAATCAGAACAATAAATAGGATTAAAAAAATTGTATTCCTAAATAACTCCTTTAAAACACCGGTTGACGGTGGTCGTTAGCATTCTTATTTTAAGTGATTTAAAAAAATAATAATTGCTGTAAGGGACGGGGTGACGGTTAGTTGATTAGGGATGAGCGAACCCGAACTGATTAGGGATGAGCGACCCCGAACCCGAACATTTTCGTAAAAGTTTGGGTTCGGTGTTCGCCGGTTTCTTGGCACTTTTTGAAAGGCTGCACAGCAGCCAATCAACAAGCGTCATACTACTTGCCCCAAGAGGCCATCACAGTCATGCCTACTAATGGCATGGCTGTGATTGGCCAGAGCAGCATGTGACCCAGGCTCTATATAAGCTTGGGTCACGTAGCTCTGCACGTCGCTCTGCTGTTACAAGTGTAGGGAGAGGTGCTGCTGGACTTGTGATTGAGGGGAGAGCATAGGAGAGAATCTAACTCAGCGATCTACAGACAAATAGTTGTGTGGGTGCAGGGCACTATCGTTTTACCCTGCCCTGAGCTCATTGACCAAAAATATTAACTTTTAGAATTCTGTTAGTTAGGTGGGTGGCGGCGGCCATTTTATGCATGCTCAGTGCACAAGCACTGCATCTGAGCTTTTGGAACATTGCAAATCAGCATTTTTTGGGGGCAAATTGCAACATCTGTATTAGTCAGTGTGCAATTTAAGCTAGAAATACACCCATCATTTTCTGGGGTTTGAAAAACACACATTTTTTTTTCAAAAAACAGTATTTGCCAGATCTGCAAGTGTTAAATTCAAGTTAAATATATACAGCATTAATATTCTGTTAGCAAAAAAAGACTTTTTGTGCAATCTACAACATCTGTATTAGTGTGCAATTTAAGCTAGAAATACACCCATCATTTTCTGGGGTTTGAAAAACACACTTTTTTTTTTCTTCAAAAAACAGTATTTGCCAGATCTGCAATTGTTAAATTCAAGTTAAATATAAATACAGCATTCATATTCTGTTAGCAAAAAAAGACTTTTTGGGCAATCTACAACATTTGTATTAGGCCTCATGCACACGACCGTTGTGTGCATCCGTGGCCGTCGTGCCGTTTTCCGTTTTTTTTCACGGACCCATTGACCTTTAATGGGTGCGTGGAAAAATCGGAAAATGCACCGTTTTGCAGCCACATCCGTGTTTCCTGTCCGTCAAAAAAATATGACCTGCCCAACCACTTATTTTCCAACATGAGTACATGGGAGGACCATCGCAGCACGTCTAGGATGATGACGAAACACAGGTGCCAACTGCTTTGACTTTCGAAAGTGTGCAGACCGACAAGGAAGGCAGGAATGAAGACTGGGTGGAAGATGATGTGGAGGAGGATGAGGTCCTCGACCCCACATGGAATCAAGGTCATGCGAGTGACCGATGTAGTTCGGAGGAAGAGGCGGTGGTCGCACAGAGCCACCAGCACAGCAGAAGAGGGAGCAGGTTGCAAAAGCGGAGAGACCGTCCTCTAGACAGTCCATCTCCTACTGCCCACCGCAGCAAGGGACTGAGCACACCAAAGCCAGCTCCAAGGAGTTCCCTGGCGTGGCAGTTCTTCAGACAATGTGCTGACGACAAGACACGAGTGGTTTGAACGCTGTGCAATCAGAGCCTGAAGCGAGGCATAAACGTTCTCAACCTGAGCACAACCTGCATGACCAGGCATTTAAGTGCAAAGCACAAGCTGCAGTGGAGTAGACACCTCAAAAACCAAGAAAGGTCTCTGGCTCCTCCTGCTTCCTCTTCTGCTGCAGTCGCAGCCTCTTCATCCACCTCTGGAGTGACAGTGCCACCTGGCACCCCACAAACAGAGGATCTGCCAGCAACACCAACACCTGGGTCACCAAGCATCTCCACAATGTCACACGGAAGCGTTCAGCTCTCCATATCCCAAACGCTGGAGAGGAAGAGGAAGTACCCCCCTACCCACCCGCGATCCCTAGCTCTGAATGCCAGCATTTCTAAATTACTTGCCTTTGAAATGCTGTCATTCCGTCTGGTAGAGACAGATAGTTTTAAAGGCCTTATGGCGGTGGCTGTCTCACAGTACGTCGTGCCCAGCCACCTCTACTTTTCAAGGCGAGCCATCCCTTCCCTTCACAACCAAGTAGGGGACAAAATCAGGTGTGCACTGCGCAACGCCATCTGTGGCAAGGTGCACCTGACTACGGATACGTAGACCAGTAAGCATGGTCAGGGCCGTTATATCTCCATTAGAGCACACTGGGTAAATGCAGTGGCTGCTGGGCCTGAGGCGGATAGCAGTTTGGTGCATGTTCTTCCACCACCGAGGATTGCAGGGCGCAACAGTTTGCCTCCTGTTGCTTCCTCCTCCTACTCCGCTTCCTCATCCTCTACCAGCTCCTCATCCGGTCAGCGTAACACCTTCACCACCAACTTCAGCACAGCCAGGAGTAAACGACAGCGGGCAGTTTTAAAACGTATCTGTTTGGGGACAAACACCACACCGTGCAGGAGCTGTGGACGGGCCTTGAACAACAGACCAATGAGGGGTTTGTGCCAGTCAGCCTCAAGCCCGGCCTGGTGGTGTGCGATAATGGGCGAAATCTCGTAGCAGCTCTGGGACTAGCCGGTTTGATGCACATCCCTTGCCTGGTGCATGTGCTGAATTTTGTGGTGCAGAGATTCCTTAAAAATGACCCCAACATGTCAGAGCTGGTGCATGAAGTGCGGGCCGTCTGTTCGCGCTTTCGGCGTTCTCACCCTGCTGCTGCTTGCCTGTCAGCGCTGCAGCGTAATTTCGGCCTTCCCGCTCACCGCCTCATATGCGACGTGCCCACAAGGTGGAACTCCACCTTGTACATGCTGGCCAGAATGTGCGAGCAGCAGCAGGCGATAGTGGAGTTTCAGCTGCAGCACGCACGGGTGAGAATCGCTCGGCGGAACAGCACCACTTCACCACCAATGACTGGGCCTCCATGCGAGACCTGTGTTCCTTGTTGCGCTGTTTCGAGTACTCCACCAACATGGCCAGTGCCGATAATGCCATTCTAAGCGTTACTATCCCACTTCTATGCCTCCTTGAAAAAACGCTCTGGTGATGATGGAAGAGGATGTGGCACAGGAGGAGGAGGAGGATGAGGGATCATTTTGTAGGGTTTCCGACCAGTCATTCCCAAATGGCTCCGAGGGTGGGTTCCTGCACCCACAAACGCCAGTCACACAATTGTCCAGCCAGGGCACAGTTCTGGAGGATGAGGAGGTGGAGGATGAGGAGGTGGAGGATGAGGAGGAGGAGATGCAGGAGGAGGAACCATGTTCACAGCAGGGTGGCACCCAGACCAGCTCATGGCCATCACTGGTGCAGGGATGGGGGGATACAGAGGACACAGACGATACACCTCCCACAGAGGACAGCTTTTCGTTGCCTCTGGGCAGCCTTGCACACATGAGCGATTACATGCTGCAGTGTCTCCGTAACGAACGCAGAGTTGCCCACATTCTAACTTGTGCTTATTACTGGGTGGCCACGCTGCTGGATCCCCGTTACAAGGACAACGTACCGTCCTTAATTCCGTCACTGGAGCGTGATCGTAAGATGCGCGAGTACAAGCGCACCCTGGTAGACGCGCTGCTGGTGGCATTCCCACCTGACAGCGGGGGCACAGTGGAAGCACAAGGCGAAGGCAGAGGACGAGGAAGAGGTCGCCAACGCAGCTGGGGCACCGCCAGCACCTCAGAAGGCAGGGTTAGCATGGCCGACAGGTGGAAAAGCTTTAAAAGCATGCCACAACAACCAGCACCACCAGCAGATATGGAATGTCTTAGCAGGAGGCAGCATTTCACCAACATGGTGGAGCAGTATGTGTGAACACGCCTACACGTACTGTATGACGGGTCTGCCCCCTTCAACTTCTGGGTCTCCAAATTGGGCACATGGCCTAAGCTTTCCCTTTACGCCTTGGCGGTGCTTGCCTGCCCTGCAGCCAGTGTATTAACTGAACGTGTGTTTAGCACGGCAGGGGGCGTCATCACAGACAAGCGCAGCCGCCTATTTACAGCCAATGTGGACAAGCTTACGTTCATTAAAATGAACCAGGCTTGGATCCCACAAGACTTTTCTGTACCTTGTGCAGAATAGACATTTATACCACCATCAAACATACATTCTTGAACTCAATTCAAGTGCAATGATTCTTTGTTTTTTGTTTTCTTATTTGTCACAATATTTTGGGGGCTACGTACCCCAATAAAAAATGAAAAAATAAACATTGTTGACTACCTAATCCTCCTCCATTGCTGCCTCCACCTACAACACCACATTCATGGCCTCCTCAACATCCGACTCCATATCCACCTCCTTCTCTGAGTTGAAGGTTAATAATTAGTAATTTTTAGTTATTTTTAGTTATTTCCCTATCCACATTTGTTTGCAGAGCAGTTGCCATGCTCTTAAGCACATTTTACTGCCTTTAACATCCCTCTAAGACTATTTTATAGCTATTTTAATGCAAAAAGTGCCAATTTTAGTGCCCTAAATTGAAAAAAATCTTATTTTCAATTGTCGGGTGACATTTTACCATTTTTGGCGTATACAAATCCCTGCTGAGCATGGGTGACAGGGGCCTAAATCTCTCAAAATCCTCTGTTCTATTGCTGGGTGAAATGAACCTCCTTTTGCCATGAATAAACCCCTGCTGTGCCTGGTTGACAGGGGCCTAAATCTCTCAAAATCCTCTGTTCTATTGCTGGGTGACATGAACCCCATTTTGCCGTAAATAAACCCCTGCTGTGCCTGGGTGACAGGGGCCTAAATCTCTCAAAATCCTCTGTTCTATTGCTGGGTGACATGAACCCCCTTTTGCCGTGAATGAACCCCTGCTGTGCCTGGTTGACAGGGGCCTAAATCTCTCAAAATCCTCTGTTCTATTGCTGGGTGACATGAACCCCATTTTGCCGTAAATAAACCCCTGCTGTGCCTGGGTGACAGGGGCCTAAATCTCTCAAAATCCTCTGTTCTATTGCTGGGTGACATGAACCCCCTTTTGCCGTGATTGAACCCCTGCTGTGCTTGGGTGACAGGGGCCTAAATCTCTCAAAATCCTCTGTTCTATTGCTGGGTGACATGAACCCCCTTTTGCCGTGAATAAACCCCTGCTGTGCCTGGGTGACAGGGGCCTAAATCTCTCAAAATCCTCTGTTCTATTGCTGGGTGACATGAAGCTAGTTTTGCCGTGAATGAACCCCTGCTGTGCCTGGGTGACAGGGGCCTAAATCTCTCAAAATCCTCTGTTCTATTGCTGGGTGACAAGATCCCCCTTTTGCCGTGAATAAACCCCTGCTGTGCCTGGGTGACAAAGGCCTAAATCTCTCAAAATACTCTGTTCTATTGCTGGGTGACATGAACCCCCTTTTGCCGTAAATGAACCCCTGCTGTGCCTGTGTAACAAGGGCCTAAATCTCTCAAAAATCCTCTGTTCTATTGCTGGTTGACATGAATCCCCTTTTGCCGTGAATGAACCCCTGCTGTGCCTGGGTGACAGGGGCCTAAATCTCTCAAAATCCTCTGTTCTATTGCTGGGTGACATGAACCCCCTTTTGTCATGAATAAACCCCTGCTGTGCCTGGGTGACAAGGGCCTAAATCTCTCAAAATCCTCTGTTCTATTGCTGGGTGACATGAACCCCCTTTTGCCGTGAATGAACCCCTGCTGTGCCTGGTTGACAGGGGCCTAAATCTCTCAAAATCGTCTGTTGTATTGCTGGGTGACATGAACCCCCTTTTGCCGTGAATGAACCCCTGCTGTGCCTGGGTCACAGGGGCCTAAATCTCCCAAAATCGTCTGTTGTATTGCTGGGTGACATGAACCCCCTTTTGTCGTGAATGAACCCCTGCTGTGCCTGGGTGACAGGGGCCTAAATCTCTCAAAATCCTCTGTTCTATTGCTGGGTGACATGAACCCCCTTTTGCCGTGAATTAACCCCTGCTGTGCCTGGGTGACAAGGGCCTAAATCTCTCAAAATCCTCTGTTCTATTGCTGGGTGACATGAACCCCCTTTTGCCGTGAATGAACCCCTGCTGTGCCTGGGTGACAGGGTCCTAAATCTCTCAAAATCATCTGTTGTATTGCTGGGTGACATGAACCCCCTTTTGCCGTGAATGAACCCCTGCTGTGCCTGGGTCACAGGGGCCTAAATCTCTCAAAATCCTCTGTTCTGTTGCTGGGTGACATGAACCCCCTTTTACCGTGAATGAACCCCTGCTGTGCCTGGATGACAGGGGCCTAAATCTCTCAAAATCCTCTGTTCTATTGTTGGGTGACATAAACCCCCTTTTGCAATGAATGAACCCCTGCTGTGCCTGGGTGACATGGGCCTAAATCTCTCAAAATCCTCTGTTCTATTGCTGGGTGACAAGATCCCCCTTTTGCCGTGAATGAACCCCTGCTCTGCATTGCTGACAGGGAACTAAATTTAGTGAAAACATCTGTTACTGATCGGAAGATGCGCGACTACAAGCGCACGCTGCTGATGGCATTCCCACCTGACAGCGGGGACACAGTGGAAGCACAAGGCGAAGGCAGAGGAGGAGGAAGAGGTCGCCAACGCAGCTGGGGCACCACCAGCACCGGAGAAGGCATGGTTAGCATGGCCAAAATGTGGAAAAGCTTTGTCAGCCTTCGAGGTGCTGACCTGCCCTGCAGCCAGTGTATAGTGTGAACGTGTGTTTAGCACGGCAGAGAGCATTATCACAGGCCGCAGCCAATGTGGACAAGCTTACGTTTATTAAAATGAACCAGGCATGGATCCCACAGGACTTGTCCGTACCTTGTGCAGAATAGACATTTATACCACCATCAACCATCCATTCTTGTACTCAAGTGCACTTATTCTTTGTTTTATTTTGTTATATGTCCCAATATTTTGGGGGATACCCCAATTTAAAAATAAAAAATAACACAAATCAGTGTTGGCTACCTATTACTCCTTCACCGCCGCTTCCACCTACACCGCCACGTCAACCTACACCGCCACATCCACCACCTCCTCAACCTCCTACTCCTAGATCCAGATTGTTATTTCAAATTTTTCAGTATTTTATGTTATTTTAAGTCATTTCCCTATTCACATTTGTTTGCAGAACAGTTGCCATGCTCTTAAGCACATTAGCACATTTTGATGCCTTTTGCAGCCCTCTAGCCCTTTCCAGGACTATTTTAGAGCCATTTTAGTGCCCAAAAGTTCGGGTCCCCATTGATTTCAATGGGGTTCGGGGTCAAGTTCGGGTCAAGTTCGGGTCCCGAACCCAAACTTTTTTTCAAGTTCGGCCGAACTCGTCGAACCCGAACATCCAGGTGTCCGCTCAACTCTAACCATGTAATCTACCATCCGCCACTTACTTACTTTATACACTGGCCTGCTGGAAAATTTATATCCAGTGACCGTGTAATCTAACTCCAGCCACATACTTACTAAGGCTACTTTCACACCTGCGTTCAGGTGTCCGCTCGTGAGCTCCGTTTGAAGGGGCTCACGAGCGGCCCCGAACGCATCCGTCTGGCCCTAATGCATTCTCAGTGGAGGCGGATCCACTGAGAATGCATCAGTCTGGCAGCGTTCAGCCTCCGCTCCGCTCAGTGAGCGGACACCTGAACGCTGCTTGCAGCGTTCGGGTGTCCGCGTGGCCGTGCGGAGGCGAGCGGATCCGTCCAGACTTATAATGGAAGTCAATGGGGACGGATCCGCTTGAAGATGACACTATATGGCGCAATCTTCAAGCGGATCCGTTCCCCATTGACTTTCAATGTAAAGTCTGAACGGATCCGCTCAGGCTACTTTCAGACTTAGAAAATTTTCTAAGTAATAATGCAGACGGATCCGTTCTGAACGGATGCAAACGTCTGCATTATCGGAGCGGATCCGTCTGATGAAACATCAGACGGATCCGCTCCGAACGCTAGTGTGAAAGTAGCCTTATTCTGTTCTGTACGCTGAATGCATAATTTTTGGGGCCTGTAGTGCACTGGCCTGCTGGAAAATTGATATCCAGTGACCGTGTAATCTACCTTCAACCACTTACTTGTTCTTTTATGTCTGCTGAATGCATAATTTTTGGGCCCTGTAGTACACTGGCCTGCTAGAAAATTGATATCCAATGACCGTGTAATCTACCGCCTGCCACATACTTACTTGTTCTTTTATGTGCGCTGAATACATAATTTTTGGGGCCTGAAGTACACTGGCCTGCTGGAAAATTGATATCCAATGACCGTGTAATCTACCTCCAGCCACAAACTTACTTTTTCTTTTCTGTATGCTGAATGCATAATTTTTGGGGGCTGTAGTACACTGGCCTGCTGGAAAATTGATATCCAATGACCGTGTAATCTACCTTCAGCCACTTACTTACTTGCTCTTTTATGTACACTGAATGCATAGTTTTTGGGGCCTGTAGTACAATGGCCTGCTGTAAAATTGATATCCAATGACCGTGTAATCTACCTTCAGCCACTTACTTATTTGTACTTTTATGTACGCTGAATGCATACTTTTTGGTGCCTGTACTACACTGGTCTGCTGGAAAATTTATATCCAATGACCGTATAATCTAACTTCATCCACTTACTTACTTGTTCTTTTATGTACGCTAAATGCATAATTTTTAGGGCCTGTAGTACACTGGCCTGCTGGAAAATTTATATCCAATGACCTTGTAATCTACCTTCAGCCACCTACTTACTTGATCTAATATGTACTCTGAATGCATAATTTTTGGGGCCTGTACTACACTGGCCTGCAGGAAAATTTATATCCAATGACCATGTAATCTACCTCCAGCCACATACTTACTTGTTGTTTTATGTACACTGAATTCTTAATTTTTTGGGCCTGTAGTAAACTGGACTGCTGGAAAATTGATATCCACTGACCGTGTAATCTACCTCCAGCCACAAACTTACTTATTCTGTTCTGTACGCTGAATGCATAATTTTTGGGGCCTGTAGTACACTGGCCTGCTGGAAAATTGATATCCAATGACCGTGTAATGTACCTTCAGCCACATACTTACTTGCTCTTTTATGTACGCTGAATGCATAATTTTTGGGGCCTGTAGTACAATGGCCTGCTGTAAAATTGATATCCAATGACCGTGTAATCTACCTTCAGCCACTTACTTATTTGTTCTTTTATGTACGCTGAATGCATACTTTTTGGTGCCTGTACTACATTGGCCTGCTGGAAAATTGATATCCAATGACCTTGTAATCTACCTTCAGCCACTTACTTACTTGATCTAATATGTATTCCTAATGAATAATTTTTGGGGCCTGTAGTACACTGGCCTGTTATTTTATTATGTTAGTTATTGTTTTTGGTCTGTTTTTTTTCTTAGAGAGAGCAGAATATTTGTGGTGATGTGGTGAGATGGATGCAAGGATAAAAGAAGAGCCAACTAAAGGGAAAAAGAAAAAGGGAAACCAACTTATTAAGGATGTCAGCATGTACTAAGAAAGGACTCTCAGGGGGGATCTATTTTGTAATGTGTAATCACTTAAAACACTAGTTACATTTTTTGGGGGATGTACTCATCCCACCGGATCCTTTGTGGGGTTCGGTGATTTGACAACATCCCCTCTATAATAGTTGTGGCACGTATAAACGAGTATTTTCTATAATTTATTACTTATTTGGCACTGTTTCTAATACACTATTAGGCTTGAGTCACTTTACTGAGGCATGTACCAATTCCACTATATTCCACAACCCGTGGACTCTGGGGTGTTGATTACATCCCTCTTGTGATATCACAATATTTTTCATGTATCAATTGTTGTACTCTGTATATTAGGTTTTGCACTATAAGGGATTCTCTAGGGGGGATCTACTTTGTAATGTATAATCATCAATAGTATTTTCCAAATTTTTTCGGCGATGCACTGATCCTACCGGATTCCACTTCTGTGGATTTCGGGGATCTGATTTCATCCCTCTTATAGTGCTTGTGGCACGTATAAATAAGTACTTTTTATTAGGTATTATTTATTTGGTATTGTTTCTAATACACTTTTAGGTATGAGTCACTTTACTGAGGAATGTACTTATTCCACTAGATTCCACAATTCGTGGACTTTGACTACAGCACTTTTTATGTATTAATTGCAGTATTTTGTATATTAGGTTTTGCACTATTTTGCACACTAGTAGTTATCGCGGGGGAGGCGCATATCGATCATCTTATAATTGGTGTTCGATTGCATCTCATTCCCCGATACCTCATGCTCTCTGCACTTTAATTAATTTTGTGATTTTGCATATACGAGCAATTACATTTATTGTGGATATGGTGGCAGTGGGCCACTAATCCTCCCATTGAGCCACTAATCATGCCTATATGGTCCCCTTTTTATTAGAAATAACACGAACTATAACAAAGGTTTTTTTTTTGTTTTGTTTTTTAACGAGCAGTATAGGTATTCATAAATTGGTGTATTCACATTATATATATATAGCTCTATATTATTAGTGAGTATGGTCCATATATAATTAGTCCATGCTTTTGGTGAATATAGTAGTTTTATTAATGAGTATATGAGTAGTACGTATATGTCCTCTAGCCTTATATACTGCATCGTGGGCTAATATCTATAAGCTCACGGCATCTGTTGCCCATATGCCCATATTGCATTCTTTCCCCTTTAAGATCTTGGTCACAGGTGTGCGCTCGGGAGCGATCCGACAAATGCGACCTCGGCCGGGAAGTGCCTCATTACACATCATTGCACTGTGTATTCTTGCGTGGCGTGGTGACGTAGAGGCGCCGAACGAGGAGACCACACTTCATGGCGGATTCGCTGCAATATCAGCGCACACCAGGTGATTTAACTTGCTCTCTCTCTATATATAGCCCCATTTTATTACTGACATTACCTCCTGACAAAGCTTTGAGGAGCGAAACGCGTGTCGAGGTGTCAGATAATTGAGGCGTCGTCCTAGCAGTGACTTATCATGTCCTTAGGTATGTCAGAGACCATTTATGTGATTACAGCTGAGAAGATACTCTTAACCCTAGGCTACTGTGTCTATGTGGGGTTAACTGTTTGTGGAATTGCACGTTTGGCATCATTGTTTAGTTACAATTGTGCACTAGAGATTGTAATGGACTAATGAGGTTGTAAAATAACATTTTGATGTCATCTGTAAATCATATTTGTGACACTGCATTAGGGTTTGTGACCTTCTATAGATGACTCATCACTAATCATCAAGGCAGTTTATTTGATTTATACTAGTTGTGCAATTTTGCCACTATAGATAGCAGTAGCATATTTGGGGAGGTTGTGGCAGGATATACTCCTACATTTGCTCTTGAGATGACTTACCTTGCTAGGGACGTCTTAGCCATGTTTTTTGTCTATATCAATTTTTACATCATGTCTATCTATGACAAATTGTCTTATCATGTATACTTGTAATTAATTTAATAAAGACTATTTTTATATACTTAGATTTATTGGTATTCCATAGTGCCTTTTTGGGTTAGGTTTAGTTTCACTATCTTGCCTATGGGTTAGTATTAATGCACAGAGAGAGGTTTTTGTAGGTTATTTTTATTTTTTTATTTTTTTAACTGCCTCTGTCTGACTGTATCATCAAGAAATCGCTTATGGCCTTTCTCTGTTCGTACAGTCGGTCCAACATATGGAGGGTGGAATTTCAAGGGGGGAAACATTGCATATCAGCCTATTTTGAGGGATGCCGTTCTGCCGCTGTAGCTCAAGGAGGGTGTGCTTGGCGGTGTACGAGTGGCTGAAGGGCATGCAAAGTTTCCTAGCAATTTTTAGAATGTCTTGCAGATGGGTAAAAGACTTCAGGAAACGCTTGACAACCAGTATGAACAAGTGCACCATGCAGGGCACATGGCTCAGCCCTCCTTGATGCAGTGCCGACACCTGGCCAAGTTGCTGGTTAGGCTGGGCAGGAACCACATTTACCCAGTGAACCGTAAAAGACATACTGTATATTGTCCTTGACCCTAGTTATAGCTCCACATGTTGGCGCTGCCATGCACTTAGGCAGACACTGACATGCTCAAGGACTGGCCCACCTTCTGTTCTACATATTTGTGCAGGGCTGGCACTGCCTTTTTGTCAAAGAAATGAAGTCTTGGGTCTCTACACCTCGGCTCGGCACAAGCCGTCAGATCTCTGAAAGGTACAGAGTCCACCACTTGGAAAGTGAGGGACTGCAGCACCAGCAACTTGGCCAGGAGCGCATTCAGCTTATGCGCTGTTGGATGAATGGACGCATACTGTTGTCTCTTGGCAATCGCCTCGGTGATAGATTGCTGATGGAATGACTTACTAGGAAGAGGAGGAGCAGGAGCATCAGGACAAGCAGATCATGGGAAGGACAGACAGCTTCCTTTGGCTGAGGTGGTGGAGCCTTAATTTCCTGAAATCTGGAGTGTGTCACTGGGTGATGCAGCCTGGACAACCACATTGGAGCCACAATTCTCCCAGTCCACTTTATGGTGATGCTGCATATGTTGATGCAGGGCCGTGGTGCCAACACGGCCAACTTGGCACCCTGGCCACGCTTTACCTTCTGCCCACAGATTCGACAAATGGCCATGTTCACCTGCCACACCGCCAAGTAGTTGATTTTACCCCCAACACTCCGCACTGACTAACTGTTACCACCACTGCCTCCGTGAACCCCTACACCACTACTTTCCGGGCTGGTAGGCACCTGTGAAGTGGGTGGTCTACCCCGGGCACGTTTGGCTCCCGATCTCCCACTGCTGCCACCCTGATGACTCCCAGCCACCTACTGAATTTCTGGCTCCACCGCTGCCTTACACACAAGCTGCCACCCTCCTTTTCCGATAATGATGAAGCCCCTTCATCACCCGTCTCCCAATTGCGATCAGCTACATCATCATCGAGTACTGTCTGCACGTCACTGATGTCCTCCTCAACGGTCTCTGAGCCAGGAGCCTGACCACTCGCAACACCAACTACTATGCCACTCTCCTCATCACTACTTACCCACCTACAGTAGAAAGCGGCAGATGTCTCCTCCACATCTTGGCTGGCCTGTAGCTGCTGACTGTCTTCTAGTAGCTAGTCATTGCTGTATAGTGGAGCTGAGCTCACATCATATAATACTTCTCTGCCTGAGGGAACAGAAAAGGACAGAGGCAGGTTGAGGACAGGTGAGGGCACAGGGCCTGCTCCTGGGCCATGCCAACTAAGGGTTGTGTCTGACGAACCTACCGGCTCTTGGCTGGGGTGTCTGATGTCACTTGCGACAAAGTCAAAGATCAAGTCAACCATTCAAGAACTGCTTAGTTGCTGGTCAAGACTAGTGTTGGGCGCAAATATTCGAATCGCGAATATTAATAGCGAATATAGGCACTTCGAGAATTCGCTAATATTTAGTATATAGTCATATATATTCGTAATTTCGTAAATTCTAGATATTTTTTTCATTAGTAGCCTCCCTTCTTGCTTGTGGGACAATGAGAAGGCTGCAATGTCTTTGTCTGAGCTTAGCAACATCCCTAGCAACCAATATTAAAGTTGCCTACCCCTTACTATATAAGAACCTCCCCAGCAGCCATTTTCTACAGTTTTTAAAAGTTCTGAGAGAGACAGCAGTGTCATTGCTGTGCTCTGTGTTTTCCACACTACATTAGATAAATAGTAAGATAGCTTAAATATACAGTATAATACAGATAGTTAGTGGGAGATAGTCAGTGTAGGTTATATCCTGATATAGTGTAGCTGTTGCAGTGCAGTGTGTTAGGTAGTGTGATAGGTTCTGCTGTCCATACATACATGCAGACCTGCTAAATTGTGAATTTTCACGTATTGCGCCAAAATATATGCATCATTAGTGCCGATTAGCACAATTGCAAATATATTGGAGCACTCTAACTGCATATAAAGCTATTGTAATGTTCTGCCATGATAACCATTTTCTCCAGTCTCAGGAAACTTCTAGCAGCTTGTAAAATGTAGCAAAAATGACCCACACCTGTATTTTGCGTTCATTACACGAATATTACATTGCCGATATTTCACAATCAAGAAAATAATCTCGAATTCGCGAAATCGCGAATATATGAGGAATATTCGAGAAATATTGCAAATTGGAATATAGCCCCTGCCGCTCATCACTAGTCAAGACACAACCGCTAGCTGACACTAGGAGCTCAGTCCTCTCGAAGTGTCTCCTGCTGTCATGTCCCCTTTGTGGGAGTGTGTGTATATATAGCAACATAGTATTAGCTTGCTAATTATAGTGTGCTGCTTTTCCAAGGCTGCTATTCCAAGTGCTGATTTACAAGTGCATTGGAGATATTAAGGAGATACTCAGGAGATAATCTGGAGGTGGATACAATCTAAACAAGTAAGATTTGTTTGTTTAAAATCTTTCCCCTCTTTACAATGGCAGACCTGGTTCTGTGCAGGAATTGTTGTGCTTTTATTTCAGGTTCCACTCTTCAGAGATTTGGATACTGTCTGATCTGTAGACAGCTCTCCATAATGCAGCAGGAAATTACCTTTTTGAAATATGAGATTTGTAAATTAACCATTAAACAAACTCAGGCTGAGAACATTGCAATGCCACTGCCACAGAGGCTCCCTAGAAATGGAAGATGGGTTACTGTAGGTTCTGGTAGACTGAGAGTTGTGGATAGAAGACATGTCCCACAGTCTGTGGTTCTCCATAATTCATTTGCAGCACTTTCAGAGTGCAAGAGCAACATGGAGGATGGCTCAAGCACAGTGGGTGAGAAACAATCATCTCCCATGACTAAAGTATGCAAGACTGCAGCCAAAGACAAAAAGGAGAAGGTGAGGATTGATAGTAAGCAGCTGTTGGTGGGCGATTCCATCATAAGAGGTGTGAAGTTTGAGGAGAATGGTGTTGTGAGATGTCTCCCTGGTGCTACCGCTAGCAGGGATAGACGACTGATCCTTAATATTGTTAGGCAAGCAAAGCAGGAAAGGAAAGTGGATGTTATTGTCCATCTTGGGACAAACGATCTGGCTTGCAATGAGGTTTCAAAGGTGAAAGAAGCTTTTCACACACTTGGAAAAGATATACGGGAGGTTGCATCAACTGGTTCATTCTCTGCAGTTTTGCCTGTGCATAACCTTCAGCATGACAGGAAGATGCACATTAAGGAATTCAATGTATGGCTTGGTGAATGGTGTCTGAACCAAGGGTTTGGCTTTGTGTCTCATGTTAGCTCTTGTTGGAATGGAAAAGAACTGTACAAGAAAGATGGTTTGCATCTTTCTCTCAAGGGAACGAATGTCCTCGGTGAACAGTTCCAAGTATTTGCTAAGGAGCATTTAAACTAGGAAAGGGGGGCAAAAGAGTGATAATCCAGCAGTCCAACTGCCCCTCGGAACAATGCCAGAAGATGCCAGTAGCACAAAGGTTAAGAAATGACAAGCTCAGATTCTTGTCTACAAATGCTCGCAGTTTAGGGAATAAGATCAATGAACTTGAGGCTATAATGGCATCTGAGAATATAGATGTAGTGGCTGTTACTGAGACGTGGTTCAACGGGAGTAATGACTGGGATATAATAATACCAGGGTTCTCTCTATACAGGAAAGACAGAGACGGCAAGAAGGGGGAGGAGTGGCCCTATATGTGAAAGATAGCATAAAATCTAATTTGATACAAGTTAGCGAGAACAATTTAGAGTCAGTTTGGGTTACCTTGCAGCTTGATAATCATAAGGTAACTCGTGTAGGTGTGATATATAGACCACCTAGCCAAGTCAAAGAATTAGATGGTCTACTAGTTGAGGAAATAGCAAAAATGACATTGAAGGGGGAAGTTATCATTATGGGAGACTTCAATCTTCCTGATGTAAACTGGAAAACCAAAATAGCTAGTTCTGCTAGGAGTACAGATATTCTAAATTCCCTACTGGGATTATCTCTACAGCAAGTAGTTGAGGAGCCAACCCGAAAGGAGGCCATTTTAGATTTAGTATTCACAAATGGGAATTTGGTATATGATATTACTGTAGGTGAAAGCTTGGGATCTAGTGATCACCAGTCAGTGTGGTTTACTATAAGTACAGTGACTGAGTCACACCACACAAAAACAAAAGTTTTAGATTTTAGAAAAACTATCAGATTGGAACAGTTTTATTGGAGTCCAGGAGAAATGGGACTACTTAAAATTAGCACTATTGAAGGCAACAGAAAATTGCATTAGGCTTGTCAGTAAAAGCAAAAAAAGGAAGAGACCACTGTGGTACTCAGCAGAAGTGGCCAAAATCATTAAAAACAAAATGATAGCATTTAGGAATTATAAAAAAAAACAAAACGAGGATGACAGGCAAATTTATAAGATTAGGCAGAGAGAGGCCAAACAAGTTATAAGAGCTTCTAAAGCACAGGCAGAAGAGATATTAGCTCAGTCAGGTAAAAAAGGCGATAAGGCATTCTTCAGATACATAAATGAAAAAAAGGAAACTAAAACAAGGAATTACCAAATTAAAAACAAAAGAAGGAAGGTATATGGAAGAAGATAAAGAACTAGCTGACTGCCTCAATGAATACTTCTGTTCAGTTTTTACAAAGGAAAATGAAGGAAAAGGACCTCAGTTAGGAAAGAAGACTAATGAATCTTTTGATGCATGTGTCTTTACAGAGGAAGAGGTTCTAAGTCAGCTGTCTAAAATTAATACAAATAAGTCACAGGGGCCTGATGGGATACACCCAAAGCTATTAAAAGAGCTCAGCGGTGAACTAGCAAAACCATTAACAGATTTATTTTAAAAATTACTGGCAACAGGAGTCGTCCCAGAAGATTGGAAATTAGCAAATGTTGTGCCCATTCACAAGAAAGGTAGTAGGGAGGAATTGGGCAACTATAGGCCAGTAAGCCTGACGTCAATAGGGGGGAAATTAATGGAAACCATACTTAAGGAAAGGATTGTGGAACATCTAAAATCCCATGGATTGAAAGATGAAAAACTGCATGGGTTTACTTCAGGGAGATCATGTCAAACTAATCTTATTGATTTTTTTGATTGGGTGACTAATAGATGGAGGAGGTGCAGTAGACATCGCTTATCTAGACTTTAGTAAGGCTTTTGATACTGTCCCACATAGAAGGCTTATCAATAAATTGCAGTCTTTGGGCTTGGACTCCCATATTGTTGAATGGATTAGGCAATGGCTGAGGGACAGACAACAGAGGGTTGTAGCCAATGGAGTATATTCAGACCAAGGTATTGTTACCAGTGGGGTACCTCAGGGATCTTATCTGGGACCCATATTGTTTAATATCTTTATCAGCGAAATTACAGAAGGCCTCGATGGTAAGGTGTGTCTTTTTGCTGATGACACAAAGATTTGTAACAGGGTTGATGTTCCTGGAGGGAAACACCAAATGGAAAAGGACTTAGGAAAATTAGAGGAATGGTCAAAAATCTGGCAACTAAAATTTAATGTTGATAAGTGCAAGATAATGCACTTGGGGCGTAAAAACCCAAGAGCAGAATATAAAATCAGTGATACAGTTCTAACCTCAGTATCTGAGGAAAGGGATTTAGGCGTCATTATTTCAGAAGACTTAAAGGTAGGCAGACAATGTCATAGAGCAGCTGGAAATGCTAGAAGAATGCTTGGGTGTATAGGGAGAGGAATTACCAGTAGAAAGCGGGAGGTGCTCATGCCGCTCTACAGAGCACTAGTGAGACCTTATTTGGAGTGTTGTGCTCAGTACTGGAGACCATATCTCCAGAAGGATATTGATACTTAGGAGAGAGTTCAGAGAAGAGCTACTAAACTGGTACATGGCTGCAGGATAAAACTTACCAGGAAAGATTAAAGGACCTTACCATGTATAGCTTGGAAGAAAGACGAGACAGAGGGGATATGATAGAAACTTTTAAATACATAAAGGGAATCAACAAGGTAAAAGAGGAGAGAATATTTAAAAGAAGAAAAACTGCTACAAGAGGACATAGTTTTAAATTAGAAGGGCAAAGGTTTAAAAGTAATATCAGGAAGTATTACTTTACTGAGAGAGTAGTGGATTCATGGAATAGCCTTCCTGCAGAAGTGGTAGCTGCAAATACAGTGAAGGAGTTTAAGCATGCATGGGATAGGCATAAGGCCATCCTTCATATAAGATAGGGCCAGGGGCTATTCATAGTATTCAGTATATTGGGCAGACTAGATGGGCCAAATGGTTCATATCTGCCGACACATTCTATGTTTCTATGTTTATATGTTTACTCTGCTGCGACCTATGCCTGTGCCAGAAACATTTCGGCCTCAGCCCCTCCCCTGTGCAGGGCCTGTCACTTCTCTGTCTGACATACTGTTAGATCAAATAAGTAAACAATAATGAAATTAATAGATGCCAAAAAGGGATGTAATTTTCTCACTTCACCACACAACTGCTAATAAGCCCTTTTTTCCCCCTCACTAATACTCGCCAAAAAGGGCTTTAAAACATATAACTGCAGCTACAAATGGCAAATCAGTTTTTTTTTTGCCACTGATACACACCAAAAAGGTCTTTAATGTTCTCACTTCACCACACAACCTCTAATAAGCCCTTTTTCTTTCCCCCCACTAATACACGCTAAAAAAGGCTTTAGAACATATACAGTGGGATGCGAAAGTTTGGGCAACCTTGTTAATCGTCATGATTTTCTTGTATAAATCGTTGGTTGTTACTATAAAAAATGTTAATTAAATATATCATATAGGAGACACACACAGTGATATTTGAGAAGTGAAATGAAGTTTATTGGATTTACAGAAAGTGTGCTATAATTGTTTAAACAAAATTAGGCAGGTGCATAAATTTGGGCACCACAAAAAAGAAATGAAAACAATATTTAGTAGATCCTCCTTTTGCAGAAATTACAGCCTCTAAACGCTTCCTGTAGTTTCCAATGAGAGTCTGGATTCTGGTTGAAGGTATTTTGGACCATTGCTCTTTACAAAACATCTTTAGTTCATTCAGGTTTGATGGCTTCCGAGCATGGACAGCTCTCTTTAAGTCACACCACAGATTTTCCATTATATTCAGGTCTGGGGACTGAGATGGCCATTCCAGAACGTTGTACTTGTTCCTCTGCATAAATGCCTTAGTGGATTTTGAGCAGTGTTTAGGGTCGTTGTCTTGTTGAAAGATCCAGCCCGGCGCGGCTTCAGCTTTGTCACTGATTCCTGGACATTGGTCTCCAGAATCTGCTGATACTGAGTGGAATCCATGCATCCCTCAACTTTGACAAGATTCCCAGTCCCTGCACTGGCCACACAGCCGCACAGCATGATGTTACCACCACCATATTTTACTGTAGGTAGCAGGTGTTTTTTTTGGAATGCTGTGTTCTTTTTCCTCCATGCATAAAACCCCTTGTTATGGCCAAATAACTAAATTTTAGTTTCATCAGTCCACAGCACCTTATTCCAAAATGAAGCAGGCTTGTCCAAATGTGCTTTAGCCCACCTGAAGCGGCACTTTTTGTGCTGTGGGCGGAGAAAAGGCTTCCTCTGCATCACTCTCGCATACAGCATCTCCTTGTGTAAAGTGCGCCGAATGGTTGAACGATGCACAGTGACTCCATCTGCAGCAAGATGATGTTGTAGGTCTTTGGTGCTGGTCTGTGGGTTGACTCTGACTGTTCTCACCATTCTTCGCTTCTGTCTATCCGAGATTTTTCTTGGTCTGCCACTTCGAGCCTTAACTTGAACTGAGCCTGTGGTCTTCCATTTCCTCAATATGTTCCTAACTGTGGAAACAGACAGCTGAAATCTCTGAGACAGCTTTCTGTATCCTTCCCCTAAACCATGATGGTGAACAATCTTTGTCTTCAGGTCATTTGAGAGTTGTTTTGAGACCCCCATGTTGCTACTCTTCAGAGAAAATTAAAAGAGCAGGGAAACTTACAATTGACCCCCTTAAATACTCTCTCATAATTGGATTCACCTGTGTATGTAGGTCAGGGGTCACTGAGCTTACCAAGCCAATTTGAGTTCCAATAATTAGTTCTAAAGGTTTTGGAATCAATAAAATGACAACAGTGCACAAATTTATGCACCTGCCTAATTTTGTTTAAACAATTATAGCACACTTTCTGTAAATCCAATAAACCATTTCACTTCTCAAATATCACTGTGTGTGTCTCCTATATGATATATTTAACTGACATTTTTTATCGTAACAACCAACGATTTATACAGGAAAATCATGACGATTAACAAGGTTGCCCAAACTTTCGCATCCCACTCTAACTGCAGCTGTGAACGGCAAATAAAGTTTTTTTTTTGCCACTCATACATGTCAAAAGGGGCTATAGTTTTCCCACATCACCACACAACCTCTAATAAGCCCTTTTTCTTTTTCACCACTAATACACACCAAAAAGGGCTTTAATTTTCTCACTTCAAAATGGCTAATAAGCCCATTTTTTCCCCTTACTAATACACTCCAAAAAAAGTCTTTAGAACATATAACTGCGGCCATGAGCGGCAAATAATATATATTTTTTGGCACTAATACACGCCAAAAAGGGCTGCAATTTTCTCACTTTACCAAAAAAGGCTAATGAGCCCCTTTTTTCCCCTAACTAATACATGACAAAAAAAGGCTTTAGAACATATAACTGCGGCCGTGAACAGCAAATAAAGTTTTTTGCCACTAATACACACTAAAAGTAGCTTTAATTTTCTCACTTCACCACACCATGGCTAATAAGCCCCTTTTTTTTGGCCCCACTAATGCACGCCAATAAAAGTCTTTAGAACATATAACTGCGGCTGTGAACGGCAAATAGCGTTTTTTTTTGCCACTAATTCACGCCAAAAAGGGATTTATTTTCTCACTTCAACACACAACGGATAATAAGCCCCTTTTTTTCCCCATACTAATACACAACAAAAAAAGACTTTAGAACATACACTCACCGAAAGAATTATTAGGAACACCTGTTCTATTTCTCATTAATGCAATTATCTAGTCAACCAATCACATGGCAGTTGCTTCATTGCATTTAGGGGTGTGGTCCTGGTCAAGACAATCTCCTGAACTCCAAACTGAATGTCAGAATGGGAAAGAAAGGTGATTTAAGCAATTTTGAGCGTGGCATGGTTGTTGGTGCCAGACGGGCCGATCTGAGTATTTCACAATCTGCTCAGTTACTGGGATTTTTACGCACAACCATTTCTAGGGTTTACAAAGAATGGTGTGAAAAGGGAAAAACATCCAGTATGCGGCAGTCCTGTGTGCAAAAATGCATTGTGGATGCTAGAGGTCAGAGGAGAATGGGCCGACTGATTCAAGCTGATAGAAGAGCAACGTTGACTGAAATAACCACTCGTTACAACCGAGGTATGCAGCAAAGCATTTGTGAAGCCACAAAACGCACAACCTTGAGGCGGATGGGCTACAACAGCAGAAGACCCCACTGGGTACCACTCATCTCCACTACAAATAGGAAAAAGAGGCTACAATTTGCACAAGCTCACCAAAATTGGACTGTTGAAGACTGTTGGAAAAATGTTGCCTGATCTGAGTCCGAATTTGGCGTAAACAGAATGAGAACATGTATCCATCCTCTGATGGCTACTTCCAGCAGGATAATGCACCATGTCACAAACCTCGAATCATTTCAAATTGGTTTCTTGAACATGACAATGACTTCACTGTACTAAAATGGCCCTCACAGTCACCAGATCTCAACCCAATAGAGCATCTTTGGGATCTGGTGGAACGGGAGCTTCGTGCCCTGGATGTGCATCCCTCAAATCTCCATCAACTGCAAGATGCTATCCTATCAATATGGGCCAACATTTCTAAAGAATGCTATCAGCACCTTGTTGAATCAATGCCACGTAGTATTAAGGCAGTTCTGAAGGGAAAAGGGGGTCCAACACCGTATTAGTATGGTGTTCCTAATAATTCTTTAGGTGAGTGTATATGACTGCACCACACAAAGGCTAATAAGACCCCAATAACAAGAATGGTTTGCTGGAATTATAGAGGTATTGCAAACCTGAAATGAGCAGCAGTATAATGGCAATTTGGATCCGCAGTCAGTGCAGCAAGGTGTAATAGGATTGTTCCTATTACCCAGGCTGTAAACACTCCTATTGAACCCTGTTCTGCTTTAATACTGTGTAATAATTCCTCCCTATCATTTCCCTTCACTTCTAATGCTCTTTCCCTGAACTTTTATTGAGCAAAATATAAGTTTTCAAGTGTTTCCTAGCACTGTCCCAAGTGCCTACTAACATTTCTCCCTGCATTAAGTACACTGGAAAATGCTGAATCTAAGATGGCTGAGACTATCTATAGGGCTGGCTGCTGATTGGCTGCATGCATGGCATTGTCGGCGATCCCTCGTTCCCAGAGTTCCTTGCTCCATGTCCTAACATGTGCAGCAGTCATTTTTGGAAAAAATTTTATTCGTTACCACGAAGCGTGAGAAAATTTGGAATTTGGTGTAAATCGAATAATTCTTGAAATTCGGATCGAATTCCACTTTGTCAGCTTCAATTCGCTCATCTCTAACTATAAGCTGTGATAATATTATTACTCTCCAGAAATACATCCAATCCCCTCTTGAACTCTTTTAGCGAATTCACCATCACACAACGCATGTTCATTCCATGTCCATTCAGTTTTTTTCTGTGGACCGTATACGGAACCATTAATTTCAATGGGCCCGCAAAAAAAAAAACTGAAGGTACTCCGTGTGCATTCTGTTTCTGTATGCCCGTATTTCTGTTCCGCAAAAAAATAGAACATGTCCTATTATTATTATCCGCATTACGTACAAGTATACGACTGTTCTATTAGGGCCCAGCTGTTCCTTTCCGCAAAATACGGAATGCACATGGATGTCATCCATATTTTTTGAGGATCCGTTTTTTGCGGACCGCAAAATACATGCGGTCATGTACATGAGGCCTCAGGCAGAGAGTTCCATATTCTTACTGCTCTTACCGTAAAGAATCCTCTTCTATGTTTGTGTACAAACCTTTACTCCAGACGCAGAGGATATCCCCTCATCACAGTCCAAATTGATGATGGGAGAGATCTCTGTACTGACCCCTGATAGATTTAAACATAGTAATTAGATCTCCCCTCAGTCGTCTTTTTTCTAAAGTGAATAAGCCTAATTTTGATAATCTTTCTGGGTCCTGTAGTCTACCCATTCCAGTTATTACTTTATTTGCCCTTCTCTGTACCCTCTCCAGCTCTGCTTTGTCTACCTTATTCACAGGAGCCAGAACTGTAAACAGTACTCCATGTGTGGTCTAACTTTTCATTTGTAAAGTGGCAGAACTATGTTCTCATCACATGCATCTATGCAGCTTTTGATGCAATACAAGAATGTTGAGTTTGGCCAAGAATACACTAAAGTATATGGAGTCCTTTAAAGAAAAAAAATACATACATGATTTTAAATATTGCTGTGTGTTAATGAGTATTTATAGGTAAGAAATTGTATTATAAAATATTTATATAGGTAGATAGGCAATACTGGGTATACACACTAGTATATTCTTATATCTGCTGTTTCTTTGATTAGTAGCTATATGGGCAGTAATTAACAGCCTTCCCTGTATAAATGTTTATACATAGATAGTTGTCAATCACTGATAATACCTCCCACTTGGCTACTGAGCTCAGAAAGAGCAGAGATTTTATGAATATACGGTATTACAAGTTCTGCAGAATTTTTTCCAACAAAACGGTATATCAATCTTCTCAGCTCCTCCTGATCTATAACATGCTGCCTGCAGACTGCACTGCATTTCATTGTGATAGGTTGCCTTTTAACATCAAAAACATCAACAGCAAAAACCATTCTTTATCAATGTTAGATTTTTTTTATTTTTTTTATTTTAAGTGCTAATATTTGCAAATGCTTGATAAAAGCATATCATAAGGTTTACAATATTATTAATATTCCTACTACTATACAAAAGTTACTTAAAAAATTATGTTAAAACATGACACACAAAAAGGAAGTGTACATGCTTCCAGACAAAATAATGGATGCAAACAATGCAAAAAAGAAACTTTATGGAAACTTTTAAATTGCAGTCAGTGCATTAAACCTAATTTAGCAATGTTTGCTGAGCAATCCAATATTGTTTAGAAAAAAGTTTGAGGAACTGTATATGCAGTAAAATAGATATTTAAGGCTTAAATCCATTATTTTGAAGTAGACAAACTTTCAAGTGAAAGATATTGTACTTGACACACAGCCAATATGAGATTATAAATATCTAGCTCACAAATACAGTTTAACTACTTAGCAGATAATTTGCTAGGAGAATAATAAGCTGCGTAAGTCACTCAGAACACAACAATGTGTACTGTGTGCCTATCCAGATTTATTTTATACCTTCTACTTTCAGGCAACCATGCCAAAAGTCCACTTAAAGAAAGATTCACAGATTTTCTCATTTCCATGTTGTTTAAACATTTTCTTAATTTTTAATCCACATTTTTTTTCATCTGGAAAACATACAATTAAGTATAAATGTGTAGAGTGAATCTCTAAATCGCACATCCTCATACCTATGCTTCTGATATACAACTGTTTATGAATTATCAGCATTTCTTATGATAAAACATGGCTATCTAGCGATGCTATCAATCATTTGCTGTGCACTATAAAGAGACAATTAGTATACAGTTTGATCAAAGCGCATAGGCCCACTTACCGCGACAAGGGTGTCTCTAGTTTAAGTGGGAACCTACTCTAACCATGGCGCAGAGCCGTGCGGCGACCACCACGCCTCCACATCGCTCCAGCAGGCAACGGGATCCGGCAGCCGCATAGCAGCCCCACTGTACAGTGAGGCCGCATGGGCCCCGGGTCCCATCACTCCACCAGCACGGCATAGAAGCAAAGACGGCCGCCGTCCAGCGCCGCATGTGAACTGGTGCAAATGGCTCACCTGTTCACAGCCTCTCAGGAACTCCAACTGAGATGTGGTAGGAATTTATAGACCCTTTGCAGACTTCTGCTAATTAAAAAGCACCTGATCCACATGGGGAGGAGTGCTGATTCAGGGGAGGGGGGAAAAAGAAGTGTATAGCATGAATAGTATAAATGTGTAGAGTGAATCTCTAAATCGCACATCCTCATACCTATGCTTCTGATATACAACTGTTTATGAATTATCAGCATTTCTTATGATAAAACATGGCTATCTAGCGATGCTATCAATCATTTGCTGTGCACTATAAAGAGACAATTAGTATACAGTTTGATGCAAAGGGTGAGCCCTTTGCACCAGTTCACATGCGGCGCTGGACGGCGGCCGTCTCTGCTTCTGTGCCATGCTGGTGGAGTGATGGGACCCGGGGCCCATGCGGCCTCACTGCACTGTGGGGCTGCTGTGCGGCTGCCGGATCCCGTTGCCTGCTGGAGCGGTGTGGAGGCGTGGTGGTCGCCGCACGGCTCTGCGCCATGGTTAGAGTAGGTTCCCACTTAAACTAGAGACACCCTTGTCGCGGTAAGTGGGCCTATGCGCTTTGATCAAACTGTATACTAATTGTCTCTTTATAGTGCACATCAAATGATTGATAGCATCGCTGTAGAGCCATGTTTTATCATAGGAAATGCTGATTATTAATAACAGTTGTATATCAGAAGCATAGGTATGAGGATGTGCGATTTAGAGATTCACTCTACATATTCATACAATTTATGCTATACCATTCTTTTCCCCCCTCCCCTGAATCAGCACTCCTCCCCATGTGGATCAGGTGCTTTTTAATTAGCAGAAGTCTGCAAAGGGTTTATAAATTCCTACCACATCTCAGTTGGAGTTCCTGAGAGGCTGTGAACAGGTGAGCCCTTTGCACCAGTTCACATGCGGCGCTGGACGGCGGCCGTCTCTGCTTCTGTGCCGTGCTGGTGGAGTGATGGGACCCGGGGCCCATGCGGCCTCACTGCACTGTGGGGCTGCTGTGCGGCTGCCGGATCCCGTTGCCTGCTGGAGCGGTGTGGAGGCGTGGTGGTCGCCGCACGGCTCTGCGCCATGGTTAGAGTAGGTTCCCACTTAAACTAGAGACACCCTTGTCGCGGTAAGTGGGCCTATGCGCTTTGATCAAACTGTATACTAATTGTCTCTTTATAGTGCACATCAAATGATTGATAGCATCGCTGTAGAGCCATGTTTTATCATAGGAAATGCTGATTATTAATAACAGTTGTATATCAGAAGCATAGGTATGAGGATGTGCGATTTAGAGATTCACTCTACATATTCATAAAACATACAATTAAGGTCTGAATTATTTTGGTTTGACAAAATAAATTTTACATTTCAAATGCTGTCTATATAATATAAAAAATACTATTATAGTAATACTAAAAATATAAATATACTAAAATTAATGGAATCAACTAGTTTACCTGAGAAGACTTTTCTGACTAACTGTTCATTCGGATTCTGTGCTATAAACTCTTAGTTTTTCTAAGCCATAATATTGCACACATGGAAATCTTTATGGTCTATTGCACCTTTATTATGCCTTCATTCCAATTTTGATTGTTTCATCCTCAACTGGACATCATAGGTTACTGCCAGATGGGCAAGTTTTTTGTTGCTGTAGTTTTGGAAGCCAAAATCAGGAGAGGATGATATAAGCAGGGAAAGTATATTTAACAATTTTTTTTTTAAAACACATGTATGACCATACCCTTACAGCAGTATTCTCCTCTAGAGTTGTCACAAACGATAGCTATGCCCATTGTGTGCTACAGTGCAGAGACATTATGCAGTGACATTTAAAGTTTCTAAGGGTCCAAAGGAGAGGGTCATGAGGAATGTGCATGCCTTGCTATAGGCTTTGTACACACAATAACATTTTAGAAATACGTTTTCCTTTTTCCACCTTTTTTGGGGGACTGTTAGCTACTGAGGAAGGGGTAATGTGATACCCCGAAACGCGTCTAGCCTAGACAGGACCCTAGAAATTTGGACCACTTGGGAAGCTGGAGAACTGACTGGATTGTCGCTAAGAAGGAATCGTCTGTCACACGAATGGCTTACTTGGAATACAACCTGTAAGGCCTGAATCCATGGGGAAGGCCTGAATACATGTTGCAAACAATTGCCAGTGTGCGAATTTATTGACGAACTATCGGTCTACAGACTCAGAGGACCATAGCTTGCTGCTTTTCCAAGGCTGCTAGTTCAAGTGCTGCTGGTATAAGTGAATTGGAGATATTCAGGAAACTAACAGTCTAACTCAGAGTTTTTCCACTGTAGCAGATCTTCAGTGGTGTTTCTGGTGAATACTCAGACACTGTGTTTCAAAAAGAGGTAAGGAATTTGCTAGACACAGTATCTCTATTGTCTGATTGCAAATGAGCATAGGCAAGTAAGGTGTTAATTTGCTGTTGGGGGAGGAGCCTTTGTGGGAGTGTGGGTATATATATCCACACAGTATTAGCTTGCTAATCATAGCTTGCTGCTTTTCCAAGGCTGCTAGTTCAAGTGCTGCTGGTATAAGTGAATTGGAGATATTCAGGAGATACTCAGGAGGTAATCTGGAGGTGGATACAATCTAAACAAGTAAGATTTGTTTGTTTAAAATGTTTCCGAGTGCAAGAGCAACATGGAGGATGGCTCAAGCACAGTGTGTGAGAAACAATCATCTCCCATGCCTAAAGTATGTAAGACTGCAGCCAAAGACAAAAAGGAGGAGGTGAGGATTGATAGTAAGCAGCTGTTGGTGGGCGATTCCATCATAAGAGGTGTGAAGTTTGAGGAGAATGGTGTTGTGAGATGTCTCCCTGGTGCTACCGCTATCAGGGATAGACGACGGATCCTAAATATTGTTAGGCAAGCAAAGCAGGAAAGGGAAGTGGATGTTATTCTCCATCTTGGGACAAACGATCTGGCTTGCAATGAGGTTTCAAAGGTGAAAGAAGCTTTTCATACACTTGGAAAGGATATACGGGAGGTTGCATCAACTGTTTCATTCTCTGCAGTTTTGCCTGTGCATAACCTTCAGCATGACAGGAAGATGCGCATTAAGGAATTCAATGTATGGCTTGGTGAATGGTGTCTGAACCAAGGGTTTGGCTTTGTGTCTCATGATAGCTCTTGTTGGAATGGATAAGAACTGTACAAGAAAGATGGTTTGCATCTTTCTCTCAAGGTAAGGAATGTCCTCGGTGAACAGTTCCAAGTATTTGCTAAGAAGCATTTAAACTAGGAAAGGGGGGCAAAAGAGTGATAATCCAGCAGTCCGACTGCCCCCCGGAACAATGCCAGAAGAGGCCAGTAGCACAAAGGTTAAGAAATGACAAGCTCAGAGTCTTGTCTACAAATGCTCGCAGTCTAGGGAATAAGATCAATGAGCTTGAGGCTATAATGGCATCTGAGAATATAGATGTAGTGGCTGTTACTGAGACGTGGTTCAAGGGGAGTAATGACTGGGATATATCAATACCAGGGTTCTCTCTATACAGGAAATACAGAGAAGGCAAGAAGGATGGAGGGGTGGCCCTGTATGTGAAAGATAGCATAAAATCATACAAGTTAGCGAGAACAATTTAGAGTGAGTTTGGGTTACCTTGCAGCTTGATAATCACAAGGTAACTCGTGTAGGTGTGATATATAGACCACCTACCCAAGTCAAAGAATTAGATGATCTACTAGTTGAGGAAATAGCTAAAATGACATTGAAGGGGGAAGTTATCATTATGGGAGACTTCAATCTTCCTGATGTAAACTGGAAAACCAAAATAGCTAGTTCTGCCGAGAGTACAGATATTCTAAATTCCCTACTGGGATTATCTCTACAGCAAGTAGTGGAGGAGCCAACCCGGAAGGAGGCCATTTTAGACTTAGTATTCACAAATGGGAATTTGGTATCTGATATTACTGTAGGGGAAAGCTTGGGATCTAGTGATCACCAGTCAGTGTGGTTTACTATAAGTACAGTGACTGAGTCACACCACACAAAAACAAAAGTTTTAGATTTTAGAAAAACAGACTTTTCTAAAATTAGATTAGTGGTATACGAGTCCCTATCAGACTGGAACAGTTTAATTGGAGTCCAGGAGAAATGGGACTACTTAAAAGTGGCACTATTGAAGGCAACAGAAGATTGCATTAGGCTTGTCAGTAAAAGCAAAAAAAGGAAGAGACCACTGTAGTACTCAGCAGAAGTGGCCAAAATCATTAAAAACAAAAAGATAGCATTTAGGAATTATAAAAAAAAAAAAAAACGAGGATGACAGACAAATTTATAAGATTAGGCAGAGAGAGGCCAAACAAGTTATAAGAGCTTCTAAAGCACAGGCAGAAGAGAAATTAGCTCAGTCAGGGAAAAAAAGGCGATAAGGCATTCTTCAGATACATAAATGAAAAAAGGAAACTAAAACAAGGAATTACCAAATTAAAAACTAAAGAAGGAAGGTATATGGAAGAAGATAAAGAACTAGCTGACTGCCTCAATGAATACTTCTGTTCAGTTTTTACAAAGGAAAATGAAGGAGAAGGACCTCAGTTGGGAAAGAAGACTAATGAATCTTTTGACGCATGTGTCTTTACAGAGGAAGAGGTTCTAAGTCAACTGTCTAAAATTAATACAAATAAGTCACAGGGGCCTGATGGGATACACCCAAAGCTATTAAAAGAGCTCAGCGGTGAACTAGCAAAACCATTAACAGATTTATTTAACCAATCACTGGCAACAGGAGTCGTCCCAGAAGATTTGAAATTAGCAAATGTTGTGCCCATTCACAAGAAAGGTAGTAGGGAGGAATAGGGTAACTATAGGCCAGTAAGCCTGACATCAATAGTGGGGAAATTAATGGAAACCATACTTAAGGAGAGGATTGTGGACCATCTAAAATCCCATGGATTGAAAGATGAAAAACAGCTTGGGTTTACTTCAGGGAGATCATGTCAAACTAATCTTATTGATTTTTTTGATTGGGTGACTAAAATAATAGATGGAGGAGGTACAGTAGACATCGCTTATCTAGACTTTAGTAAGGCTTTTGATACTGTCCCACATAGAAGGCTTATCAATAAAGTGCAGTCATTGGGCTTGGACTCCCATATTGTTGAATGGATTAGGCAGTGGCTGAGGGACAGGCAACAGAGGGTTGTAGTCAATGGAGTATATTCAGACCAAGGTCTTGTTACCAGTGGGGTACCTCAGGGATCTGTTCTGGGACCCATATTGTTTAATATCTTTATCAGCGAAATTGCAGAAGGCCTCAATGGTAAGGTGTGTCTTTTTGCTGATGACACAAAGATTTGTAACAGGGTTGACGTTCCTGGAGGAATACACCAAATGGAAAAGGACTTAGGAAAATTAGAGGAATGGTCAAAAATCTGGCAGCTAAAATTTAATGTTGATAAGTGCAAGATAATGCACCTGGGACGTAAAAACCCAAGAGCAGAATATAAAATCAGTGATACAGTCCTAACCTCAGTATCTGAGGAAAGGGATTTAGGGACCATTATTTCAGAAGACTTAAAGGTAGGCAGACAATGTCACAGAGCAGCAGGAAATGCTAGCAGAATGCTTGGGTGTATAGCAAAAGGAATTATCAGTAGAAAGAGGGAGGTGCTCATGCCGCTCTACAGAGCACTAGTGAGACCTCATTTGGAGTATTGTGCTCAGTACCGGAGACCATATCTCCAGAAGGATATTGATACTTTGGAGAGAGTTCAGAGAAGAGCTACTAAGCTGGTACATGGATTGCAGGATAAAACTTACCAGGAAAGATTAAAGGACCTTAACATGTATAGCTTGGAAGAAAGACGAGACAGAGGGGATATGATAGAAACTTTTAAATACATAAAGGGAATCAACAAGGTAAAAGTGGAAAGAATATTTAAAAGAAGAAAAACTGCTACAAGAGGACATAGTTTTAAATTAGAGGGGCAAAGGTTTAAAAGTAATATCAGGAAGTATTACTTTACTGAGAGAGTAGTGGATGCATGGAATAGCCTTCCTGCAGAAGTGGCAGCTGCAAATACAGTGGAGGAGTTTAAGCATGCATGGGATAGGCATAAGGCCATCCTTCATATAAGATAGGGCCAGGGGCTATCCATAGTATTTAGTATATTGGGCAGACTAGATGGGCCAAATGGTTCTTATCTGCCGACACATTCTATGTTTCTATATTGTTTCCTTCGTTGACCTACCAAGGGAGACGGTAAGACCGTTCAATTTTATCCAGCACCTTTATTGATATGACTCTTAGTCCAGTGGGACCCTGCTGGTGGAGCTTATAAGCGGGACGCCGCTTAAAGTTTGTTCAGTGGATCACGTATTGGGACTGTAGTTTTTGGATACCCCTGCGATTAAATCGAATAGGACAATATCAGATGACACTGTTTATCGCCACCATTATCTGAGGTGACTTTTCCATACGAATATTCGGCTGAATATCCATACGAACATTTTATTATCGAGTATTCCAATTTTATTCCTCAAATTTTATTATTTTAGATCTCTATTTTCCAGGTGTTTTACATGATTGTACTCCATGTTGTGTGTTTTTTTTATATATATATTGATATTTAGTGTTTATTATCACCGCCAATATATACTATTTTAATATATGCTAATATATATATATTTAATGCTTTAATATATGCTAATAAATTTAAATTGGTTCAGATATCCTGAGAGTGCCCAGTTAATTTTATTCTATTTTTATTGCCTCTGGGAGTGGACAGGGTGAGTCCACCCAACTGAGTGCACCTCTTGGGGCTTAGTTACTCTTGTGCGTTACATTTATCTTTCTTTCTCTATTATTATATCACCCTTGTGACTGCACGGACTAACTATGATCACAAATATCTGGGACCATGTTGAATCTAAAAGATTTAAAGTTGATAATTTTCATTTCAAGGATGATGGAAATGAGATGGTTAATGAAGAATATTATGTGGGGAATACATTTAGAGATTTGGAAGCATTACTGATTCGTCAATTAAGGCAAAGATGGGAGATTAAAACCCTGAAAAGGTGTATAAAAGTCAATCAGATTCTGAAGGGATTAACCTTTATTAAAGTACCTGCCCAAGATCTCTGTAACGTAGAATTTGACGAAGAATGGGACCATCTGTTACATGAACAGTCTGTCGCATTAACCAATTTAATTATTAAGAGACGTTCAGAGAACTTGGAAGAGACTTCTAAGAAGATAGCCGAAATGAAAGTTATAGTGGATAGATTTCCCAAGAACGAAGAATTAAATAATTGCCACTCCAAGTTATGTAACAATTTAGATAGAATAGAAAAATAAATGATTGAAAAGAACGTCAAGAAATTTCACTATAATAGGAAGGGGAGAAGGGAACGGAGGGATCAAGACATAGAAGGAGAAGTGATAGAAGGTTTAGATTTCACGCAACAACAAGAATTGAACACTTTAAGGGAGGATCACATTAGAGATAGGGATACACAGAAACACGTTAATGTTAATGTACCGGTCCATAATAGATTTGAAATCTTAGAAGATAGGGAACATTTTTTAGACCGGACCCCTCCACACCACAGAATTTGCGCGAGACAGAGAACACCTGTAAGGAGACCACCATTAGTTCACCCATACACACCCGTAGACCACTCGTACAATTTGAGGACAAGGCCACAGAACCCTCGACCAGAGCACAGATCACAGAATGCATGACAGGAACACAAGACACCAATAATAGGGAGACAGCACAACCAACACTACGAGCACAAACGGAATCACTCACCCAGGGGGAGGTATCACGAGGAAGGAAGAGTAGGATCAGGAGGGGAAAGAGAAAGAGAAAGGCATTAGCAGAGATAACAGTATGCCAGATTGAAAACGACTCCATTATAAATTTGAGTACCCTCACCTTGTCCAGTACTGAAAGACAACTATTGAACAAGGGTTTAAAATTTGCCCCGACGGCCAAGCTGAACAAATTTGAGACCTTCATTGGAGTGGAGAAGTTCATGCAACGTCTCTGCTTAAAGAAATACTTCCTAAAGAATCCTATAGTTGGAGATTCCAACTCTAGGATTCAATTGGAACAATATACCCACACTAATTTAAAAAATTCATCGAAAAAATATCCTAGAAACGAAATGAGTGAGGAAATGGCGACTTTTAAAAAATGCGTAGAAAACGACCTACGTCGGGTAAAAGAGAAAACAAGATATGCATGCCAAAACCTTACAAAGGAAGAAATTTTAGCATAAATTTTTTTTACAGAAAGAGAATAGTATTATTATCCGCCCTGCAGACAAGGGCGGATCAATAGTAGTGCAAGATGTGGAACAGTATAATGCTGAATGCTTGAGGCAACTGTCGGATATAGATAAGAAGTTGACAGGAGACCCGACACAAATATTTTATAAAGAGCTGGTAGATTTGTGTGAAGGAGGGAGCAAATGCAGGATTTTAAAACAAGAAGAATTTGATTTTATTATTAATAAATATCCAAGAACACCAGATTTTTATACAATACCCAAAGTACACAAAGATATGGTCAATCCTCCTGGATGCCCAATCATATCGGGGATAGATTCCCTGACGTGCAATCTATCACAATATATAGATACATTGTTACAACCGAGGGTGAAGAAAATTCCGTCATATACGAAAGATACCACACAAATAATTAAATTAATAGAGAATAAGGTATTTGATGAGACTTGGCTGATGGGCACGCTGGATGTTCAATCATTGTACACAGTGATTGATCATTCACAAGGTATAGAAGCAGTGAGATCCCAACTGCAGGAAGAGGGTATTTTAGCCCAAAAACAAGTGGAATTTTTAATTGACAGTATAGATTTTATTTTATCCCACAACTATTTTAACTTTAATGGGGATTTTTATTTACAGACTCGAGGCACAGCCATGGGCACCAGGTTCTCACCCAGTTACGCAAATTTATTCATGGCATATTAGGAGGGACAACGCATTGCCCCCCGACTGGGGACGGACCTGGTGCTCTGGCAAAAATACATTGATGATGTATCTTTTATTTGGAAATCGGGTAGGGAAAAGTTGGATGATTTTTTAAAAGAAATTAATTTAAATATTTTTAACCTTAAATTTTCAGGTGCGATAAACAATGAAAAATTAGAATTTCTGGATTTAAAGATTTAGGTTGAAAATAATAAAATAAAATGTAGCACATATACTAAACCAGCAACCAGAAATAGTTATATCCTTTATAGCAGTTGCCACCTCCCAAGCTGTCTCATGAATATTCCTCAGGGCCAGTTTCGGAGGATAAAACGCAATTGCACGGTAAATGACCAATTCGAGAAGAAAGCAGTAGAAATGAAAAGAGCATTTTTAGAGAAAGAATACCCCATGGAACTTTTAGACGGAGCACTTAATAAAGTAAGACATATGAAAAGAGAAAATTTCTTTAAAGAAAAGGAGGGAGAAAAGCAAGAACAGAAAGAAATGGACCTCCGTATGATTTTTTTTTTTTTTTTAATTTTTTATTTAAAGTAATATAACATAACAAATTATAAAGTGGTACATATAAATGTGTCATATATATCAAGCATGACATAGGAATAAAATTGTACACCAAGGTATATTTGTACGACGAGGCAGAATCCCAGTGGATACCGTCTTGACCCTCTATAGATAAATAAATGAAGATATAGTAATTCCCTTTATATCATATCTATTCTGTGATAGCAGTTTTACTAATCCTTCAAATTATAAACTGTGCATTCATAAGGTGTAATCCTGTAATAGTGAAAGTCTGGGTAATTGTAACTTTAGTTATCTCGGTTAGGGAGCCTATATTCTGACCATAACTTCCATTGTTTAGAAAACGTGTTGTGGGTGCGTGTTTCCCAAGAGGATATTTCCTCAAATCTAAACAGCTGGTCAACCTTCAGTTTCCATTGTTCCAAAGACGGAATAGAGGTTGATAACCAGAATTTAGGCACTAAGAGGCGTGCTGCTATCAACAGTTGTCTAAATAGAAATGAGGGATAGGGGGGGGATTTGTTTATATCTATGTTGAGTAGAGCTAAAGACGGGGATATCTGTATATTTGAGTGACAAATCAAATTGCTCTTATCAAATATGGATTGCCACCATTTGATAATTATGGGGCAAGACCACCATATGTGATAAAACGATCCTCTATCCTCAAGGCATCTCCAACATTGGTCTGTCGCCACATCTGAATAAAGGGAAGTCACATCTGGAGTTCTATACCATCTGGTTAATAGCTTATAACCATTCTCCTGTATACGCACATAGCGAGATGATTTATGTGGAGATAGCAAAATTTTTGGTAAGTCAGAGAATGCGAAATCAAAGCTTAAATCCTTTTCCCAGCATCTAATAAAGGCTGGTTTGACTAGTGACGGGGAGTTATTGAGTTTTCTATATAGTTGTGAGATCAACCTTTCCGGTGGATTAGGGTGGGTGAAAAGAGATTCTATCCAGACCAGGGGTCTCAGCTGATCATTATTTGAGATGTGTAGAGATATATAGGAGTGGATATATAGGCTAGCTGATAAAAACTGTTTGTGAGGATTTAGTTTAGTTTGAATCTCTTTGACTGTGAGAGGAGTATTTTCAGATTGGTGAAGGGCAAATATGGATATATTAGATTCTCTAATGTCACGTGGAGTGCAATCTCTAATTACTGGGAGAGATGTACCTATAATATCTCCCACCGAAAGGGTTGGTGATGGAAATGGTATTGAGCAATGTGAGGATTGGAGATGTTTCCAAGCTTTGAGAGTAGCTTGTATTATTGGAAAGGAACAGGAGGGGATTTTACTCTGGCTGGAATTCCCTAGCAGAAGAGACCGGAAGGGTTGACCTACAAGTTCTTGTTCCATCGCTACCCAAGATTTAGGATTGGGTGTTCTGAGCCAATCTATTGCTCTGGATAGTAAGACGGCTCTGCCGTATATTTCAGGATCTGGGAAGGCTATGCCTCCTGAATGCTTAGGGTGTGTTAATAAGGAATAAGAGAGTCTTGGTTTTTTTTGGGTCCAGATGAATGAACTAAAAGGTTTTCTAAGGGAGACATAATAAGACTTAGGGACTGGTATGGGTAAAACCTGCTGGATATAAGTAAGGCGAGGTAAAATTAGTGAGGCCAAAAGGTTTTTACGACCAAACCATGATATCGTAGGTATATTTAGTCTATTTATGTCAGTGGTGAGAGATTGTAAAAGGGGCAAATAGTTAAGTGTAAAGAGTTCAGATGGATTGGGGCTTATCTTGACTCCCAGATAAGTGATGAATGGAGATGACCAATCGAAGGGTGAGTTTTCTTTTAGGATCAATTGGTTTCTATGAGAAATCTTCACACATATCACTAAGGATTTTTGTTTGTTTATTTTAAAGTTTGACAAAAGGCTATATGTTTCTAGGTGTTTTTGGATTAAGGGGAGTGAAGTACTGGGATTGGATGTCATAATCATTATGTCATCTGCGAAAGCTGCAAGTTTGTGATTTTGGTCTCCCAACATGACTCCATGGATGTCCCGGTCTGCTCTCAGTCTAGCAAGAAGGGGTTCCAGGGCTAAAACAAAAAGTAAGGGCGAAAGGGGACATCCCTGACGAGTGCCATTTTGTATGCTAAAGGGGTCGGTTAGGTCTACATTGATTAGTACTGATGCTGAAGCTTGGGAGTACATTGCGAAAGTTGCTTGCACAAAGGGATCAGGCAGGCCAAATCTAAGTAAGATTTGTTTTAGGTATAACCAGCCAATTCTATCGAATGCTTTTTCTGCATCTGTGCTTAAAAGAAGCAACGGCTTTGACCGTAAAGCAGAGTAGTAAAGCACGTTTAAGACTCTAGCTGTGTTGTCTCTACCCTCCCTTCCTCTAACAAAACCCACCTGATCCCTATGTACAAGCAAGGGAAGCAAAGTCGCAAGGCGGTTTGCTAACATTTTCGCAAGTAGCTTGAGGTCAATGTTAAGAAGTGAAATGGGCCTATAGCTTGCGTATTGTTTGGGGTTTTTCCCTTCTTTGGGGATTAAAGTTATGTGGGCCATTGTCATATCTCTGGATAGATGTTTCCCCTGTAAAGCCATGTTGCAGACTGAGAGCAGATGCGGTAAAACCACTTGCTGGAATGTCTTGTAATAGATCACCGGGAATCCATCTGGGCCTGGGCTCTTACCATGTGGGGATTGGGCTAGTGCCTTAGTCAATTCCTCTAAGGTGAACTGGGATGCTAACTTACGTTTATTTTCAGGTGTTAAGGTGGGCAGAGAGATTGAATCTAGAAAAGATGCAAGAAGATCTGAATGTGTTTCAGAATTCAGAGAAGGAGGGAGATTATATAGTGTTTCATAAAACGAACGGAACTGAGTTCCTATAAGTTTTGAAGAATATAAGGGAGTACCCTGGGGGGAGTCAAGTTGATGTATATAGTTTGTGGATCTTCTGTCTTTTATTCTTCGCATCATAAATTTAGACGCTTTGTCCCCATGAGCATAAAATTTATGTTGGGAATTTAAGAAGTATTTGGCGGTGGACTGCTGTAATAGGGATTTCAGTTCTGCTTTTAAGGATGAAAGTTCCGTAAAATGGGATTCTAAGAGAGATTTTTTGTGTGTTTTTTCTAAGGAGTAAATCCTACTGTTCAAGGAATCTATTTTTTTGTTTATTTCTTTTTTAAGGAATGCCCCAAGACTAATGAAGTGTCCTCTAATATAAGGTTTATGGGCGTCCCAAAGCGATTGGTCTGAGGTTTCAGGTATTTTATTGATGGAAAAATATTCCTTGAGTAGATCCAATATCTTATCTCTAGTCTTTGGGGTGCTCAATACTGATTCATTTAGCCGCCATCTAAATTTACTTGGGTTGGGTGTAGGTGCTGAAATTGGGAGGAAAATGGGGGCATGATCCGAAAGAAGTATAGAACCTATTTTGGGATTATGACAGAGTTGGAGGTGTTCCTTAGACACAAATAGGTAGTCCAATCTATGATATGATTGGTGGGGATGAGAGTAAAACGTATAATCTTTTGCGTCTGAATTGAATACACGCCATACATCTATTTAAATTCCAAAAGCCTTCTTTTATAAAACGTAATGTTCTAAGAGACAAGCTCGATTTACAGGAAGAGGAATCTAGGAAAGGGTTTAGAGTAGCGTTTAGGTCTCCTCCAACTACTATCAAACCTTCAGCAAAGGATTCTATTAGAGGAAATATCTTCGTAAACCAAGTATGTTGGCCTGTGTTAGGGGCGTACAAGTTTATGATGGTGTAAGTTTGGGGACCTATAGAACCTTTCACTAATAGATATTTCCCTTCTGGATCTTGGAGTTGGGAGATATATCTAAAAGGAATCTTCCTCTGGAATCCAATGCTCACCCCCCCGGATGCAGCAGAATTACCTCCACAATGAAACCAAAGGGGGTAGTTGGAAAAGGATAAATTGGGGTAATGGTTAAATTTGAAATGAGTCCCCTGTAGGAGGAGGACACTGGCCCCAGCTTTGCGCAGTAATGCGAAGATTTGGCTCCTCTTAGAAGGGGAATTGAAGCCCTTCACATTATAGGACGTAAATGACAAGTCAGCCATTCAGTTTGATGTTTGGAACACTACCTTGCCGTAGCCAGTTCCTCCTCCCGGAGACCCACCTTTTATTTCTGCTGAAGCTATATATCCGGAAGGGTGAGAAAGGAGCCAGAGAATTCTTCCACCATGTCATGTGTGTTGTTTTAATTGAAGTATGTACCTTTAACAAAAAATAAACAAGATAACAAGAAACTGTTAAATGAACTTTGAAAAAGTAAGGCCCAAGTGTGTGGGTCACATTAAGAGGCATAATAAGGATCGCAAGGGGGGAAAAAGTGTTGTCAACCTTATTGTGATCCTTCCAGCACATTAATACAGCCTCAACCGTGAGGCAAAGAGACAGAATGACTTTAGATATTAGAGGTGAATTGGTAGATTGATAAGAAAGGAGGGGAGGGGGGGAGGAGGGGAGGAATAGGGGGGTAAGGAAAGGTATAGATAGGGGATTAGTGGGCACGGGAAAAGAGGTTAAGTAAGGAGTTTAGATATTTAAAGAAACCTTCAGGCTATATAAGATTAACCCAGAATTATGGTGTCATCTGGCTGGTCTTGCGCTTGTTCTTCTGGGATCTCGGAGTGCGTGGAGGCTCAAAAGGTGAGATCTTTGGAACTTCTGGCAGGTCAGTAAGATCTTGATATAGTTCCCAGTTTTCTATAGGGAGAGGAGGAATCTGTAGGTGTTCATATGCTCCTGCCAAATCTAAGAAAGATGAAATGGTGAGGCGGCGTCCCTCGTAGAAAAATGATATCCCGAATGGAAATGTCCATCTGTATGGTATCTTCTTTGTTCTAAGCCAGTCAGTCAGGGGCTTCAGGCTTCTTCTCTTCTTGAGGGTAGATGGAGCCAAATCTTGGAAGACTGAGATAGGAGTTCCCTCATAGGACATATCAGGTGTGTTTCTTGCTGCCTCCAGTATTGCCGATTTGGTCTGGTAATTAAGGAACCGACATATGATGTCTCTTGGAGGCTCTGTGGGTTTGGGCTTAGGTCGCAAGGCCCGGTGCGCCCTTTCCACTGTTATCTCTATTGGCATCTCTGGGCCCAAGATGGCGCTGCATATCTCTATCACCACCGTCGGGATACTTGCTGCATCGACGGATTCCGGCACTCCCCTGAAGCGCAGGTTGTTTCTGCGCCCCCTGTTTTCCTGATCTTCCACAGCATTGTGAAGCTCATTCAGGTAAGTGCAGCATTTCTGTAGGGAGGAGGCCGTGGCTGACTGGTGCTCTAAAACAGCAGTTTGGTGGGACTCTAAGGCGACGACCCTGTCACCAATGTGATGGACATCATGGCGGAGGGCAGTTAACTCACTGAGTATTGGTTCCATCGCCATGCTGAGGGATTGCTTCAAGAATCGACGGGTGATGGGGAGAGCTATTTTGCCATGGGAGTCTTCTGTGTCGCTTTCCCCCTCTGACATCTCAGGGGAACGGTCACGCGCCTTATGTGATGCAGCCGGTGCCATTTTAGGTTCCCTGGCCGCTACTGTGGCGGCAGCCTTCTTTATAAATTTGTCCATATCCCCGCTTATGTGAAGGGGTTTGGGGGCATTAGAATTATCCCCAGATCTTGGGTTACCAATCTTGACCATCTTTTCTTCTGTCGGCTGGCGTTAGCTGGTGCTGTGTAGGAATCAGTACGGAGAGCTCCTGACTATGCTGCCATCACAGTCCGGCGCTAGCTCCGCCCCCCCCTCCGTATGATTTTAACTTTTAACAGTGAATATAAGAGAATAAGAAAGATAATAAATAAACATTGGCATCTAATAAAAAAGGACATGATATTGGGCCCCATTACTTCACCTAACCCCCTTATCACATTCACTAAGGCCTCATGTTTAAACATTAAAGTGGCCCCAACAATTAAGAAAGAAAATAAACAAATGTGTTCAGTTCAAAGTTGGGCAAATATTAATCGCTTCTTTAGGTGCGGACAATGTGGAAACTGTAAAGTTACAGATTTCCCACGTAGGACGAATGAAATTGTTTCCGCAACGAATAAGCACAAACATAAAATTGGGGAATTTTTGTCATGCAATTCGACAGAAGTCATTTACGTGATTGAATGTCCCTGCGGGAAACAGTACGTAGGGAGGACTAAAAGGACTTTAAAAAAATGAATTTCCGAACACATGACTAATATCAGGAAAGGTTTGGAGACACACTCATTGTCCAACCATTTCAAGGTAGTACATAAGCAAAACCCAACTGGCCTTAAGTTTGCAGCCATTGATAAGGTTCATAAAGATTGGAGGGGGGGTAATTTTATTGGTAAAATGTCAAGACTGGAAACACAACGTATTTTCGAATTAAATACTTTGCTTCCAGGGGGGCTCAATGCCGAATTTGAATTATTCGGCTTTTCTGCTGATGGTGTAACGCCACCTAGTATTTGATAATGGGGGGGTTCGCCCTTAGCAGTGGACTTCCACTCGATACTACATTATCTTGAATAACACTGTGAAAATATGTAAGAAGATTTCCGAGTCAAGTAGTTTTCTCTCTTAGGGTTGAACATTAGAATTTATATGGCCCACCGACAGACAATTTAGGTGGTGACCACATACAATTTTAAAGTATATTTCCCTTATATTTTGATGCTGGGGACTTTTAAGAGTATAGAAGCATTATAAAAAGGTGTCCGAGTTGTTTGCAGCAAAAAACGCATCAAAACCGCATGGAAACCGCATGGTGTCAGATGCGTTTTTTGTTGCATTAGAATCACCAGGCTTCTGTCTATATGGGGATGAAAGGGTTTTTGCATATTCAGCTGCAAAGCCTATCTAGAGCATGCTTTTATTTTAGATTGTGATTGAGATTTGAAACTTATTTTAACATGAATTTAGCATATATGTGTATACATACATTAAAGAGAATTGGATTTTATACAATACTGTGAAGATTTTGATAAATGAAAATAGAGGCAATGATATAGAGTGGACCAAACAATTAATCCACTCCAGGTTTTTGGAATACTTGATCCTGGTTTTGGGAATAGCCTACCCACTATATAAGAAAGGACTTTTTTGGGGGACTGATAGCTACTGAGGAAGGGGTAATGTGATACCCCGAAACGCGTCTAGCCTAGACAGGACCCCAGAAATTTGGACCACTTGGGAAGCTGGAGAACTGACTGGATTGTCGCTAAGAAGGAATCGTCTGTCACACGAATGGCTTACTTGGAATGCAACCTGTAAGGCCTGAGTCCATGGGGAAGGCCTGAATACATGTGCCAAACAATTGCCAGTGTGCGAATTTATTGACGAACTATCGGTCCACAGACTCAGAGGACCATATTATTTCCTTTGTTGACCTACCAAGGGAGACGGTAAGACTGTTCAATTTTATCCAGCACCTTTATTCAGATGACTCTTAGTCCAGTGGGACGCTGCTGGTGGAGCTTATAAGCGGGACGCCGCTTAAAGTTTGTTCAGTGGATCGCGTATTGGGACTGTAGTTTTTAGATACCCCTGCGATTAAATCGAATAGGACAATATCAGAGGACACTGTTTATCACCACCATTATCTGAGGTGACTTTTCCATACGAATATTCGGCTGAATATCCATACGAACATTTTATTATCGAGTATTCCAATTTTATTCCTCAAATTTTATTATTTTAGATCTCTATTTTCCAGGTGTTTTACATGATTGTACTGCATATTGTGTGTTTTTTTATAAATATTGATATTTAGTGTTTATTATCACCGCCAATATATACTGTTGCTCATTGCTATTTTAATATATGCTATATATATGTTAATAAATTTCAATTGGTTCAGATATCCTGAGAGTGCCCACTTAATTTTATTCTGTTTTCCTTTCCTGTTAAACAAAAAACAAAAAATCCAAATAGATGACTAGGATTGGACATTGGAATTCTTCATATTCTTCACCTAATATTCACTTTTTAAGTCAATTTTCCTTTGAGCTCCAAATTCTGCGGAAGTCATTACTAAATATTATAGTACCAGGCATTTGTTTCTTCTTTGTGTCTGGAGAAAAGGAAATCCTGCAGAGCCTCCAACCCTGAGTTTGTGCTGCTTATGGTTGAAGGGTTTAATCTTTCCTGAAGAATCCAGTGGGGGGGAAGACACAGGGAAGACAGCTCAGCCAGCAGATCGGGCAGGGGCGTGGCTTGTCACTCCAACCAGCACAGCCTAGAGTGACGTTCAGTTCACGTGGCAGACCTGCTCCTCCTGTAGGTCAAGCTTGTGCATGGAACATCATCAGAGCAGGCAAAGATGCTGACATCATAGGTCATGTGATGCTCAGCTAACTTGGAGAATGTGGCCACTGTAGATGAAGGAAGTGAATTGAAAATCCCTTACGTTTGCTTAGATAGAAATATACAAATAAAAATAAAAAATAACTTGGAAAATACATTTAAAGAGGACCTGTCACCTCTCCTGACATGCCTGTTTTAATAGCTATATGCATTCTCCATGTAATAACAATTCTGGGGCATCAATTCTTATGGCTCTATGGTGTGCTATTCCTCTATTATTTCAAATAGAAGTTACGAATTAATTGATAGCAGTCTGCAGTAAGGGTACAGAGGGGGTGTTAACCAGTTGGGGGTATGTACCTGCAAAGACTGACAATGGCAGCACTGACTAGATAGAGTGAGACTGTGCAGGCTTCCCCCCCGCAACTCTAAGAGATGTTCAAAACATTGTATTACACGATGTTCATATGATTTTATTATATGAGGAATGCAAGTAGCTATTAAAACAGGCATGTCAGGTCCTCTTTAAAGATACAAATATTTTTCTTAGCATTCTCAGCATGTTTTTACCTCCTTGAGGACCAGCCTCTTTTGATCCTCTAGTACAAAGCAATTTTTCTCATTTTTAAATTGCTGCATTCCAAGAGCTTTAACACCAGTTTTGATCTAGTTTTCAAAGGTTCAGGCCCATGCACTGGAGCCTAAGCCTACTCAGCTACAAGCTGGCATGCATTTCAGGTGTAACTTGCACCAAACAAAATTTCAAAAGTCGAGAGCAGGGAATAAAACAGCAAAACCACACATTGTTTGGCAAATGTAGGCTTCCCCTCACTTTTGTGACATTTCTACACTAGAAAGTTGGTATAAAACCTTTAATAAGTTCCCCTATTGCTTGTTTGCATTCTAAATTTTGCAATGTTCATTGTGCAGCATTAATAACATGTTGCCTTTATTCGTTAGTTCAGCATGGTTATGGTGATGACCAAGGGCATACACATATCTTGCCCCGTAGCAAAACTTAGTACTGTATGAGTCCCCTGCACCCAGATACCCAGTGTATGTGCATTAATCACTCCCATGCAATGCAGAACATGTGCAACACCCCAGATTTCTGACAAATGTAAGTTTTTTTGTTTGTTTTTTTAAAGGAAGTCGACTAAATGTTAATTAAACAAAATGATAATAAAAAAAGTTGTCTTTGGCCATTCATACTTAATACTTAATCTGTTCTGTTATAGATAGACTTACTGTGTTTGAGACTCAGTGTCAATAGGCGGTGTTCAACTGCTGTGCTATTGAAACTTAGTTACAGAGGTAATGATTCAGTTACTGTACACTATGGCCAACAGACAGTCGCCTGGGCCCTCAAAAGGACTAGGCAGTGGAAAAAATGTTACTGTAGCCAGTACAAGTAGCAGCAGAAGAAGGTTTGGTGAAAGCAACATCCGCTGCAAGAAGCCAGAACTGCCACTGTAATCCAGCGGTTGTGTTTTGACCAACAGTCCAGTTGTACTGGAATGGTTGACTCGCTCTTCAATATCATCCCTGAGAGGGATAAAAAAAATCAACTACTATCAAGACATCTTTTGTAGTCGGTTGGTTGCTGCCTACGTGCGCCATCGCCAATCCTCATGAAGGTCTAACCGGGAGACCCTCTAAGCTCAAACTCCACTGCCATGACTGCTGGTGGTGGGGGTGTTGTGTGATGGCGGGACAGGAGCAGCACCAGTTCCATCCATAGCAGCTTAAATCTTGAGTCCCCAATAAGCTGTTTTCTTCATCCGCTTACAGAAGAAACTACCCAGCGCAGCAGGGTAGTGCAGTAGTGTGGCATCAGAGCGGGTTTTTAGTGCTGCGGGTGTCATAGTTTCCCCAAAAAGAACTGGCCTTTGAACACAAAATGTTGAGAGATTAACCTTTATAAAGATGAATCAGGCATGGATCAACCAGGATTTCCAGACAACGGTGCCTGATGCAACAATCTAGATTATTCTGGCAGTAATGATCTGACTGTGGCATGCTGCTACACCAGAACATTGTAACAGATGGCCCATTACTTCTGCTGCTGTCACTATTTTGATGCTACCAAACATCTGCTGCCTCTACTGCCATGTGCTCCTACTGTGATCTTCCACCATCTTGTGCTGTTACTGCCACTGCTGTTGCCCCCCTCCCCACTCTGTTCCGGGGCCGCTATTGTGACTCTTCATGTTGTTTCCACCCTCACCAGTCTGTTACGGGGCCACTATTGTGACTCTTCATGCTGTTGCCACCCTCAGCTGTCTGTAACGGGGCCACAAGTGTCCCTGTTTGGCCATTACCATTTATTTTTCTATTCTCCTGATCCGTCAGAAGAAAATAGAAAATTAACAAAAAGGATCCTTTCGTTTGAGCTTCTATAAGGCCTCTATCACACGGTCAGTATTTTGCATCAGGATTTTATTATGATTTAGAAGCCAAAAGCAGAAGTGGGCCCAAGACACAGAAGATATACAAATATTTCCATCACATTTTATCTCTGTTTTGGGCCCACTCTTGTTTTTGCCTTATCAACACTGATCAAATCCTGATGCAGAAAACTGACAAAATACTGACCATGTGATAGAGGCCATTGCAGGCAGGACTTCTTTTTAATCTGAATAAAACTGATTTCAGACGCAAATTGTCAAAACTCATTTAAATTTAGCATGAGCCCTCGATCACATGGTCAGTATTTTGCATCAGGATTTGAAAGCCAAAAGCAGGAGTGAGTACAAAACACAATAGACATGCAAATATTTCCATCACATATCATCTCTGTTTTGGATCCACTTCTGTTTTTGCCTCATAAAAACTGATCAAATGCTGACCAGATACTAACTGTGTGAAGGAGGATGCTAAAAATACAGGATCCACTTTTTTGGCTATTCTGACAGGTCGAAAAAAGGGAAAAATAAACAGTGACATCAATACCACTTTACAGCAGACACCCTCCCCAGTTTGAAGACAACTATATGGCTGATGTGGTTCTCAACAAAAATTAGTTTGACACCCCTGATCTAAGGGGTTAACTAACCAAGATCGTAGCTATATAGATGCTGAAACGGGGACCCAACCATATACTCAACATTCCTGAAACATAGCTGTAGTAAAGCAATGCTGAAGTAAGAGAAAATTAGGCCCCTTTCACACGAGCGAGTTTTCCGTGTGGGTGCAATGCGTGAGGTGAACACATTGCTCCCGCACTGAATCCGGACCCATTCATTTCTATGGGGCTGTGTATATGAGTAGTAATTTTCACACATCACTTGTGCGTTTCGTGAAAATCGCAGCATAATCTATATTGTGCGTTTTTCACACAACGCAGGCCCGATAGAAGTGAATGGGGCTGCATGAAAATCGCAAGCATCCGCAGGCAAGTGCGGATGCGGTGCGATTTTCACGCATGGTTTCTTGGTGACGATCGGAATGGGGACCCGATCATTATTATTTTCCCTTATAACATGGTTAGAAGGGAAAATAATAGCATTCTTAATACAGAATGCTAAGTAAAGGAGGGATGGAGGGGTGAAAAAAAAATAAAATAAAAATAAACTCACCTCATCCACTTGTTCGCGCAGCCCGGATCGTCTTCTTTCTTCTCCTCTGATGACCAAGGAGGAAAAGGACCTTTGGTGACGTCACTGCGCTCATCACATGGTCCATCATCATGGTGATGGACCATGTGGTGGACCATGTGATGAGCGTGGAGACATCACATGGCCCATCACCATGGTGATGGACCATGTGATGAGCACAGTGACATCACCAAAGGTCCTTTTCTCTAAGGTCCGCAAAGAAGAAGAAAGAAGAGAAGCCTGGCTGCATGAACAAGTGGATGAGGTGAGTTTTTTTATTTATTTATTTTAATCCCTCCATCCCTCATTTACTTAGCATTCTGTATTAAGAATGCTATTATTTTCCCTTATAACCATGTTATAAGGGAAAATATTAAAATATGAAAATCTTCTTTAGTGAAGAAGTCCGGGTTTGGTTCTGGGTACCACATTAAGTTTTTTCTCACGTGCGTGCAAAATGCATTGCACTCGCGTGGAAAAAACTGAATAACGCAACGAAATCGCATACAATACTCACCCCACTCGCAGGCAAAATTGCACGATTTTCCCACAACGCACCCGCATCCTATCCGGCCCTCACACTCGACGCCCGTGTGAAAAAGGCCTTAGCCATTACCTTGACATACAATTAATTCAAGGTGTTGGAAGAGAAACCACAGCACATTTTGTAGGAAAAACTCCAATAACTTTATAGAACAATACTGAAGGGTTAATAAATAAATGTGTAGGGAGAGGTTTATCAAGACTGGTTTGTCCTGCCCTGGTCTTGATATCCCCCGTGTTCCTGGAGTATGTGCCTAATTTGTGGAGAGACGCAGACTCAGAGCTGCAATAGATTTCCATCTTCATTTAAGCCAGTTTTCTACATAAGATAAATGTGATTGGTCCTGCCTTCTCCACACCCTTGCCACATTCCCTTTTTTGGAAAGAGTAGAAATGGGCATGTTGAAATCTAACATGCCTAATGTATCTTGCCCCCAATATCTAATGTCAGGGAACAGTCAGGAGGCTCACACGGATATTAGATCATCAACTTTCACCTAGTGTGTATAACCATCTACAATCTGAATTAAAGTTACATTTAGAAGAATATTGTTTTTTATGATCCTTATTATCCTATTATCTTTCATTTTACATATTAATAAATAAAAAAGCATTCTCCTACCATTATTTTAAAAAAATAAAAATTCAAAGTGGCATGCTGTCATATTGTAGGTTAAACTACAAAATGACAGCATGACACTTTGAAAAAAGGTTAAATAATGGCTAGGTGAATGCTTTTTTATTTATTAATATGTAAAATGAGTGATAATAGGCTAATAAGGATCAACCAAGTACATTTCAGAATTCTATTAATGTTGATCGAGCACCAAAGTGCTCGTGTGCTCGAGTAGAACTCTTTGTGATGCACAATGGAAGTCAATGGGAGAACCGAGCATTAAACCAGGCACCCCCTGCTCTGAAGAGGAAAGGGTGTCGGGACTCTAGTTCGGCTTAGGAGTCCCTGCTCTGACTCCATATATAGCTATGTCCATATATGGAGTCAGTGCTTGGGGACACCCCAGTGTATTTAAATCTAATTAAGCCTGGATTTCAGAAAAGTTTTGAACTCACGACCTTCTGTATTAGAGGCAAGGCGCTTAACCACTTAGCTTTGATAGCTGCTTAGCCAGTTACAAAAAATACAAAAATTTAAAATAAAATAAAAATTGAGACTTCTACTGTGCTGTACTTCTAATGAGACCTATACAGTAAAAGTCTCTTTTTTTTTTTGGTGACTAGCTATGCAGCTATACAGTGTAGTGGTTAAAGTTCTCGGTTGTGATGCAGAAGCTGTGAGTTCAAACCCTTTCACAAACTTTTTCAGAAATAGAGGCTAAACTTAATTTAAACATATATATATATATATATATATATATAAAAAAGAAAAAAGAGATGGCAGCACCGTCACAGAAAAAATGGATGAAGGGTGCACAAAAGCCCAGTATGGATATAAGCCAATCCAATAAAATGCAAGCGATGAAAAGAAGGGCAGCACTCCAATAAATAAAAAATGAAAAAACTTTATTTACCCATAAGGCTGTAGCGACGTTTCGGCTCTTACACAGGAGCCCTTCTCAAGCAGTGTGTACAAACCAAACTCTGAACATATATAGTGTTACAGCTAACCATAGCCAATTACATGTCAAGTGAACATAATTAATAAAAAGTCAAAAATACATGATACATCATAAATATAGAAACAGATAAAACCAACAATAGAATTGAAGGGAGTCTAGCGTGTAGATCCATTTTAATTCTCTCTTTTTTAAGAGGCCAATCCTGTTGCCACCTCTCCTGGGCATTGGTACATAATCAATAATGCAACACCTCAGATCTTTCTCAGTGTGCTTCTGGTTGGCAAAGTGTTTAGAGACTGGTAAATCCAGTCGTTTTTTTCCTGACACTGAGTCGATGGTTATTAAATCGTGTCTTAAAATCAGTTGTTGTTTCTCCAACGTAGAGCAGATTACATGGACAAACGATCACATACACAACATAACTGGAGTCACAAGTCAGATAATGCCTTAACTGATGTGAAACCCCAGTTTGTGGGTGTGTGAAAGACCTACCCTTGAGAATATATTTACAGTTTACGCAGGATAAACAAGGAAAATAGCCGACACTGGCACCTGTCAATGTCAGTTGTCTTGCCGTCTTCAGAGTTCCCACGTCAGCCCTTACCAGTTGGTCCTTGAGACTCTTGGACCTACGGTAGGACATGATTGGAGGAGAATGGAATTCCTTAACTGTATCAAGGCAACCACCCAGTATGTTCCAGTGACGTCGAATGATATTACTTATGTTAACGCTTTGTTCGCAATGAGTAGAAATGAAGGGGATCCTAGTCATCTGTGTTTGTTGTACTTTTCTTTTTAGAGTGTCATCCCTATTAAGCTGACTAACCAATTTCTTTTGTTCTTGTAACAATTTGGTTGGATACCCCCGTTTCTCAAATTTGTGTAGCAATGTGTCCAACGTATTGTTAGACACCACAGGCTCTGAAACGATACGTTTGACCCTCAAAAACTGGGAGTATGGAAGGGATTTTACCATGGACCTAGGGTGGTTACTACTGTATGTCAGTAGCGTGTTCCTGTCGGTTGGCTTAGTGAACAGTTCAGTCTGTAGTTTACCAGCCGACAGGATCACGCGGGTGTCCAAAAATTGCATTTCAACACAGGAGTGCACCAAAGTGAACTGCAATGCTCCTTCGATTCCATTAAGGAATCCATGGAAGTCAAAAAGTTGTTGGGCATCACCTGTCCAGATGAGGAAGACGTCGTCTATGTACCGCCACCACGCCCTGTCTATAGGTGTAGCCCTCACCCGAGCCCACTTGGCCACTGTGACACTCTGTCATTTACCTATGCTATTGGCATCCTGATTCTACACTGTACCGGGCATAATTGTCATCATGAGAGTCAGCGTGACACAATGGGCCGTTTGCCCTTATTTAAAATGGCCGCTTCAGTGCTGTGACGCGAGAGCGCATGCGTCATGTGACGAGGTTAGCACTGGCCGGGAGCACGGATTATATGTCATAGGGACATGCGCAGTGGTGATCCAGGCACGCCGGATCGCACATGTCAGCATGGAACGCAGCCGCCCTTCATCCTGTATTCTCTGCACACATCACCTGTACGAGTAAGCACTTATCACTTTATGTAATTGTCTACAGTTGGCACTGATAATGTTATCAATTATGTACCTGTATAGATATTTTTCTATACCTTATATTCATGGAAATAATCTTTATTCAATTAGGTGTATCACGATTGGATTATGCTGTATTGTTGGTTTTATCTGTTTCTATATTTATGATGTATCATGTATTTTTGACTTTTTATTAATTATGTTCACTTGACATGTAATTGGCTATGGTTAGCTGCAACACTATATATGTTCAGAGTTTGGTTTGTACACACTGCTTGAGGAAGGCTCCTGTGTAAGAGCCGAAACGTCGCTACAGCCTTATGGGTAAATAAAGTTTTTTCATTTTTTATTTATTGGAGTGCTGCCCTTCTTTTCATCGCTTGCATTTTATTGGATTGGCTTATATCCATACTGGGCTTTTGTGCACCCTTCATCCATTTTTTCTGTGACGGTGCTGCCATCTCTTTTTTCTTTTTTGTATACAGCCGTTTTTTGGCATTTGCACGTCTTTTTTCTACTGACTTATTATTTCAAGTATGTCTACTAGCGATCAAATTGCACCCGGAGGCTTCAAATATACACAGGAAGCAGTCGACAGGATTTTATGCATGATTGAGGGAGATGCCACGTTCCTCACCACTCCAACAGCCAAGGAGCTAAAAAGGAAATACGAATTCCTATCAAAGAGGTCTATTTCTTTGCGTCTCCACATGACTACCCTTGGAGAATATTTCAAGGCACAGCGTGTTCCAAGAGGGATGAGATCCAATCTACGCCCCAATCTGTTCTCTGGCTGTCCATTGTTTTGTAAAAAATTTGAAAACCTCTCAAACCGGTATGCACTGGACTTTATTTTGCTCAATATCGAATTTTTACAGGGCGAACTGTCTAATGTTATGACTGAATTGGCAAGTGTGGAACAACAGCTGATTAGTTTATCCTCAGTTGAGGATTTTGGGACATATAACGATGCATTTTCTACCCAGTTACAGATTTTTCATGTGGATATGGAGGAAGGCAAACGCTTTAAGTGGAATCGGGACTCTGACGACTATAAAAGAGGCAACATTTATTCCTGGCAATCCAGTGACAAGAGTGTCTACACAAATAAGGATGGATGGAAAAAGAAGCAGAAATCCACCCAAGATGCTTCTTCTGTGGATCAGGCTTTTTTAGGGTTAAGGGAGACGGAACTGTCCGGAGACAACGCATCCGGCGTGGAGGCCGTAGACACAGGAGACAGCAAAAAGCAGCGCAACAACAAACCCCGACCTCCCGGCAGGAACAATCCGTCGAGGAGGAAGTGACCGTAGTGAATCTTTCTTCTAAAAATCTGACCGATGCCCAAGTGAGTGTGCTTAGTAAGGGGCTTTCTTTCTGCCCCCGAAATACTGCAGATTAGTTCGAACTTGATTTTGACTTACAAACTTTTTTTCGTGCCATTAAGTTGAAGATTTGGTTCCATAACAGGGAGAAGATCGAACATGCCAAGATGAGTGATTTCTCTCTTGGCATGTTCGATCTCTCAACCAGAGGCACTTTTAGCCCAGTCATTAACGAGCCTGCAGTTGAGGCGTATATGGCTGCCGTTAAATCCGACATTCAGAGATTAAAAGCTACACATTCTTCACAACCTTTTGGTCATCCCAATGTGACAACTGAGGAGATGGTTGCCCTTAGAGAATTAAAGCTTGACCACGAACTCACCATCAAGGCCGCAGATAAAGGCGGTGCGGTGGTCGTGCTCGACACCCATAAATATGTTGCCGAGATCATGCGGCAATTGGGCGACAAAACCGTCTATAGTCACATTGATTTTGACCCAAGGTTCAAAATTGCTGAGTTAATTGATAATGTATTGACAGAGGCTCTACATGCGGGGGTCGTTGACGAGGGGCTTGTGGATTTTCTCATCGTAGCACATCCTGTCACTCCGGTGCTTTATGTGTTACCCAAGATCCACAAGTCCCTCGTTGATCCACCTGGCCGCCCCATTGTTTCGGGCTCTGATTCAATCTTCAGTCATGTTGCCATCTTCCTTGATAAGGTTCTGTGTAGTTTTGCTTGTGGAGGCAGCTCATATATTCGCGATAATAGTGATTTCTTGCTCAAACTGCAGGGGGTTGATCTTATTGATGTACCTGGTGTGATACTTGCATCATTTGATGTAACCTCACTTTATACATCAATAGATCATCAAAAGGGACTGGCTGCGGTTGGTTCAATGTTGGAGAAATCCACACTTACTGATGGCTCCCAACACTTTATATTATCCTTGTTGGAAATTGTGCTCAGGCACAATTATTTTTTATTTCAAGATTCATACTATGTACAGAAACAGGGTGTGGCGATGGGGTCCAATGTGGCCCCAACTTACGCCAATATCTTTATGCGTCGATTTGAGGAGGATGTCGTCTATGGAAGCCACCATTTCCAACATGTTAGGGCGTGGTGGCGGTACATAGACGACGTCTTCCTCATCTGGACAGGTGATGCCCAACAACTTTTTGACTTCCATGGATTCCTTAATGGAATCGATGGGGCATTGCAGTTCACTTTGGTGCACTCCTGTGTTGAAATGCAATTTTTGGACACCCGCGTGATCCTGTCGGCTGGTAAACTACAGACTGAACTGTTCACTAAGCCAACCGACAGGAACACGCTACTGACATACAGTAGTAACCACCCTAGGTCCATGGTAAAGTCCCTTCCATACTCCCAGTTTTTGAGGGTCAAACGTAGCGTTTCAGAGCCTGTGGTGTCTAACAATACGTTGGACACATTGCTACACAAATTTGAGAAACGGGGGTATCCAACCAAATTGTTACAAGAACAAAAGAAATTGGTTAGTCGGCTTAATAGGGATGACACTCTAAAAAGAAAAGTACAACAAACACAGATGACTAGGATCCCCTTCATTTCTACTCATTGCGAACAAAGCGTTGACATAAGTAATATCATTCGACGTCACTGGAACATACTGGGTGGTTGCCTTGATACAGTTAAGGAATTCCATTCTCCTCCAATCATGTCCTACCGTAGGTCCAAGAGTCTCAAGGACCAACTGGTAAGGGCTGACGTGGGAACTCTGAAGACGGCAAGACAACTGACATTGACAGGTGCCAGTGTCGGCTGTTTTCCTTGTTTATCCTGCGTAAACTGTAAATATATTCTCAAGGGTAGGTCTTTCACACACCCACAAACTGGGGTTTCACATCAGTTAAGGCATTATCTGACTTGTGACTCCAGTTATGTTGTGTATGTGATCGTTTGTCCATGTAATCTGCTCTACGTTGGAGAAACAAAAACTGATTTTAAGACACGATTTAATAACCATCGACTCAGTGTCAGGAAAAAACGACTGGATTTACCAGTCTCTAAACACTTTGCCAACCAGAAGCACACTGAGAAAGATCTGAGGTGTTGCATTATTGATTATGTACCAATGCCCAGGAGAGGTGGCAACAGGATTGGCCTCTTAAAAAAGAGAGAATTAAAATGGATCTACACGCTAGACTCCCTTCAACCGCACAGTCTAAATGTGGATTACAAGGTTGGGGTTGGTTAGTTACGTGGTTTGCCCTCTGCTCATGCATTTTAATGTTGATTGCCCCAGTGTAAATTATGTGATTTGTGTGTACAAAATATAAATCTCCGTTTACTCTAAAAGTCTCATTTTTTTTTTAAATGTTAGTTTTTGATTCACTTTTGTGTATTTATGTTCACATTTTATTGTTCTTACAGATGGTATGCTGCCGAGTCTGGGTTGAGGATAAGCGGTGTGACATTCATGTGGGCTGTGCGATCGCGGTTATTGGATACCATTGCCCATGCAGAATACGGCCTTTATATTTTTTTGTGTTGTCTCTGAAAAGTGTTCTTGTTTTTTATTTCCGTTACATGTGCGGCGGGGTCTTATGAGGAGAACCCTCTGAGTGGGGTGGTGATAGGTGGGTTTTGATCATTGCGGCGATGCGACTCTGTATTCACTCACGGCTGGCGGCTCCACTTCTGTCTATAGGTGTAGCCCTCACCCGAGCCCACTTGGCCACTGTGACACTCTGTCATTTACCTATGCTATTGGCATCCTGATTCTACACTGTACCGGGCATAATTGTCATCATGAGAGTCAGCGTAACACAATGGGCCGTTTGCCCTTATTTAAAATGGCCGCTTCAGTGCTGTGACGCGAGAGCGCATGCGTCATGTGACGAGGTTAACACTGGCCGGGAGCACGGATTATATGTCATAGGGACATGCGCAGTGGTGATCCAGGCACGCCGGATCGCACATGTCAGCATGGAACGCAGCCGCCCTTCATCCTGTATTCTCTGCACACATCACCTGTACGAGTAAGCACTTATCACTTTATGTAATTGTCTACAGTTGGCACTGATAATGTTATCAATTATGTACCTGTATAGATATTTTACTATACCTTATATTCATGGAAATAATCTTTATTCAATTAGGTGTATTACGATTGGATTATGCTGTATTGTTGGTTTTATCTGTTTCTATATTTATGATGTATCATGTATTTTTGACTTTTTATCAATTATGTTCACTTGACATGTAATTGGCTATGGTTAGCTGTAACACTATATATGTTCAGAGTTTGGTTTGTACACACTGCTTGAGAAGGGCTCCTGTGTAAGAGCCGAAACGTCGCTACAGCCTTATGGGTAAATAAAGTTTTTTTCATTTTTTATTTATTGGAGTTCTGCCCTTCTTTTCATCGCTTATATATTTAGATATATATATATATATATATATATATATATATGTTTTTAGCCATAATATATTTACACATATTATTACCGTATATATTTAGAATATATAATAAATTATAATATATGTAAATATATTATGGCTAAAACATCAGCAGCAGTTTCCCACATATTATGCATTCATATAAATCAGAAGTATGATTTTATATTATATATATATATATATACACACACACAGCCAGGTCCATAAATATTGGGACATTGGGACATCGACACAATTGTAACATTTTTGGCTCTATACACCACCACAATGGATTTGAAATGAAACGAGCAAGATGTGCTTTAACTGCAGACTGTCAGCTTTAATTTAAGGGTATTTCAATCCAAATCAGGTGAACGGTGTAGGAATTACAACAGTTTACATATGTGCCTCCCACTTGTTACAGGACCAAAAGTATTGGGACAATTGGCTTCTCAGCTGTTCAATGACCAGGTGTGTGTTGTTCCCTCATTATCCCAATTACAATGAGCAGATAAAAGGTCCAGAGTTCATTTCAAGTGTGCTATTTGCATTTGGAATCTGTGCTGTCAACTCTCAAGATGAGATCCAAAGAGCTGTCACTATCAGTGAAGCAAGCCATCATTAGGCTGAAAAAACAAAACAAACCCATCAGAGAGATAGCAAAAACATTAGGCGTGGCCAAAACAACTGTTTGGAACAATCTTAAAAATAAGGAACGCACCGGTGAGCTCAGCAACACCAAAAGACCTGGAAGACCACAGAAAACAACTGTGGTGGATGACCGAAGAATTCTTTCCCTGGTGAAGAACACACCCTTCACAACAGTTGTCCAGATCAAGAACACTCTCCAGGAGGTAGGTGTATGTGTGTCAAAGTCAACAATCAAGAGAAGACTTCCCCAGGGTGAATACAGAGGGTTCACCACAAGATGTAAACCATTGACGAGTCTCAAAAACATGAAGGCCAGATTAGAGTTTGCCAAATTACATTTATAAAAGCCTTCACAGTTCTGGAACAACATCCTATGGACAGATGAGACCAAGATCAACTTGTACCAGTGTGAGGGAAGAGAAGAGTATGGAGAAGGAAAGGAACTGCTCATGATCCTAAGCTTACAACCTCATCAGTGAAGCATGGTGGTGGTAGTGTCATGGCGTGGGCATGTATGGCTGCCAATGGAACTGGTTCTCTTGTATTTATTGATGATGTGACTGCTGACAAAAGCAGCAGGATGAATTCTGAAGTGTTTCGGGCAATATTATCTGCTCATATTCAGCCAAATGCTTTATAACTCATTGGACGGTGCTTCACAGTGCAGATGGACAATCACCCAAAGCATACTGCAAAAGCAACCAAAGAGTTTTTTAAGGGAAAGAAGTAGAATGTTATGCAATGGCCAAGTCAATCACCTGACCTGAATCCGATTGAGCATGCATTTGACTTGCTGAAGACAAAACTGAAGGGAAAATGCCCCAAGAACAAGAATGAACTGAAGACAGTTGCAGTAGAGGCTTGGCAGAGCATCACCAGGGATGAAACCCAGTGTCTGGTGATGTCTATGCGTTCCAGACTTCAGGCTGTAATTGACTGCAAAGGATTTGCAACCAAGTATTAAAAAGTGAAAGTTTGATTTATGATTATTATTCTGTCCCATTACTTTTGGTTCCTTAACAAATGGGAGGCACATATGCAAACTGTTGTAATTCCTACACTGTTCACCTGATTTGGATGTAAATACCCTTAAAACGGACAGTCTGAAGTTAAAGCACATCTTGTTTGTTTCATTTCAAATCCATTGTGGTGGTGTATAGAGCCAAAAATGTTAGAATGGTGTCGATTTCCAAATATTTATGGACCTGACTGTATATATATACAGCCACAAAAGTCATTTTAAGCACTAGTATAGGTGTGCTATCGATATGTGTGATACACAGAGGGGTGCAATATACTTATAATATACTTTTATAATGAGTCAAAAACACATAGATCTATATAGTGATCACCTGGAAGTCAGGGGCCTAGGGGCAAGGGGCTTACTAGGGCCATTTTTATATAGGGTAAGGTTTCGAACGGGGTCGCTCTTGTCAGGGAGGTTGGTCTGTGGTTAGGCTATCAGGGCCAGAATAGCACCCCCTGTAGGGCAATATCAGGGACAGTTCTTTGCCTACCCTGTCCTTCAATACCACATCATCATCTAGCCCAGGGATGGATGTTTTTTGCTTTCCCTCCTGGATTCATCGATGTGCACTGGAACCCCCCGGATTGTGGTAGGACATATGGTTTCTGATTTGGTGCCGCCGAGCACCTGATTTAGTGCCGCCGAGCACTTGTTATTGCCTACCACATCTATGCTTTTTGGTTAACTTTAATAATTTCATTTATTTTCATTTTGAGGGATATCTTTTCCATTCACACCTCCGCAAAATGGGTCCGCATCGGTTCCTCAATTTTGCGGAATGGGTGCAGACCCATTCATTTTCAAAGGGGCCGGAATTTGCTGTCCACATCCGCGGATCCGCACTTCTGCATCTGTGCTTCCGTTTCTGCCAAAAAAAAGAACATGTCCTATTCTTGTCCGCAATTGCAGACAAGATTAGGCATTTTCTATTATAGTGCCGGCGATGTGTGGTCCACAAATTGCGGAATGCACATTTACGGACGTGTGAATGGACCCTCATAGTAAAATTATTAAAGGTTACGTTTTATCTTTATGTATTTTCTAATGGATTACCTTCCTTGTACAATTTTATAATATACTTTCTATGTTAGAAAGTATATTATAGTGCATTTGTATTGTGCGGCAGTTGTGTGCGGTTCTGCTGCGATACTGCAGGTATATAGAGGGACAAGCGTTATTGGAACAAATAATTTCTACTGGTGTGATATACCAGTCGTCCCCCAAAAAAACTGATTGAAGTGGGGTGTTATATACCAATATACTTTCTTTATAGTGCATTTGGGTACTGTATAGTGCATTTGCGCATGCGCGCATGCGAAAATTATATTGCCGATATTTTGCATTGAAAAAAATAATGAATGGAGATCGCAAATTCAAATAATACATCCGGTATGTCACTGTCCATGTTGTGGGACTATTTGGGCACTTCTAGTAATTATTTCTTGGCTGCAAATATGAGCTGAAGGTTTTTCCGGTTCGCCTGCCATTAAAAGGAATCGGACACGCCGCGAACTTGCGGTTCGCGAACATTTGATCACGTTCGCGCGATCGCGTTCGCTAACTGCCCCGGCAGATGTTCGTCCATCACTAATCCTCAGGCCCATTGTTGTGCCATTCATCCACGACCATCACCTCATGTTGTAGCATGATGATGCACGGCCCCATATTGCAAGGATCTGTACACAGTTCCTAGAAGCTGAAAACATCCCAGTTCTTGCATGGCCAGCATACTCACTGGACTTGTCACCCATTGAGCATGTTTGGGATGCTCTGGATCGGCATATACGACAGCGTGTTCCAGTTCCTGCCAATATGCTGCAACTTCGCACAGATATTGAAGAGGAGTGGACCAACATTCCACAGACCACAATCAACAACCTGATTAACTCTATGCGACATGGATGTGTTGCACTGGGGAGGGCTGGCAGCCTTAGTCCTGGGGGGCAAATCCAGTCAAGTGGCCCATTTTTAGCCCTGCCCATTATTAAAAGCCCCTCCTACATATAATAGGCCACTCCCAACACACACTGTACAGCTGACATTCTATAGTTGAGGCCTGTCTACACATCATACGGAGAGGGGAGGGTCTGTCCTGGCTGCACTGCCTGCTTATATAACAAGCTACAGCCAGGAAGCTCCTCCGCTCTCCTCCCTCCCCTGATCCTGCTCAAGGCTTGTGGTTCCCCCTCCACCATCTGCCACCCGCCCATGGCCTGCTGCCCCCTTTCGTCGTCCTCACCCAGCTCTGAATCCTCCTTCTGCAAATGGCAGGGGGAGGAGCCGGAGCATCTCCTCTCCTACATAGCACCACATACCTCTTACATCCAGTGATGTCACCTTTGATGTAGACGTTCCCTTTCCTCATCTTCTCCATTCAGACCAGACCGCCATGATGATTTTTCTGCCATCTCCCGTCTCTGCAGAGATTGAGAAACAGACATTAGTTTCCTGCCACCCCCAATACTATACTGCAGAAACAGTCCCCCTGGAAATACTACTACCACACATATAGTGCCCCCCAATACTATACTGCAGAAACAGTACCCCTGGGAATACTACTACCAAAGTAACAGTGCCCCCCAAAATCTCACCAATAGAAATAATTATCTGCCAGAGCACACTTAGTAGTAATAATGCCCCTATAGTGCCCTAGTAATCATGTTCCTCATAGCCCCCCAGTAGTAGTAAAGCTCCCCATAATACCCCCTAGTAGTACTAATTTTCCCTATAATATGACAGTACATGAAATACCCCCGCTTAGTGCCCGCAGTTGAGCTAACATCCCCATAATGTATGCCAGTATAAAATACCCCTATATAGTGCCCCAGTAAATGCACTCATACTGCTCCTCTCCACCTTCCCCATAGTGTCCCCCATAATATGCCAGTAAAAAAATGCCCCTTAGTACCCCCAGCAGATGCCCCTATAGTGCTCCTCTCCCCCACAATGTGCCAGTAAAAAAAATTGCCCTTCTTAGTGCCACCATATGCCCCAATAGTGCTCCACTCCCCCATAGTGCCCCCAAATAATGCCCCATAGTGCCGCTCTCCCCTATAGTGCCTGCCATAATGTGCCAGTAAAAAATGCCCCCTTAGTGCTACCAAATGCCATAGTGCACCCCATAATGTTCCAATACAAAAGGCCCCTTTAGAGCCCCCACTTCCCCATAGTGCCCCCAAATAATGCCCCTATAGTAACACCAGATGCCCCATAGTGCTGCTCTCCCCTATAGTGCCCCCAGAATGTGCCAATAATTTTAAAAAAAGCCCCTTTAGAGCCCCCAGATACCCCCATAGTGCTCCTCTCCCCCATGGTGCCCCCCCATAATGTGCCAGCAAGAAATGCCCCCATAGTGCCAGCTCCCCCCCATAGTGCCAGCTCCCCCCCATAGTGTCAGCTCCCCCCCATAGTGACAGCTCCCCCCCATAGTGCCAGCCGCCCCCGTAGTGTCAGCCCCTCCCATAGTGCCAGCCCCCCCCATAGTGCCATCCCCTTTATAGTGCCATCCCCCTTATAGTGCCAGTTCCTCCATGGTGCCAGCTCCCCCATAGTGCCAGCCCCCCCATAGTGCCAGATCCCCCCCCATAGTGCCAGATCCCCCTATAGTGCCAGCTCCCCTATAGTGCCCCCCCATAGTGCTAGCTCCCCCAAAGTGCCAAAAAAAAACAAAAAACACTAATACTTACCTCCATCAGCAGCGATGCAAGCCTCTTCTGGCCTGTGTCCCTGCTGTGTGCTGCCGGGCTCAGGCGTCGCGATGATAATGACGTCATCGAGCTGCCTGAGCCGGCCTCTGATTAGTGCCTGCGGCCTATCAGAAGAACAGGGGAGGGACACGCCTCTCCCTCCCCTGCCCCACAGCACACAGCACGGCCGCAATGACATCCAGGGCCACGCCGCCTGTGGTGATCGGCGGTGCGGCCCTGAAGAATAAAAAATAAAAATAAAAAAAATTTAAAAAATTTAAGACGGGCGGCCCAGCGGCCGTTTATTTAGGGCGGCCTGGGGGGCAATTGCCTCCCTGCCCCCCGGCCCAGCCCGCCCCTGGTGTGAGGCAAACGGTGGCCACACCAGACACTAACAGGTTTTCTGGTTGGAGACTGCTACTGCCAAAACCGCTGACAAGGTGAATGCTTTTTGTTCTGTGGACTTGCCATGGTGTGAAGGAACACCAAGTCGATGAACTGTCATTTTTGTTTATGAGTAAATAAACACTGCATTGTTTGAGTCAAAGACTTTGTTTTTGCCTCTGTACCGTGTCTGCTAATCTGCCTACCATAGAGAATAAAGGGAACACTTAAACAACACAATGTAACTCCAAGTCAATCACACTTCTGTGAAATCAAACTGTCCACTTAGGAAGCAACACTGAGTGACAATCAATTTCACATGCTGTTGTGCAAATGGGATAGACAACAGGTGGAAATTATAGGCAATTAGCAAGACACCCCCAATAAAGGAGTGGTTCTGCAGGTGGTGCCCACAGACCACTTCTCAGTTCCTATGCTTCCTTGCTGATGTTTTGGTCACTTTTGAATGCTGACGGTGCTTTCTCTCTAGTGGTAGCATGTGACGGAGTCTACAACCCACACAAGTGGCTCAGGTAGTGCAGCTTATCCAGGATGGCACATCAATGCGAGCTGTGGCAAGAAGGTTTGCTGTGTCTGTCAGCGTAGTGTCCAGAGCATGGAGGTGCTACCAGGAGACAGGCCAGTACATCAGGAGATGTGGAGGAGGCCGTAGGAGGGCAACAACCCAGCAGCAGGACCGCTACATCCGCCTTTGTGCAAGGAGGAACAGGAGGAGCACTGCCAGAGCCCTGCAAAATGACCTCCAGCAGGCCACAAATGTGCATGAGGGTGATATGAGGGCCCGACGTCCACAGGTGGGGGTTGTGCTTACAGCCCAACACCGTGCAGGACGTTTGACATTTGCCAGAGAACACCAAGATTGGCAAATTCGCCACTGGCGCCCTGTGCTCTTCACAGATGAAAGCAGGTTCACACTGAGCACATGTGACAGACGTGACAGAGTCTGGAGACGCCGTGGAGAACGTTCTGCTGCCTGCAACATCCTCCAGCATGACCGGTTTGGCATTGGGTCAGTAATGGTGTGGGGTGCCCTTTCTTTGGAGGGCCGCACAGCCCTCCATGTGCTCGCCAGAGGTAGCCTGACTGCCATTAGGTACCGAGATGAGATCCTCAGACCCCTTGTGAGACCATATGCTGGTGCGGTTTGCCCTGGGTTCCTTCTAATGCAAGACAATGCTAGACCTCATGTGGCTGAATTGTGTCAGCAGTTCCTGCAAGACGAAGGCATTGATGCTATGGACTGGCCCGCCCGTTCCCCAGAACTGAATCCAATTGAGCACATCTGGGAAATCATGTCTCGCTCTATCCACCAACGTCACGTTGCCCCACAGACTGTCCAGGAGTTGGCAGATGCTTTAGTCCAGGTCTGGGAGGAGATCCCTCAGGAGACCGTCCGCCACCTCATCAGGAGCATGCACAGGCATTGTAGAGAGGTCATACAGGCACGTGGAGGCCACACACACTACTGAGCCTCATTTTGACTTGTTTTAAGGACATTACATCAAAGTTGGATCAGCCTGTAGTGTGTTTTTCCACTTTAATTTTGAGTGTGACTCCAAATCCAGACCTCCATGGGTTGAAAAATTTGATTTCCATTTTTTTATTTTTGTGTGATTTTGTTGTCAGCACATTCAACTATGTAAAGAACAAAGTATTTCAGAAGAATATTTAATTAATTCAGATCTAGGATGTGTTATTTTTGTGTTCCCTTTATTTTTTTGAGCAGTGTATATATAGTTGCAAGAAAAAGTATGTGAACCCTTTGGAATGATATAGATTTCTGCACAAATTGGTCATAAAATGTGTTCTGATCTTCTTCTAAGTCACAACAATAGACAATCACAGTCTGCTTAACCCCTTGCCGACCTATGATGTGTATACTCGTCATGGTGCACTGCTACTTAGCGCTCCATGACGAGTATACACGTCATGGCATTAAACTGTCACCATGTCTGCAGACATGGTGACAGCGCTGAGACCCCAGTTGTTACACACAGCCAGGCACCTTGGGTCAATGCAGAGGGCGGTCCTGTGACCCCTCCCCCCATATCGTCGATCGCTGAAAACCACAGGTCAATTCAGACCTGCGGTTTGAAGCACTTTCTGCAGTTTCTGATTCCCACGGTCCCTGACCGCGGGGATCAGAAACTTTAAAATGACGAAAATAAAGATCTTTCACCCCCCTGCACCCGCAGGCGGTGTGGGCGGTGCGGGAGGCGGGCGGTGTGGCAAGCGGGATCGCAATCCCCCGCCCGCCTCCTCTTGAATATTCATTGGCGTCCAGTGGGTATACCAGAGTGTCAGCACATTGCTGACACTCTGGTATAAACGTCTGACATCTGTGCTGTGATGTCAGCTGTTTAACTCTTTCCATACCGCGGTCCGTATGGACCGCTCTATGGAAGAGGTTAACAGTCAGTGAGCTCCCTCTCCCATCGGGGGGATGCTGTGCCCTTGCAGCCACCCGACAGGAAGGGATCACAGAGGGAGGGGGCCATCCCTCCTTCTCCATCACCCGCTGCTCTGTTCTGGCAGCGGGTGATGGTTACCATGGCAACAGGACGCCTTCACAGGCGTCCTGGTTGCCATGGTAGTGGTAAGTGTGAACTGACTTCTGCTAAAGGCAGAAGTCTGTTCACACTAAGTGTAAAGTAAAAAATACAGTACAGTACACTATATAGTGTACTGTACTGTATTATACAGACATCAGACACACTGGATCTTCAAGAACCAAGTGGGTCTGGGTCAAAAAAATATGAAAATAAAAGTGAAAAAAGTAAAGAAAAAAAACAACATTTATCACTGAATAAAAATTACAAAAATAAAATACACTACACATATTAGGTATCGCCGCATCCGTAACGACCTGATCTATAAAACGGTCATGTTACTTTCCCCGTACGGTGAACGCCATAAAAATAAAAAATAAAAACTATGAGGAAATTGAAATTTTGCCCACCTTACTTCCCAAAAAAGGAAATGAAGGTGATCAAAAAAGTTGCATGTATGCCAAAATAGTACCATTCAAACCATCACCTCATCCCACAAAAAATGAGCCCCTACATGAGAAAATGGCCCAAAAAAAAAAAAAACTATGGGTCTCAGACTATGGAAACACTATAACATGATTTTGTTTTTTTTTTCAAAAATGATATTATTGTCTAAAACTTAAATAAATAAAAGAAAGTATACATATTAGGTATCGTCCGTCCGTAACGACCTGCTCTATAAAAATATCATATTACATAACCACTCAGGTGAACACTGTCAAAAAAATAAAATAAAAACTGTGCTAAAAAAACATTTGTTTTGTCACCTTACGTCACTAAAAGTGCAACACCAAGCGATCAAAAAAGCTTATGCCCTCCACAATGGTGCCAATCTAATCGTCATCTCATCCCACAAAAATAAGCCCCTACATAAGACACAATCGCCCAAAAAATAAAAAAATATATGGCTCTCAGACTATGGAGACACTAAAACATGTTTTTTTTGTTTCAAAAATGATATTATTGTGTAAAACCTAGATAAATTTAAAAAAGGTAGACATATTAGGTATTTCCACGTCTGTATGAACCTTCTCTATAAAAATACCACATGACCTAACCCCTCAGGTGAACACTGTAAAAAAAAAATCTATAAAAACTGTGTCAAAAAAGCTATTTTTTTTTGTTACCTTACATCACAAAAAGTGTAATAGCAAGCGATCAAAAAGTCATATGCACCCCAAAATAGTACCAATCTAACCGTCATCTCATCCCGCAAAAATGATACCCAACCTGAGACAATCGCCTAAAAACTGAAAAAACTATGGTTCTCAGACTATGGAGACACTAAAACATGATTTTTTTTTTTTTTTTAATGATGTTATTGTGTAAACCTAAATAAATAAAAAAAAGTATACATATTAGGTATTGTCGCGTCCGTAAGAACCTGCTCTATAAAAATAGAACATGATCTAACCTGTCAGATGAACGTTGTAAATAATAAATAATAAAAACAGTGCTATTTTTTGGCAAATTTTCCATTTTAATCCATTTTTTCCAGTAACAAAGCAAGGGTTAACAGCCAAACAAAACTCAATATTTATTGCCCTGATTCTGTCGTTTATAGAAATGCCCCATATGTGGTCGTAAACTGCTGTATGGCCACACGGCAGGGCGCAGAAGAAAAGGAGCGCCATATGGTTTTTGGAAGGCAGTTTTTGCTGGACTGGTTTTTTGACACCATGTCCAATTTGAAGCCCCCCTGATGCACCCCTAGAGTAGAAACTCCAAAAAGTGACCCCATTTTGGAAACTACACCCCTCAAGGTATTCAAAACTGATTTTACAAACTTTGTTAACCTTTAAGTGTTCCACAAGAGTTAATGGCAAATGGAGATGAAATTTCTGAATTTCTTTTTTTTGTTACTTTGCCTCACAAAAAGTGTAATATAGAGCAACCAAAAATCATATGTACCCTAAAACAGTACCAACAAAACTGCCACTTTATCCCATAGTTTCCAAAATGGGGCCACTTTTTTGGAGTTTCTACTCTAGGGGTGCATCAGGGGGCTTCAAATGGGACATGGTGTCTAAAAACCAATCCAGTAAAATCTGCATTCCAGAAACCATATGGTGCACCTTTCCTTCTGCGCCCTGCCGTGTGCCCTTACAGTAGTTTACAACCACATATGGGCTGTTTCTATAAACTACAGAATCAGGGCAATAAATATTGAGTTTTGTTTGGCTGTTACTGGAAAAAATTGATTAAAATTGAAAATTTGCCCAAAAAATTGAAATTCTGAAATTTCATCTCCATTTGCCAATAACTCTTGTGGAACACCTAAAGGGTTAACAAAGTTTGTAAAATCAGTTTTTAATACCTTGAGGGGTGTAGTTTCCAAAATAGGGTCATTTTTGGGTGGTTTCAATTATGTAAGCCTCACAAAGTAACTTCAGTCCTGAACTGGTCCTTATAAAGTGGGTTTTGGAAATTTTCAGAAAAATTTCAAGATTTGCTTCTAAACTTCTAAGCCTTGTAACGTCCCCAAAAAATAAAATGTCATTCCCAAAATGATCATGATCATGAACATGAAGTAGACATATGGGGAATGTAAAGTAATAACTATTTTTGGAGGTATTACTATGTATTATAGAAGTAGAGAAATTGAAACTTGGAAATTTGCTAATTTTTCCAAATTTTTGGTAAATTTTTTATTTTTTTATAAATAAAAATGATTTTTTTTTACTCCATTTTACCATTGTCCTGAAGTACAATATGTGATGAAAAAACTATCTCAGAACGGCCTGGATAAGTAAAAGCGTTTTAAAGTTATTCACACATAAAGTGACACTGGTCAGATTTGCAAAAAATGGCCTGGTCCTTGAGGTGAAATATGGCCGTGTCCTTAAGGGGTTAAACTAATAACACACAAAGAATTAAATGTTACCATATTTTTATTGAACACACCATGTAAACATTCACAGTGCAGGTGGAAAAAGTATGTGAACCCTTGGATTTAATAACTTGTTGAACCTCCTTTGGCAGCAATAACTTCAACCAAATGTTTCCTGTAGTTGCAGATCAGACGTGCACAACGGTTAGGAGTAATTCTTGACCATTCCTCTTTACAGAACTGTTTAAGTTCAGCAATATTCTTAGGATGTCTGGTGTGAATCGCTTTCTTGAGGTCATGCCACAGTATCTCAATCGGGTTGAGGTCAGGACTCTGACTGGGCCACTCCAGAAGGCGTATTTTCTTCTGTTTAAGCCATTCTGTTGTTGATTTACCTCTATGCTTTGGGTCGTTGTCCTGTTGCAACACCCATCTTCTGTTGAGCTTCAGCTGGAGGACAGATGACCTTAAAGAGGACCTTTCACTAGTTTAAAAACTAAAAACTAACTATATCAGTGGGCAGAGTGGCGCCCAGGGGTCCCCCTGCACTTACTAGTATGTCTGGGTGCCGCTCCGTTCGCACGATATAGGCTCCGGTGTCTTCAGATCCCTCTGTTGTACTGGGCGGAGTTTTTGTATTAGGGTTGTCACTTGCTGCAGCGCTGGCCAATCGTAGCGCACAGCTCATAGCCTGCAGCACCAACCTATAAACAATACTGCGGGTGCAAGCTCAAAAGGGCAAGCTTACCCAAGAATCCAGTCCAAAAAATAGAGAAGCAATTCATGTTGGAGCCGAAACGTTGCGTCACCAATGGGTAAATGAACCACAATTTTCCAGATTATCCTGGAGTGCTGCTCTATTTTTTGGACTATATATATATATATATATATATATATATATATATATATATTTATTTATTTATTTATTTATTTTTTTTATTATTATTATATATTTTTTTAAATTACACATTTATTTTGTGCCATACATTTTTTACAATTACTAAAAAATATATAAAATATATAAATCAAATTTAACCTCTATTTCTGAAAAAGTTTGTGGAAGGATTTTAACTTACAGGTTCTGCATCATAGCCTAGATCAGGGGTGCACAACCTGCGGCCCGGGGGCCACATGCGGCCCTCGATACCATTCTGTGCGGCCCCCAACCATCTGGTAACAGACATGTATGTCTATGTCTTACGGCTGCTCACATGTATCTTTCATGTATTGTCCCATTAGATGGGAATACTAGAAGTGCAACTAGACTTTTATAATACATACTGTATGTTCAATATGCCAAAAATATAGTATTTCAGTTGGTAATACCTCTTCAAGTTTTATTTTCGGCCCTTGGAATTGGTTTAGGCTGACAATGTGGCCCCCAACCAGAAAAGGTTGTGCACCCCTGGCCTAGATCTTTAACCACTACACTATATAGCTGCATAGCCAGTTGCTTAAAGAAAAAAATATAATAATTAGACTTCTACTGTATAGGTCTCACCCCCCCCTTCCTCACCCTCACTGTACAGCGATCTTCTGCATATAAATAGAGGCTAAATTAGATTTAAATACACTAACTCGAGCATCGCGCTCGAGCACACGCGGTGTTCTGCTTAACTCCGCAATGTGCCGAGCATAGCGATGCTCGAGCCAAACTGGTGTTCGGCCGAGCATGCTCCCTCAACACTAAATTCTATGCTACATGACACTGCCCAGCAATATATTTGCAATGCAATGGAACACACAGTGGAACACATATTTCTTTAAATCATAAATTGAATATATATCACAATTAACATGTATGTGGATTAATATTTTAACAAGCATTGAGCAATTGTAAGTATAAACTTCTCTATTGTGCCTCCAAGTGCAATGCCAGGTTTATATGTTAATTGACTTTAAAGTTAGCTTTGTTAGAAGTTCCGTTAATCATTTTAACTCATTTATATAGCAGAAATTGACATTCATTATAATGCAAGTCCTTCAGGCATTATGTTTGCCCTTTCATCAGTTTCTTACATAAAAGAAAGCCTTTCTCAACAAAGGATAACTATTCACATACAGAAGCTCAGACGATGCCAAACATTAACAAAGGAGTTTGAGTACAATCACTAGAACTGCTGGGGCACCTTGGTGTGAAAATATTTTCAAGGGGTTTTCTAAGGCAGATTAAGGCCCCTTGCAGACGAGCGTTCCTCTCACAGCGAGTCTGCAACGCAGCTCCCGGCCTGACCTCCCAACCCTGCCGGGGGTCACATAGCATTATATTGATTTATGATGCTGTGTAACCCTTACAGTTCTGGAATGTATTGGATAACACTGGCATAATGCTGCCAGTGTTATCCAATACATTCCAGAACTGTAAGGCAACAATCACACGGGCGAGAATTCCGCGCGGGTGCAATGAGTGAGGTGAACGCATTGCACCCGCACTGATTCCGGACCCATTTACTTCAATGGGGCTGTGCAAATAAGCTGTGATTTTCACGCATCACTTGTGCGTTGCGTGAAAATCGCAGCATGTTCTATATTCTGGGTTTTTCAAGGAAATGAATGGGGCTGCATGAAAATCACAAGCATCCGCAAGCAAGTGCGGATGTGGTGCGATTTTCACGCATGGTTGCTAGTTGATGATAGGGATGAGCAACCCCTGACCGCATTTAAGTAAATTCACTGTATTATTTTCCCTTATAACGTGGTGAGCGCAATTACGACATCAAAGGTCCTTTTGTAGGTCCTGAAAGAAGAAGAAAGAAGATAAGGCCGGCTGCATGATCAAGTGGATAAGGTGAGTTAATATTTTATATTTTTTAACCCCTCAATCGACATTCTGTATTAAGAATGCTATTATTTTCCTTTATAACCATGTTATAAGGGAAAATAATAAAATCTACAAAACACCTAACCCAAACCCGAACTTCAGTGAAGAAGTCCGGTTTCGGGTTCGGGTACTAGTGATGGCCTTGCGGTTCGCCCAGCGGTCTTTTCGCTGCAAACTTTGCTCGTTCGTGGTTTGCCAAACGGGCGAACATATGGTGATGTCCGCCAGCGCCATATTCTTTTAACATTGTGAAGAAATTTTACCCATGACTCCATCAGGTGGTACAGGACAGCCAATTGAGATGTTTCAGCACATGGACATACCCCCTACATTATAAATCAACCTGATATGGCCGCCATTTTACATTCAGTCTTTTGTCAGTGTAGGGAGAGGTTGCTGTGTGGAGCAGGGACAGACTGTTAGGGACACCAAATGCTGTTAGGGCCACAAAAGTCCTTTTAAGGACTGGTATAGGTGTGCTATCGATAGGTGTGACTTACTGAGGGGTGTGATATACTTATACTTTCTAACATATAAAGTATATTATAGTGCAATTGTATTGTGCAGCTGTTGTGTGCTGTTCTGCTTCGATACTGCAGCTACACAGAGTGCCAAATGCTATTGGAACAAATAATTTCTACTGGTGTGATATACAAGTTGCCCCCAAAAAACTGATTGAAGCAGGGGTGTTATATACCAATAATATACTTTCTATATAGTGCATTTGGTAAGTGCAGCATTTATTTGCGGTTTAGCTGCGTTACCTCTGCTACAGATAGTGACAAACGCCATTGGAACAAATAATTTCTATTGGTGTGATATACCAGTTGCCTCCCAAAAAATTGATTGAAGCAGGGATGTTATATACCAATAATATACTTTCTATATAGTGTATTTGGGTAGTGCAGCATTTATTTGCAGTTTTGCTGCATTACCTTGTCATTGATCCCCCTCTAGCATGTCACTGTCCATGTTGTGGCACTATTTGTACACTTCTACTAAGTATTAGGTGGCTGCAAATATGAGCTGAAGGTTTTTCAGGTTCGCCTGCCATCAAAGTGAATGGGGCCCGCCGCAAACTTGCAGTTCGCGAACATTTGATTGGATCGCTGTCAAAACTGTCAAAACTGACTGAAATTGTGTGCGCACTTGTGCTGTTTTCCCGCAATGCACACACGGCGCATCAGGAGCAAATCTGGGACGCCCATGTGAAAGAGGCCTAAGGCCCCTTTCACACGGGCGAGTATTCCGCACGGATGCGATGCGTGAGTTGAACGCATTGCACCCGCACTGAATACCGACCCATTCATTTCTATGGGGTTCACATGAGCTGTGATTTTCACGCATCACTTGTGCGTTGCGTGAAAATCGCAGCATGCTCTATAGTCTGTGTTTTTAACGCAACGCATGCCCCATAGAAGTGAATGGGGTTGCGTGAAAATCGCAAGCATCCGCAAGTAAGTGCGGATGCGGTGCGATTTTCACGCACGGTTGCTAGGAGACGATCGGGATGGAGACCCGATCATTATTATTTTCCCTTATAACATGGTTATAAGGGAAAATAATAGCATTCTGAATACAGAATGCATAGTAAAATAGCGCTGGAGGGGTTAAAATAAATAAATAAAATTTAACTCACCTTAATCCAGTTGCTCGCGCTGCCGGCATCTCGTCTGTCTCCTTCTTTGCTGAACAGGACCTGTGGTGAGCATTCATTCCAGGACCTGTGGTGACGTCACTCCGGTCATCACATGATCCATCACATGATCTTTTACCATGGTGATGGGTCATGTGATGGGTCATGTGATGACCGGAGTGACGTCACCACAGGTCCTGGAATGAATGCTCACCACAGGTCCTGTTCAGCAAGGAAGGACAGACGAGATGCCAGCAGCGCCAGCAAATGGGTTAAGGTGAGTTAATTATTATAATATTTTTTTTTAACCCCTCCAGCGCTATTGTACTATGCATTCTGTATTCAGAATGCTATTATTTTCCCTTATAACCATGTTATAAGGGAAAATAATACAATCTACAGAACACCGATCCCAAGCCCGAACTTCTGTGAAGAAGTTCGGGTACCAAACATGCGCGATTTTTCTCACGCGCGTGCAAAACGCATTGCAATGTTTTACACTCGCGCGGAAAAATCGCGGGTGTTCCCATAACGCACCCGCACATTTTCCCGCAACGCCCGTGTGAACTCAGCCTTTAAGGGTTCCATAGCATCATAAATCAATATAATGCTATGTGAATCCAGTCATGGCTGGGAGTTCAGGCCGGGTGCTGCGATGCGGACTCGCTGCAGGAGGAACACTCGTCTGCAAGGGGCCTAATAGTTTAAGCGCATGCATTTTTGGTATAAACTTTAAATAAATGTTATAAATAAATTATTTATATATGAAATTGTTTGTTTTTTGCATTGAATTCTTTTACTTTTTAAATTATAACATTGCATACAAACAAATAGTAAATTATTCCAGAAATGTTGTATACATCCCATAACATCATTGAATTTGCCATTTTATTTATCCTTCTTGCATCAGCTTTATTATTTTTTCTCTTTATTTACCAGCTAACACTTTAAAAGTATGAAATCGTTTAGTTTTTTTTTTTGCATTTGCATTTGCAGTCATTGTTACTAATCTAACAGTCAAAATAGAATACTGTTTGCTCAAAAATGATAACAGATGGTATTTTTGTAGTTTATCATTTCACTGTGACTTTTTTTTTTTTACAATGTGGACATAAAGTTAAATGCTTGGAAACTGAACACCCTTCTAATGGTAGTTATAACATACCTAGCATACCTATCTAATAATTGTATGATACATCTTACTAAGTAAAAATGCATCTTTTCCAACCTATCAGTCATTTCCCCTAATATATAATTATTACCCTATCTGTAGCTGTTCAGAAAATCTCCACTAACTCAAAAACATCAATTAATAGGCCTCAAATATGATGGAAGTTACCCTTCAGTGAGCATAAACACTCCATCATATTTGAGGCCTATTAGTTGATGTATGCAGAATAGAGTTGAAGAGAGAGTGTGTGTTACATGTTAAAAAAGGGAAAGGGGCTGTTAGGCTACACACATCTCATATCCATCAAGTCATCTTCTAGTAAATATTATACTATCTTACCCCAGTGCTGACACTGCTCTGTCATTTTAATGTAAAATCTTAGTTACCCTGTCCCAGGACAGATTGTAAGTTCATTATAGCAGGGAAGAATTATGGGTTAGAGACAGCATGCTGTATTTCTGAGTGTGTTTGAACATCATAGCAGGCCAAGTAGTATCTGCCCCTCTGTGAGTTATAGTAAACTGCCTACATAGAGAAAAACTGATGAAAATACACCATGCACACATTATACTGATATTCTGGTTAGAAATACTCATTTAACTCAAGTACATACAATAAATATGTTGACTCATTCTGAAAATGTAACTGGATTAATAGGTACAATTTAATCAAGTACCCTGGGGGGAATTTATTAAGCTCTGCACTCCAGAATTCTAGCTTGGTTATGCAATTTTTTAAATCTGTTTTCGAGAATTTGTGAATATTTAAAATATAGTGCTATATATTTGTTATATCACAAACAATACTTAGTGCGCCAATCAGTAATCTGTGAAGTGCGCCAAAATGTGAAGTTGCACGAAAAAATATTCTAATCACTGCCGATTAGCACAATCGCAAATATATTGGAGCACTTGACTCTATCTGCATATAAAGCTATTGTAATGTTCTGCCGTGCCAACCATTTTCTCCAGTCTCAGGAAACTTCTAGCAGCTTAAAAAATGTAGCCAAAGTGACCCACGCCTGTATTTAGCGTTACGAATTAGCATTACGCGATTTTTAAATTTGCCTATTTATTGCATTTAATAAAATAATCTCGAATTCTCAAAATTTGCGAATATATGACGAATATTCTACAAAATATTAGTGAAATATTGCAAATTTGAATATAGCCCCTGCCGCTCATCACTACTTCTCTAATGTATAGGTGTTTTCTATATGAGAATTGTGCAGTATGAGAATGGGAAGTATTTGTAAAGTATAAGTTTTTTAGGTTTTGGGGCTCTAATTGAGGTTTTATTGTGAGTCTTTAAGTCATGATGCCTCCACTACTGTATGTCTGTGAAGCTTATACTGTATGCAATGTTAAATTACATAAATCCATGCAATATATTCCTTCATGTTTATAACTCCTGTGTATTCATGGACCTACAAAGTCTCAACAAAACAGTTGAGGCTGGTGGTAGTGATTTAATAATGTTTAGATGTTCTTGGTATATGATTACATACATTGGGCTAATACCACCTGATTATTTGAAATACATCATCCTAACAGACATTGTTAACCATATTAATTAGTATTTGGTCATTATCTGCTCTTCCAGTATCTACTTTTTGCAAGATAGTATGTCATGCTAAACTAAAAAAGTGATATCTCAAATATCAGGTAAATTGAGTTAATTGGTCTCAATGGCCTGCATAGTCATCAAATTTAAGTCCAATATCATTCATATGCCATTTGCTGAATGAAAATGCTTAAATGGTAGATACATAATAGATATATGGGTAGATAGATAGATAGATAGATAGATAGATAGATAGATAGATAGATAGATAGATAGATAGATAGATAGATAGATGGAAAAGCATTTTAGAGCAGATTTATCCATTCAATTTCAGCATAAGTAGTTAAATGTTAAATTCTTTTATAATGTGTGAAGAGAACAGATGGCAGAGCAATATTAACAATCATACTTTGTTCTGTGAAAGGTCTGTCCTTCACATTTATAGTATTATAGGAATAACATATAGTCTTCTATTATATAGTTTAAAGATGGAATATTTATTACTATGCCTCTCAGGTTGCTATAAAGTTTTAATACACTATTTAATTTGTTTTACAGTTTGACCTCATTGTACGTATTAACAGAATAATACTGTGCTGCTAAAATAATTTATCAGTGACTCTGACCTTTAGTGCATCAGCATTATAGCACATGTAAATAAAACATAAGAAATGCACTTCTGCAAAACAGTTCGTAGATTTCAATGCATATTAAAGGCAATTTTATTGCATGCTGTTTTTTTTTTCAAGACAGCAACACATGAGAGCTATTTTAATCAGCTTACTTCTAAAGCTAGTTAAAGATGTCAAGAGAGCCACATATCATAGCAACATAGTAGAGTTAATTCCAGTAATAATTTTTTAGTGCACTGAACAAGAGATTAAATAATGCAAGGGACCCACACACATATATACAGTGTATATACATATAAACCGATGACCCACACAGGGCCGACTTCAAAGCGCCAAAAGCCTCTTCCGCCTGATCATCCCAGCGAACCATCAATGATTTACGTCCCTTCAAGAGCCCTGTCAAGGGTGCGGCTAGAGTAGCAAAGTGGGGAACAAACCTTATGTAATAGCCCACCATTCCCAGGAATGACTTTATTTGCCTAGTGGTGACAGGTCGGGGCCAATTCTGTATCACCTCTATTTTGTTCACTTGGGGTTTGATGACTCTGCACCCAATGACATACCCCAGGTACAGTACTTATTCTCTTCTAACCCTAGTGCACATTTTTTTGGGGTTAGCGGTTAGTCCAGCTTTCTGAAGGGAGTCCACTATAGCCTGCACTTTGGGTAGGTGACTTTCCCAGTCGGTACTGTGGATGACAATATTGTCCAGGTAAGCCGAAGCGTACAGACGATGTGGATGAAGCACAATGTCCATTAGTCGCTGAAAAGTGGCGGGGGAGCTATGCAGACCAAAGGGTAAGACCATATATTGATACAGCCCCTTAGGCGTGATGAAGGCAGTTTTCTCTTTGGCAGCCTCTGTTAAGGGCACCTGCCAGTACCCTTTCGTGAGGTCCAAAACAGAAAAATACCGGGCTTGTCCTAACCTCTTGATGAGCTAATTCACTCGGGGCATGGGATATGCATTGAATTTGGAAACCTCGTTAAGTTTTCGAAAGTCGTTACAAAACCGCAATGTCCTGTCCGGCTTGGGTATCAATACTATAGGACTGGCTCACTCACTTTTTTACTCCTCAATGACGTCTAGCTGCAACATTAGCTGAACCTTCTCTGATATGGCTTGTCGCCGAGCCTCGGGTACCCGGTATGGTTTTAATCGGACTTTTGCCTGTGGCTCAGTGACAATGTCATGCTAGATTATGAAAGTGCATCCAGGGAGGTCCGAGAACACATCCGTGTTCCGACTAATGAACTCCCTGGCCTCCTGAGTCTGTTTAGAGGAGAGGCTGTCAACAATTTTTCCTGTGGCAGCCGCCGCTCTTGCATTAGACAGAGGGGCTGGTACCTCTTCTCTTAGAAAACCCGGGCTGTCTTCTGTATAGGTTTCCCTATCTTTCCACGGTTTGAGTAAATTCACATGGTAAACCTGCACCGGCTTTCGCCGTCCTGGCTGGTGTATCTTGTGGTTTACATCTCCAATTTTAGCCAGAAACTTACTGTCCACGGTCGGCACCAGAACCAAAACCCGATCACACGGGTTAAATATCCAGACCCGAGCCTGCCGATTATAGACCCGACTCTGGGCTCACTGAGCTGCCTCCATATGCGCCCTAACAAGAGGCAACACTGTCTCTATTCGATCTGGTTAATGTACTCAATGACACTTTTTTGTGAAGTGGGTTGTTGTTCCAAAGCTTCTTTGGCCATGTCCAAGAGACTGCGAGGGTGTCTGCCATATAGCAGTTCAAAGGGCAAGAACCCAGTAGAGGCCTGGGGTACCTCTCGCACTGCGAACATGAGATAGGCAGAATGAGGTCCCAGTCCTTCCCATCTTTAGGCACTACCTTTTAATGTTTGGTTAAACCATTCTACCAGACCGTCCGTTTGCAGATGGTAAACGGATGTCCATAGTTGTTTTATGTGCAGCAACTTACAGAGTTCCCTCATCACCCTGGACATAAAAGGGGTCCCTTGGTCGGTCAGAACCTCTTTAGGTAGTCCTACTCTGGAAAACATCTCCATTAACTCCTTAACTATGAGTTTGGCAGAGGTATGTTACAGTGGCACTGCCTCCAGGTACCGAGTGGCGTAGTCTAGAATGACTAAGATGTGTTGATGCCCTCTGGCGCACTTCGGTACTGGGCCTATGAGGTCCATAGCTAGTCGGTCAAACGGTACTTCAATAATTGGTAGAGGTACTAGGGGAATACGGAAATGTGGCTGGGGGCTAGCTATATGGCAGGTCGGGCAAGACTTACAAAACTCTTCCACTTCTTTGAATATGTTGGGCCAGTAAATCTATTGTAGAATACAATCCTGAGTTTTCTGAGACCCCAGGTGACCTCTGAGAATGTGTTGGTGGGCTAGATCTAACACAAGCTTGCGATAGCCTTGAGGACCACCAACTGTTCAATAGGCTTACCCCGTAGTTGGTTTACCGGATACAACATATCTTGATGAACCACAAAACGGGGAAACACTGACTCTGCCCCAGGTTGTTGTGGTTCACCATCTACTATTAACACATCTTCCCAGGCGCGAGATAGGGTTGCGTACCGATGTTGGGCGGTATCAAAATTATCCCCGGAGACATTTAGGTCTGCCAATTCAGGACCTTGCGGCAAATCCTCCACGTCTACCACCATCACACTTAGCGGGGTTGTCTCCCCCTCTTCCACCAAAGTGGCGGTCACCCCTACCGCTGGCTCTTTGGTATCAAGTTCCAAGGGTTCTGGCCTACCCCCTGAACCGGGCCACTCTGCTTGGGTTACCCCTGTCTCATGGGTATCAGTCACTCTCATAGCCTGCCACAGTGCAGGGAAGCCCGGGAAGTCTCTCCCTATTATGAGTTCATAATGTAGATTAGTGGCGACAGCCACCTCTTGGGTCAATCTACCGGCCACCGTGTTTAGAGAGACCAGCGCAGTGGGGTAGTCTTTTAAGTCTTCGTGGATGCACATCACCCCAACTTTCCGGCCAGTATACTCAGTGGACCGCACCAGGGTAGCCCTTGAGTCCAGCAGAACCCCCTGCCGGAGTGTCTCCCACTGCCACCTGGCACAAGTGATCTAGAGACTCTGCGGTACCTGTTGCACACAGCCTCCTGGTATATAGCGACTGACGGTAGCCATAGTTAGTGTCCATGGGCACAACCCGAGGGGGACAGTCAGCCCTTACATGGCCAGGATCCTGACACCACCAGCAGACTATTGGAGCCAGGTCTGCCGTGGGTACATCCTGGGTGGGTTTTATCGGCTAAAATCTCCGGGCCTGGGGTGGAGATTTACGGGGTTTGCTGACTTCCCTCCCGACAGAACCCTCCTTTAGATTACTGGTAGCTTTACACCAGGTCCACCATCTAAAGGGCATTGCCAGGAGACACCTGACCGATCCAGTGCTGGAGAGGGTATGGCAAAGCCCTCCAGAACATATCGACTAATAATCTATCCAGCATAGCCAGGGAACTCAGCACATCAGGCTGTAGCCACTTTTGCAAGAGGTGGAGTATGTCATAATACTGGGTCCTCGCAGGCTCAGCCGGCTTAAACCCCCACTGATGTACCCGCTGGGCCCGGACCAACACATTCACTCCCAGTCTTGCCAAAATATAACCCTTTACTTTTTGGTAGTCGGCCGCTGGATCGTCTGGCAAGTCGAAATACACCTGCTGGGAATCGGATGCCAGGAATGGAGCGACGACCTCAGACCACTGGTCACGGGGTAGCTTTTCCCTAATGGCCACTTTCTCGTACATCGCCAGGTAGGTTTCGATGTCATCTGTGGGGGGTCATCTTAGGAATCGCAGCACTTTCCAGGCATTGTGAATGCTTGGGATTGCTCCTGCTGTCTGCAAAGCCATCATGTGTTGTAGCATTAACTGGTTAGTCTCCTGCTGCTGCTTATTAGCCTTGCGTTGCTACAGGTTTGTCTCTCGCTGCTGCAGATTAGCCTCCATGAGGGCCTTCATAACAGCCTCCATTTTGTCATGGGTCACTGGTTGTAATACAGCTGGTTTACAACCGTGCCTGAAAAATGCAGAAACCAAAAATATCAGCGTTCACGTCAGCCTCACTGCTCTTGCCCATATCCTCCACCAATTCTGGGGACTCGCTCTGGTAGATAGGATTAGCGGACGCAGTATAGAGGCAACAACAAGTTCTTCGGATCAAACAGTTCAGTGTTTTATTCACACTTTAGGCAAGTGACAAAACAAACAGTCAAATTCAAACAAAAAGTCACCTTGCGGTGTTGGTGGTAATTCACACCATGTGACAATTCTGCCTCAAAGAGTCCAAGGAACTCTCCAAATAAGTAAGGGACAATGTTGTTGAGAAGTACAAGTCAGGGTTAGGGTATAAAAAAATATAAAAAACTTTGATGATTACCAGGAGCACCATCAAATCTTTCATCACCAAATGGAAAGAACATGGCACAACAGCAAACCTGCCAAGATACCCGCCCACCAAAACTCATGGACCGGGCAAGGAGGGCATTAATCCGAGAGGCAGCACAGAGACCTAAGGTAACCCTGAAGGAGCTGCAGAGTTCCACAGCAGAGACTGGAGTATCTGTACATAGGACGACAATAAGCCGTACACTCCATAGAATTGGGCTTTATGGCAGAGTGGCCAGAAGAAAGCCATTACTTTCAGCTAAATACAAAAAGGCACGTTGTGAGTTTGCGAAAAGGCATGTGGGAGACTCCCAAAATGTATGGAGGAAGGTGCTCTGGTCTGATGAGACAAAAATTAAACTTTTCGGCCATGAAAGAAAACGCTATGTCTGGTGCAAACTCAACACATCACATCACCCAAAGAACACCATCCCCACAGTGATATATGGTGGTGGCAGCATCATGCTGTGGAGATGTTTTTTAGCAGCCGGGACTGGGAAACTGGTCAGAGTTGAGGGAAAGGTGGATGGTGCTAAATTTATGGACATTCTTGAGCAAAACCTGTACCACTCTGTGCAAGATTTGAGGCTAGGACGGAGGTTCACCTTCCAGCAGGACAATGACCCCAAACACACTGCTAAAGCAACACTTGAGTGGTTTAAGGGGAAACATGTAAATGTGTTGGAATGGCCTAGTCAAAGCCAAGATCTCAATCCAATAGAAAATCTGTGGTCAGACTTAAAGGGAACCTGTCACCAGTTTTATGGTGTCCTAACTAAGGGCAACATAAATAAGTGACTGATTCGCTTAGCAAAATGCTGGGTCACTTTCTATAATTGACCCAGTCAATCTGCCAACATCTTGTATTGAAAAGCTCCAGCTGATAATGATGAGTCATGAATATTCATGAGCTCCTGACTCTCCCCGCCCACCTGCTGCTGAATGACAGTTATTTTCCATATGAATCGGAAGCAGGTGGGCAGGGGAGTGGCTATAGCTCTGAATTAAATATAAGCTGGACTCAATGACATCACGCTGGACTCAAATCAGCTCATTAGCATGCGGCATCTTTGTGTGTATATTATGAGGTAACCATCTTTTACACCAGTAAGTGAATACATCTAAGGCACTTTTTTAGTAGTTAATGATTGTATATAATTAGTTAGATTATAATCAAATATCCACATGACAGGTTCCCTTTAAAGATTGATGTTCAGAAGCGCAAACCATTCAACTTGAAGGAGCACAAGCAGTTTTGCAAGGAGGAATGGGCAAAAATCCCAGTGGTAAGATGTGGCAAGCTCATAGAGACTTATCCAAAGCGACTTAGAGCTGTGATTGCTGCAAAAGGTGGCTCTACAAAATTTTGACTTTAGGGGGGTGAATAGTTATGCACGTTGACTTTTTCTGTTATTTTGTCCTCCTTGTTGTATGCTTCACAATAAAAAACATCTTCAAAGTTGCAGGCATGTTCTGTAAATTAAATGACGCAAATCGTCAAACAATCTATGTTAACTCCAGGTTGTGAGACACCAAAATATGAAAAAAGTCAATATACTTTTGCAAGGCACTGTATATACACAAAATGCTCTTATTCAAAATTCATATCCTTAGTGTACATATATAAAATGTGTGTCTGTAAAGGGGGAGTATTAATTACTAATATTTATGCAAATATCAATAATTAATATTCATAAGTAGGAGGAACCGTCTATTGATGACTCCACCTATTTATACCTTTATATTAATAACACAATACTTTCACTATACTTTACGCTAATCACTAAACTAGCTGCATGCGCCTTACTGAACTAACTATCGCCAATAACCACACGTTACACAGATAGTTACAAGTAAATCAGGATATTTATTAGTATCTAGTACACTACGCACACAATACACTAACAATACAGCACTATAAATACAGTACTAAACTACACTACACGGTTCCCAAATTCCACCCACAAAGCTATCTAATACAATACACTAACAAATATTAGCAGCCAACCCACCTGGTTCTATTCTTGTCCCTAAGGGAACGACGAGGGTTAACGGTGGCGCTGCAGGAGTGAATGCAGGCCACAGACACAGACGGATAGCGGAAAAGGGTTGGGATACAGCAATGCAAGGGTTAATACCCTGCAAGTGATAGGGGTACAGAGAGGGGGTGTGTATGGGCAGGTTGTGAGTAGGTAGTGGGTAGGGGTGAGTTATAGTGGGGGTGATCAGGGATGTACAGCAATGCAAGGGTTAATACCCTGCAAGTGTAGAGAAAGGGGGTGTGTATGGGCAGGTTGTGGGTATAATATGGGTAGGTATAATAAGGTGTTATTCAGGGGAGTAGGGGTTTAGTGGTATGGGAGTAGGGGGTTTATCGTTGGTGGGATAGCGGTAGGGGATAATCGATACTTAGCGTTATTGCTCGTTCGTCTAGGGGTGCTGGTTCGTCCAGGGGTTGATCTTCCAGCGGGGGGGGCGCTCCGCTCTCCTCTGAGCGCCGGCTGCGCACTCCTTCAGGGAGGCCGGTAGGGGTATACAACAACTTCAGTGCAGGGCTGCCGGAATTTATATATCCCGCACTCCCGGGCCGCGGCGCATGCGCTGGGAGCGCGCCACGGGCAAAGACACGTGGGCCGGCGCGGTGATATGACATCACCGCGCCAGCCCGCGTGTCCCTGCACGCGCACAGCAGGGCCGCGCCACTTGCTGACAGGCGGGAGAAGCCTTTGATCTCCCACCTGCAGCACCTTGCATTCCGGACAGCGCGATAGTAATCGTGCTGCCGGAATGCGCATAATAGAAGGAGGGGAGGTTTCTCCCCTCTTCCTATTATGCATGAATATCTCCAGCAGAGTAGTGATGTCGCGAACATAAAATTTTCAGTTCGCGAACAGCGAACGCGAACTTCCGCAAATGTTCGCGAACTGGCGAACCGGGCGAACCGCCATAGACTTCAATAGACAGGCGAATTTTAAAACCCACAGGGACTCTTTCTGGCCACAATAGTGATGAGAAAGTTGTTTCAAGGGGTCTAACACCTGGACTGTGGCATGCCGGAGGGGGATCTATGGCAAAACTCCCATGGAAAATTACGTAGTGGACGCAGAGTCGGGTTTTAATCCATAAAGGGCATAAATCAACTAACATTCCTAAATTGTTTGGAATAACGTGCTTTAAAACATCCAGTGTGTGTATACGATCAGGTATGATGTTGGCACTGGCAGTGGGCACACTACAGTCAGTGGAAGAGGGCCTGACACACTGACTGGCAGCAGGCAAGCAACTGAATTTAGACTACTGTCTAAAAATTAAATGCCTTATTTATCGGCAAGCTACTGTGCCACCCGGTATCAGTGGTTGGCACTGGCAGTGGGCACACTACAGTCAGTGGAAGCGGGCCTGACACACACTGGCAGCAGGCAAGCAACTGAAATTACACTAAAGTGTAAAAATTAAATGCCTTATTTATCGGCAAGCTACTGTGCCACCCGGTATGAGTGGTTGGCACTGGCAGTGGGCACACTACAGTCAGTGGAAGAGGGCCTGACACACACTGGCAGCAGGCAAGCAACTGAATTTAGACTACTGTCTAAAAATTAAATGCCTTATTTATCGGCAAGCTACTGTGCCACCCGGTATCAGTGGTTGGCACTGGCAGTGGGCACACTACAGTCAGTGGAAGCGGGCCTGACACACACTGGCAGCAGGCAAGCAACTGAATTTAGACTACTGTCTAAAAATTAAATGCCTTATTTATCGGCAAGCTACTGTGCCACCCGGTATCAGTGGTTGGCACTGGCAGTGGGCACACTACAGTCAGTTGAAGTCGGCCTGACACACACTAGCAGCAGGCAAGCAGCTGAAATTACACTAAAGTGTAAAAATTAAATGCCTTTTTTATGCAAAGTCCTGTGCCAGCCGGTATGAGTGGTGGGCACTGGCAGTGGGCACACTACAGTCAGTGGAAGTCAGCCTGACACACACTGGCAGGCAACTAACCTTAGATTAAAGTGTAAAAATTAAGTGCCTATTTTTTAAGCAAAGTCCTGTGCCACTCGGTATGACAGGGGTGGGCACTGGCAGTGGGCACACTACAGTCAGTTGAAGTCGGCCTGACACACACTAGCAGCAGGCAAGCAGCTGAAATTACATTAAAGTGTAAAAATTAAATGCCTTTTTTAAGCAAAGTCCTGTGCCAGCCGGTATGAGTGGTGGGCACTGGCAGTGGGCACACTACAGTCAGTGGAAGTCAGCCTGACACACACTGGCAGGCAACTAACCTTAGATTAAAGTGTAAAAATTAAGTGCCTATTTTTTAAGCAAAGTCCTGTGCCACTCGGTATGACAGGGGTGGGCACTGGCAGTGGGCACACTACAGTCAGTTGAAGTCGGCCTGACACACACTAGCAGCAGGCAAGCAGCTGAAATTACATTAAAGTGTAAAAATTAAATGCCTTTTTTAAGCAAAGTCCTGTGCCAGCCGGTATGAGTGGTGGGCACTGGCAGTGGGCACACTACAGTCAGTGGAAGTCAGCCTGACACACACTGGCAGGCAACTAACCTTAGATTAAAGTGTAAAAATTAAGTGCCTATTTTTTAAGCAAAGTCCTGTGCCACTCGGGATGACAGGGGTGGGCACTGGCAGTGGGCACACTACAGTCAGTTGAAGTCGGCCTGACACACACTGGCAGGCTACTAACCTTAGATTAAAGTGTAAAAATGAAGTGCCTTTTTTTTAAGCAAAGTCCTGTGCCACACGGGATGACAGGGGTGGGCACTGGCAGTGGGCACACTACAGTCAGTTGAAGTCGGCCTGACACACACTAGCAGCAGGCAAGCAGCTGAAATTACACTAAAGTGTAAAAATTAAATGCCTTTTTTATGCAAAGTCCTGTGCCAGCCGGTATGAGTGGTGGGCACTGGCAGTGGGCACACTACAGTCAGTGGAAGTCAGCCTGACACACACTGGCAGGCAACTAACCTTAGATTAAAGTGTAAAAATTAAGTGCCTTTTTTTAAGCAAAGTCCTGTGCCACACGGAATGACAGGGGTGAGCACTGGCAGTGGGCACACTACAGTCTGTGGGCCTGCAGCTCCTCACACACAGGCAGGCCAGGCAACTGCAATATGTATATAAAGGAAAAAAAAAAAGCAGACTAATGTTGCAGCCCTAAAAAGGGCTTTTTGGGGTGCTGTCAGGACGCTGTCCTTACAGCAGAGATCAGATGAGTCTTTCAGGACTGGAGTGGACACTGAATTCACTAGCCTAGCTATCGATTTCCCAATTAAATCAGCAGCAGTTACAGTCTCCCTCCTCTCACTAAGACTGCAGCTTCAGAATGAATCTAAAATGGATGCTGTGCAGGAGGTGGGAGGGTCTGGGAGGGAGGGTATGCTGCTGATTGGCTGGAATGTGTCTGCTGACTGTGAGGTACAGGGTCAAAGTTTGCTCAATGATGATGTATAGGGGGCGGACCGAACATCGCATGTGTTCGCCCGGCAGAGGCGAACGCGAACAAGCTATGTTCGCCGGGAACTGTTCGCCGTCGGATAGTTCGGGCCATCTCTACAGCAGAGCTCCCTGTGTATGATGCTTGGGGCACATCCATACACATGTATACACTGATACTGGGGTATATAGGGGACATATACACTCACCTAAAGAATTATTAGGAACACCATACTAATATGGTGTTGGACCCCTTTTGCTTTCAGAACTGCCTTAATTGATTCAACAAGGTGCTGATAGCATTCTTTAGAAATGTTGGCCCATATTGATAGGATAGCATCTTGCAGTTGATGGAGATTTGAGGGATGCACATCCAGGGCACGAAGCTCCCGTTCCACCACATCCCAAAGATGCTCTATTGGGTTGAGATCTGGTGACTGTGGTGCCATTTTAGTACAGTGAACTCATTGTCATGTTCAAGAAACCAATTTGAAATGATTCGAGCTTTGTGACATAGTGCATTATTCTGCTGGAAGTAGCCATCAGAGGATGGATACATGTTCTCATTCTGTTTACGCCAAATTTGGACTCTACCATTTGAATGTCTCAACAGAAATCGAGACTCATCAGACCAGGCAACATTTTTCCAATCTTCAACAGTCCAATTTTGGTGAGCTTGTGCAAATTGTAGCCTCTTTTTCCTATTTGTAGTGGAGATGATTGGTACCCAGTGGGGTCTTCTGCTGTTGTAGCCCATCCGCCTCAAGGTTGTGCGTGTTGCGGCTTCACAAATGCTTTGCTGCATACCTCGGTTGTAACGAGTGGTCATTTCAGTCAACGTTGCTCTTCTATCAGCTTGAATCAGTCGGCCCATTCTCCTCTGACCTCTAGCATCCACAAGGCATTTTTGCCCACAGGACTGCCGCATACTGGATGTTTTTCCCTTTTCACACCATTCTTTGTAAACCCTAGAAATGGTTGTGCATGAAAATCCCAGTAACTGAGCAGATTGTGAAATACTCAGATCGGCCCGTTTGGCACCAACAACCATGCCACGCTCAAAATTGCTTAAATCACCTTTCTTTCCCATTCTGACATTCAGTTTGGAGTTCAGGAGATTGTCTTGACCAGGACCACACCCCTAAATGCATTGAAGCAACTGCCATGTGATTGGTTGACTAGATAATTGCATTAATGAGAAATAGAACAGGTGTTCCTAATAATTCTTTAGGTGAGTGTATATATATATATATATATATATATACATATACCATCTATATATATATATATATATATATATATATCTATATATATATCTATATATATATATATCTATATCTATATATATATATATATATATATATAAATAACAAGGGACCTATAAAGGGGCACATATCTATACGGGGGCACAGATATACATAAGGGAGTATAGATATATTAAAGGGGCACAGATGTACAAACCGGATTTGTACCCAGCATCTGCGCACGTCTGCCCTTGGTGGCCCACAGGGGCTCATGGTGGCCCCTGTGGGAAATATGTGCCCCCTTATAGGTCCCTTGTTGTATGTATACAAACCGGATAACAAAAAAGTTGGGACACTAAACAAATTGTGAATAAAAACTGAATGCAATGATGTGGAGATGGCAAATGTCAATATTTTATTTGTAATAGAACGTAGATGACAGATCAAACGTTTAATCCGAGTAAATGTATCATTTTAAAGGAAAAATACGTTGATTCCAATTTTCACGGTGTCAACAAATCCCCAAAAAGTTGGGACAAGTAGCAATAAGAGGCTGGAAAAAGTAAATTTGAGCATAACGAAGAGCTGGAAGACCAATTAACACTAATTAGGTCAATTGGCAACATGATTGGGTATAAAAAGAGCTTCTCAGAGTGGCAGTGTCTCTCAGAAGCCAAGATGGGTAGAGGATCACCAATTCCCACAATGTTGCACAGAAAGATAGTGGAGCAATATCAGAGAGGTGTTACCCAGCGAAAAATTGCAAAGACTTTGCATCTATCATCATTAACTGTGCATAACATCATCCGAAGATTCAGAGAATCTGGAACAATCTCTGTGCGTAAGGGTCAAGGCCGTAAAACCATACTGGATGCCCGTGATCTCTGGGCCCTTAAACGACACTGCACCACAAACAGGAATGCTACTGTAAAGGAAATCACAGAATGGGCTCAGGAATAATTCCAGAAACCATTGTCAGTGAACACAATCCACTGTGCCATCCGCCGTTGCCAGCTGAAACTCTACAGTGCAAAGAAGAAGCCATTTCTAAGCAAGATCCACAAGCTCAGGCGTTTTCACTGGGCCAGGGATCATTTAAAATGGAGTGTGGCAAAATGGAAGACTGTTCTGTGGTCAGACGAGTCACGATTCGAAGTTCTTTTTGGAAATCTGGGACGTCATGTCATCTGGACCAAAGAGGACAAGGACAACCCAAGTTGTTATCAACGCTCAGTTCAGAAGCCTGCATCTCTGATGGTATGGGGTTGCATGAGTGCGTGTGGCATGGGCAGCTTGCATGTCTGGAAAGGCACCATCAATGCAGAAAAATATATTCAGGTTCTAGAACAACATATGCTCCCATCCAGACGTCATCTCTTTCAGGGAAGACCCTGCATTTTTCAACAAGATAATGCCAGACCACATTCTGCATCAATCACAACATCATGGCTGTGTAGGAGAAGGATCCGGGTACTGAAATGGTCAGTCTGCAGTCCAGATCTTTCACCTATAGAGAACATTTGGCGCATCATAAAGAGGAACGTGCAACAAAGAAGGCCCAAGACGATTGAACAGTTAGAGGCCTGTATTAGACAAGAATGGGAGAGCATTCCTATTTCTAAACTTGAGAAACTGGTCTCCTCGGTCCCCAGACATCTGTTGAGTGTTGTAAGAAGAAGGGGAGATGCCACACAGTGGTGAAAATGGCCTTGTCCCAACTTTTTGGGGATTTGTTGACACCATGAAATTCTGATTTAACATATTTTTCCCTTAAAATGGTACATTTTCTCAGTTTAAACTTTTGTTCCGTCATTTATGTTCTATTCTGAATAAAATATTAGAAGTTGGCACCTCCACATCATTGCATTCAGTTTTTATTCACGATTTGTATAGTGTCCCAACTTTTTTGGAATCCGGTTTGTATACATACAACAAGGGACCTATAAGGGGGCACATATTTCCCACAGGGGCCACCATGAGCCCCTGTGGGCCACCAAGGGCAGACGTGCGCAGATGCTGGGCACATCTGCGCACATCATCCCATGATATGTAGTCAATGTATGCATATATACCATACATGCATGCACGTGTTTGCATGCATGCATGGATATACAGTGAGGAACAGAAGTATTTGAACACCCTGCAATTTTGCAAGTTCTCCCACTTAGAAATCATGGAGGGGTCTGAAATTCACATTGTAGGTGCATTCCCACTCTGAGAGACAGGATTTAAAAAAAAAATCTGGAAATCACATTGTATGATTTTTAAAGAATGTATTTGTCTTGCACTGCTGAACATAAGTATTTGAACACCTGAGAAACAGCAAGAATTCTGGCTCTCAAAGACCTGTTACTGTGCCTTTAAAAAGTCCACCTCTACTCCACTCATTAATCTAACTTAGTAGCACCTGTCTGAGCTCTTTAAAGACACCTGTCCACCCCACAGTCAGTCAGACGCCAACTACTACCATGGGCAAGACCAAAGAGCTGTCAAAAGATACCAGAGACAAAATTGTGGACCTCCACAAAGCTGGAAAGGGCTACGGTGCAATTCCAAAGCAGCTTGGTGAAAATAGATCAACTGTTGGAGCAATTGTTAGAAAATGGAAGAGGCTAAAGACGACTGTCAGTCTCCCTCGGACTGGGGCTCCATGCAAGATCTCACCTTGTGGGGTATCACTGATGAAAAGAAAGGTGAGGAATCAGCCCAGAACTCCAAGGGAGGAGCTGGTCAATGACATGAAGAGAGCTGGGACCACAGTTTCAAAGGTTACTGTCGGTAGAACACTACGCCGTCATGGTTTTAAATCATGCATTGCACGGAAGGTTCCCCTGCTCAAGTCATCACATGTCCAGGCCCGTCTGAAGTTTGCCAGTGACCATCTGGATGATCCAGAGGAGGCATGGGAGAAAGTCATGTGGTCAGATGAGACCAAAGTAGAACTTTTTGGTCTAAACTTCACTCGTCGTGTTTGGAGGAAAAAGAAGGATGAGTTGCATCCCAAGAACACCATCCCTACTGTGAAGCAAGGAGAGGATGAATGGGGCCATTTATTGGGAAATTTTGAGCAACAACCTCCTTTCCTCAGTCAGAGCATTGAAGATGGGTCGTGGCTGGGTCTTCCAACATGACAACGACCCGAAGCACACAGCCAGGATAACCAAGATGTGGCTCCATAGGAAGCATATCAAGGTTCTGGAGTGGCCTAGCCAGTCTCCAGACCTAAATTCAATAGAAACTCTGTGTTGCTCAGCGACAACCCCGAAACCTGACAGATCTAGAGGAGATCTGTGTGGAGGAGTGGGCCAAAATCCCTGTTGCAGTGTGTGCAAACCTGGTCAAGAACTACAGGAAACGTTTGACCTCTGTAATTGCAAACAAAGGCTTCTGTACCAAATATTAACACTGATTTTCTCAGGTGTTTAAATACTTATGTTCAGCAGTGCAAGACAAATAAATTCTTTAAAAATCATACAATGTGATTTCCTGATTTTTTTTATTTTATTCTGTCTCTCAGAGTGGGAACACACCTACAATTTAAATTTCAGACCCCTCCTTGATTTCTAAGTGGGAGAACTTGCAAAATAGTAGGGTGTTCAAATACTTCTGTTCCTCACTGTATATGCATACGTCTCAACCCTTCCTCAACAGTGTCATACCAGTTCATGTAAAGCTTTCAACTTCAGCATAAGTTCAACGTGGAGATAGATAGACCAAGGTGCACCCCACAATAGTAACAGCAGCAGTAGCAGCACAGCATGACAAGGCAGTAGATGTGGGTGGCTGTGTTGTGGTATTAGATGGTGGAAATGGCAGTAGGAGGATTAGCAGTGGGGAGTATCAGCTACAGCAGTAGTGGCAGCAGCCATGTGGTAAGAAACATGATGGTAGGCAAGCAGACCGTGGCAGGGGCATAATGGGGCTGGCAATAAATTGCCGCCATTAGCAATAGCAGATCTATTGACCAACCTCAACTGGAAGTGTGTGAAAACACTCATAGATACTTGCCTCATTCATTTTAACAAAGGTCATTTTTTTGTACAATAGTGAAGGATAACTTGATCCGTTTAAGTGTGATGATGCCACCTTTTACTCTGAAAACTCGCTCTGAGATGAAATTTATGTAAGCAAGCAATATTATAGCTTGCCATGCTCAGTAGTGTGCCTGAGGAGCCAGTTCTTACTGCCCCTCCCCCCACTGTAATGGCTGATAATTATGATGATGATGATGACATGTCCATGAAAGTCAATCACCTGCTCCTTCATCATCAGCTCTTTTGGTGGTAGTTCTCCTTCCTCCTCCTCCTTTTTCTACTCCATTGGCTGGAGGTGTTCTACTGTAAACTGTGTGGGTCTGGGGGGGGGTTATACTATATACTGTATGTGGCTGGGGGTGTTATACTAAATATTGTGTAAAGCGGAAGGTGTTATACTGTATACTGTGCTAGGCCTGAGGGTGCTTTTCTATATACTGTGAGGGACTGGGGGTGTTATACTACCGTATTTTTCGCCCTATAAGATGCACCAGCCCATAAGAAGCACCTAGGTTTTAGAGGAGGACAATAAGAAAAAATATTTCATTAGACCTCAGATCAGACCTCGGCTAACATCCCCAATCAGACCCTCAATGTTAATAAGACCCCAACAAGACCTCTGATCAGGCCAACAATAAGACTTCAGCTCAGACCCCAATTTGAATGACCCTCAATCAGACCTCATTTCAGCCCCCAGAAGCCCCCACTGCCTCATATCATAGAAACATAGAATGTGTCGGCAGATAAGAACCATTTGGCCCATCTAGTCTGCCCAATATACTGAATACTATGGATAGCCCCTGGCCCTATCTTATATGAAGGATGGCCTTATGCCTATCCCATGCATGCTTAAACTCCTTCACTGTATTTGCAGCTACTACTTCTGCAGGAAGGCTATTCCATGCATCCACTACTCTCTCAGTAAAGTAATACTTGCCCTTCTAATTTAAAACTATGTCCTCTTGTAGCAGTTGTTCTTCTTTTAAATATTCTCTCCTCTTTTACCGCGTTGATTCCCTTTATGTATTTAAAAGTTTCTATCATATCCCCTCTGTCTCGTCTTTCTTCCAAGCTTTACATGTTAAGGTCAGCCCTCAGTATCTCTCATATTGGCCCACAGCAGCCTCCATTGCCTTATATCAGCCCTCTGTAGCCCCCATTGCCTAATATGAGCACTCTGTAGCCCCCATAGTCTCTTATTTTGGACTCCAGCAGCCCCCATTGCCTCATATGAGCCCTCTATAGCCTCCCATTGCCTCTTATATTGCCCCCATGGCTTCATATAAGCCCTCTGTAGTCATCCATTGCCTCTCATATTGCCCCCATTGCCTCATAGGAGCCCTCTTTAACCCCCTATTGCCTATCATTTTGGCCCCCAGCACCTCATGTTTAATAAAATAAATAAACCACTTACCTCTCCTGGTCCTGGATGCCGCCGCTCCTCACCGCCCGCGATCTGCTTCCTCCTGCTGTCGGCTGTGCTGTGAACTGGCGCGCACAGCGTGAGGCCACAGAGCGCCCTCACACTGTGCGCAGCCACTGCACAGCCGACAATTGAGGACCAGGAAGCGGTGAGTACAGAGCCTTCACCACTTCCCGGTCCTCCAGTACTAATGAGCGCTTCCATAATGGAAGTGCTCATTAGTATACGCCCCACAAGACGCAGAGAGCTGTGGCTCTCGCCACTTAACCTACAACCAGGCATGGTTGTGTCTGACAATGGCCGTAACTTGGTGGCGGCTTTGGAGCTCGGCAACCTGACACACATCCCATGCCTAGCCCATGTCTTAAACTTAGCGGTTCAGCGGTTTACCAAAACCTACCCCAATTTGCCAGAGCTACTAGTGAAGGCGCGCCACGTTGTGTGCCCATTTCCGCAAGTCGTCGACAGCTTCAGCTGATCTTTCAACTCTGCAGAAGCGCTTGCGGCTTCCAGCTCACCGACTGTTGTGCAACGTAACCACGCGCTGGAACTCAACATTCTACATGTTGGCCAGGCTTTGTGAGGAGCAGAGGGCAGTTGTGGAATACCAGCTGCAACATGGTCATCGCCTTTCGAGTCAACTGCCACTATTCACAAGCGTGGGCATTGATGTCAGAACTCTGTGAGGTTTTAAAAAACTTTGATAAATCCACACAGATGGTTAGTGGCTATAACGCTATTATCAGCATAACCATCCCACTGCTGTGTCTACTCAAACGATCGCTGCTCACAATTAAAGACGACGCTCTGAATGTGGCAGACTAGGAAATGGGGGAGGACATTACACAGGGTGATATCCAGACCACTCACAGTTCGTCTTCTTAACGCGAATTGGACCATGAAGAGGAGGAGGAGCTGGAGACAGTTGCCTCTGCTACAGAGGGTAGTACCCATGGAACTTTAATTCCATCTGTTCAGCGTGGATGGGCAGAAGAGGAGGATGAGGAGATGGAGAGTCATCCTGATGTCGACATCGACGTCTTGCCTGTACTCTGGCACACATGGCTGACTTCATGTTAGTCAGAACATCCCAATGCGCAGGTGCACGCTGCCATGGCTAAAAACAGAGAAAAAAAGACCAGATAAAGTACAATAATGCCATAGTCACAAAAAATATCATAGTGCTAATGCTACGCTTATTTATAAAGTGAGATGCTTGGCAAATGCATTTTGTACAAAACCATCTCAGCCCATCTGCCGAATGTCAAGGCGATCTCTGTAAGACGGGTCCTAACACTAAATGCTACCTATTATGTGCCATAATGGCCGCCATAAAGTTCAGGAAGTGTTGGATCCACATGCATGCTGGGTCCACTCTGCCTTTTACCATCTTTGGTGCCATAATGGCCTCCATTACTTACAAGGGATGCAGGTACCAACATGCATGCCGAGCCCACTCCATTCCTTTCCTTGTGCCCGACAGCTTCCAATGAATGTAGTGAGAGCAGGCCACAGCTTTATACTGAGACTAATTAAAATCAGCCTATGGGGCAGACAGGCTAATCAGGAGTGCACGACTCGATGGAGTGCCGCATCTCCAGCACGGTAAATCTGCAAAGAAAAGAGGGTTAAGTCAGCACATCCCAATGCACAGGTGCACGCTGCCATGGCTAAAAACATAGAGACTCCAGTGAGTGTGTATGATGCCCTCCTTTATGTGTAACAAAGGTGTTTTGGAGTGCCGGTTACTTGTAATTTTTGGCAGCCCTTTCATTTAGTTCATAGGCTTTATGAGTGTAGGAGTCCCACTACCTGAACTATTGTACCACAATGTGAACGAGGCCCTCCTTTTTGTGATATACAGGCTGTTTCGGAGTGCCTCTTGCTTGTAATTTTTTGCAGCACTTGAACTTTATATACAATTTAAATATACAGAAAATAATATTTCCTAGCAATTTTTCTTGTAAAATTGTTTTTTTGGGGGGTTTTGTGCGTATTTTTGTCAGTCTGTAAAAGTGGCGTACAACTCGGACAACATGGTTCCCAGTAGCGACCTGGGAGTCCAAGATGCATCCAGACATCGTACCCATGCTGTTCCCGATCCATTTCGGTGGTGTTTCTGTCACTTTCTGACCTTTTCCAATAGACCAGGCACCCTCCCCTCTTCAGAGCAGGGGTGCCTGGTTGTCTCCCATTGACTTTCATTATACTGGGGTGCTCAGTCGAGCACACAAATATAGCAATGTGTTCGGGCCGAACACCCGAATACTTTGGTGCTCGATCATCACTAGTGCACGCATACTGTTATCTTTTAGCAATCGCCTTTGTGATTGATTGCTGTTGAAACAAGTGATGAGAAGCCGAGGAGGAGCTTTAGGAGCCATAGACTATGTTGAAGTCGATGGGAAGATTCCTTTTGCTGACATTGTTGAGTCCTGATTAGAGTTGAGCGGACACCTGGATATTCGGGTTTGACGAGTTCGGCCGAACTTGAAAAAAAAGTTCGGGTTCGGGACCTGAACTTGACCCGAACTTTTGGGCACTAAAATGGCTCTAAAATAGTCTTGGAAAGGGCTAGAGGGCTGCAAAAAGCATCAAAATGTGCTTAAGAGCATGGCAACTGTTCTGCAAACTAATGTGGATAGGGAAATGACTTAAAATAACATAAAATACATAAAAATGTAAGTAGGAGGTTGAGGAGGCGGTGGATGGGTGGATGTGGCGGTGTAGGTTGACGTGGCGGTGTAGGTGGAAGTGGCGGTAAAGGAGGAATAGGTAGCCAACACTGATTTATTTTTAAATTGGGATATCCCCCAAAATATTGGGACATATAACAAAATAAAACAAAGAATAAGTGAACTTGAGTACAAGAATGGATGGTTGAGGCTGGTATAAATGTCTATTCTGCACAGGGTATGGACAAGTCCTGTGGGATCCATGCCTGGTTCATTTTAATAAACGTAAGCTTGTCCACATTGGCTGCGGCCTGTGATAATGCTCTCTGCCGTGCTGAACACACGTTCACACTATACACTGGCTGCAGGGCAGGTCAGCACCTCCAAGGCTGACAAAGCTTTTCCACATTTTGGCCATGCTAACCCTGCCTTCTCAGGTGCTGGTGGTGCCCCAGCTGCGTTGGCGACCTCTTCCTCTTCCTTTCTCCTTGTGCTTCCACTGTGCCCCCATCAGGTGGGAATGCCACCAGCAGTGCGTCTACCAGCGTGCGCTTGTACTCGCGCATCTTACGATCACACTCCAGTGACGGAATTAAGGAAGGTACATTGTCCTTGTAACGGGGATCCAGCAGTGTGGCCACCCAGTAATCAGCACAAGTTAGAATGTGGGCAACTCGGCGGTCGTTGCGGAGACACTGCAGCATGTAATCGCTCATGTGTGCCAGGCAGCCCAGAGGCAACGAAAAGCTGTCCTCTGTGGGAGGTGTATCGTCTGTGTCCTCTGTGTCCCCCCATCCACGCACCAGTGATACGCCATGAGCTGGTCTGGGTGCCACCCTGCTGTGAACATGGTTCCTCCTCCTGCATCTCCTCCTCCTCATCCTCCACCTCCTCATCCTCCAGAACTGTGCCCTGGCTGGACAATTGTGTACCTTGGGTTTGTGGGTGCAGGAACCCACCCTCTGAGCCACTTGGGAATGACTGGCCGGAAACCCTACGAAATGATCCCTTTTCATCCTCCTCCTCCTCCTGTGCCACATCCTCTTCCATCATTGCCAGGAGCGTTTTTTTCAAGGAGGCATAGTAGTGGGATAGTAACGCTGAGAACGGCGTTATCGGCACTGGCCATGTTGGTGGAGTACTCAAAACAGCGCAACAAGGAACACAGGTCTCGCATGGAGTCCCAGTCATTGGTGGTGAAGTGGTCCTGTTCCGCCGAGCGACTCACCCGTGCGTGCTGCAGCTGAAACTCCACAGTCTGGCCAGCATGTGCAAGGTGGAGTTCCACCTTGTGGGCACGTCGCATATAAGGCGGTGAGCGGGAAGTCCGAAGTTACGCTGCAGCGATGACAGGAGAGCAGCAGCAGGGTGAGAACGCCGAAAGCGCACACAGACTTTAGCAGCTCTGACATGTCAGGGTAATTTTTAAGGAATCTCTGCACCACCAAATTCAGCACATGCGCCAGGCAAGGGATGTGTGTCAAACTGGCTAGTCCCAGAGCTGCTACGAGATTTCGTCCATTACCGCACACCACCAGGCCGGGCTTGAGGCTGACTGGCACAAACCACTCATCGGTCTGTTGTTCAAGGCCCGTCCACAGCTCCTGCGTGGTATGGGGTTTGTCCCCTAAACAGATAAGTTTTAAAACTGCCTGCTGTCGTTTACCCCTGGCTGTGCTGAAGTTGGTGGTGAAGGTGTTACGCTGAGCTGGTGGATGATGAGCTGGTAGAGGATGAGGAAGCAGAGTAGGAGGAGGAAGCAACAGGAGGCAAACTGAAGCGCCCTGCAATCCTCGGTGGTGGAAGGACATGCGCCAAACTGCTATCCGCCTCAAGCCCAGCAGCCACTGCATTTACCCAGTGTGCTGGATATATAACGGCCCTGACCGTGCTTACTGGTCCACGTATTCGTAGTCAGGTGCACCTTGCCACAGATGGCGTTGCGCAGTGCACACCTGATTTTGTCCCCTACTTGGCTGTGAAGGAAAAAGGATGGCTCGCCTTGAAAAGTAGTGGCGGCTGGGCACGACGTACTGTGGGACAGCCACCGCCATAAGGCCTTTAAAACTATCCGTCTCCACCAGACGGAATGACAGCATTTCAAATGCCAGTAATTTAGAAATGCTGGAATTCAGGGCTAGGGATCGCGGGTAGGTAGGGGGGTACTTCCTCTTCCTCTCCAGCGTTTTGGGATATGGAGAGCTGAACGATTACGTGGGACATTGTGGAGATGCTTGGTGACCAAGGTGTTGGTGTTGCTGGCAGATCCTCTGTTTGCGGGGTGCCAGGTGGCACTGTCACTCCAGAGTTGGATTAAGAGGCCACGACTGCAGCAGAAGAGGAAGCAGGAGGAGCCAGAGACCTTTCTTGGTTTTTGAGGTGTCTACTCCACTGCAGCTCATGCTTTGCACTTAAATGCCTGGTCATGTAGGTTGTGCTCAGGTTGAGAACATTTATGCCTCGCTTCAGGCTCTGATTGCACAGCATGCAAACCACTCGTGTCTTGTCGTCAGCACATTGTCTGAAGAACTGCCACGCCAGGGAACTCCTTGGAGCTGGCTTTGGTGTGCTCGGTCCCTTGCTGCGGTGGGCAGTAGGAGGCGTACTGTCTAGAGGACGGCCGCTCCGATTTTGCACCCTGCTCCCTCTTCTGCTGTGCTGCTGGCTCTGTGCGACCACCGCCTCTTCCTCCGAACTACATAGGTCACTCGCATGACCTTGATTCCATGTGGGGTCGAGGACCTCATCGTCCTCCACATAATTTTCCACCCAGTCTTTACCACTGCCTTACTTGTCGGTCTGCACACTTTCGAAAGCCCCAGCAGTTGGAACCTGTGTTTCGTCATCATCCAAGACGTGCTGCGATGGTCCTTCCATGTACTCATCTTGAAAAATAAGTGGTTGGGCATCGGTGCACTCAATCTCTTCCACTTCTGGGGCAGGATTAGGTGAATGGCCCTGGGAAACCCTGCTAACAGAGTCATCAAAAAGCAGAAGAGACTGCTGCATGACTTGGGGCTCAGACTGCTTGGCTGATTTGCAAGGGGGTGAGGTGAAATACTTATGGACATCGGCTGCAGGTGCCAACTGTGGTCTTTCAACAGGAGACTGGGTGGGAGACAATGTGAAGGAACTGGATCCACTGTCAGCAACCCAATCTACTATCGCCTGTACTTATTCAGGGCTCACCATTCGTAGAGCAGCATTAGGCCCGACCAAATACCGCTGTAGGTTTTGTCGCCTACTCGCACCTGAGGAAGGGGTTTCACTTGTGCGTGTAGCTGGCACAGATCGACCACGTCCTCTCCCTGCAACAGGAGCTCCACCAGCAGCACCATGACCTGGGCCACGTCCCTTATTTGATGCTCTCCTCATATTTTTTTAAATTTAGGATCTTGCCCTAAATGGGTGTTTAATTAATAGTAGAATAGAACGACAGTATGTAAAGGGTGTATTTCACACGGCCTGAACCAGACTAGACCTCAATAAAAGATTTTTTTGCCCAAAATGGCTGTATTTCTAATGGCCTAATTCAAACCCCTGTTTGTAGAGGTGGTATCTCACATGGCCTGAACCTCTGTAGGCCTGAAGTAAATATATCTTAGCACAAAAAGGCTGTATTTCAAATGGCTGTATTTCAAATGCCCAATTCAAACCCCTGTATTAAAGGTAGTATCTCAGAGGGCCTGAACATCTGTAGGCCTGAAGTAAATATATCTTTGCACAAAATGGCTGTATTTCAAATGGCTGTATTTTAAATGCCTAATTCAAACCCCTGTATGTAGAGGTAGTATCTCACAGGCCCTGAACCAGTGTAGGCCTGCAGTAAATATATCTTTGCACAAAATGGCTGTATTTCAAATGCCTAATTTAAACCCCTGTATGTAGAGGTGGTATCTCAGAGGGCCTGAACCTCAGTAGGCCTGCAGTAAATATATCTTTGAACAAAATGGCTGTATTTCAAATGGCTGTATTTCAAATGCCTAATTTAAACCTCTGTATGTAGAGGTGGTATCTCAGAGGGCCTGAACCTCTGTAGGCCTACAGTAAATATATCTTTGCACAAAATGGCTGTATTTCAAATGGCTGTATTTCAAATACCTAATTCAAACCCCTGTACGTAGAGGAAGTATCTCACAGGCCCTGAACCAGTGTAGGCCTGCAGCAAATATATCTTTGCACAAAATGGCTGTATTTCAAATGGCTGTATTTCAAATGCCTAATTCAAACCCCTGTATGTAGAGTTAGTATCTCACAGGCTCTGAACCAGTGTAGGCCTGAAGTAAATATATCTTTGCACAAAAAGGCTGTATTTCAAATGGCTGTATTTCAAATGCCTAATTCAAACCCTTGTTTGTAGAGGTGGTATCTCACAGGGCCTGAACCTCTGTATGCCTGAAGTAAATATATCTTTGCACAAAAAGGGTGTATTTCAAATGGCTGTATTTAAAATGCCTGATTCAAACTTCTTTATGTAGGGGGGTATCTCACACGGTCTGAACCGTTGTAGGCCTGATGTAAATATATCTTTGCACAAAATGGCTGTATTTCAAATGCCTAATTGAAAACCCCTGTATGTAGAGGTAGTATCTCACAGGCCCTGAACCAGTGTAGGTCTGCAGTAAATATATATTTGCACAAAATGGCTGTATTTCAAATACCTAATTCAAACCCCTGTATGTAGAGGTGGTATCTCAGAGGGCCTGAACCTCTGTAGGCCTGCAGTAAATATATCTTTGCACAAAATGGCTGTATTTCAAATGGCTGTATTCCAAATGCCTAATTCAAACCCCTCTATGTAGAGGTAGTATTTCACAGGCCCTGAACCAGTGTAGGCCTGAATTCAATATTGGTGCACCAAATGGCGGTAATTAAATTCTCTGAATGTAACCCTAATGTATTAAGGGTGTATCTCACAATGACATCTGCATCAAAGGCTGCGTCAACTAAATTTTTTGTGCCCACAGAGTGTTTGTTTAAAAATTGAATTTGACAGCAGTATATAAGCCTGTAATTTGACACGTGCTGATGCTGCAAGGCCTGAAAATAGTGTTTTTATTCAAAAGAGTGTTTTTCAAACCCCAGAAACTGATGGGTGTATTTCTACCTTGAATTGCACACTGACTAATCCAGATGTTGTAGATTGCAAAAAAAGTCTTTTTTTGCTAACGGAATATGAAAGCTGTACACTGCGTGCAGAATTATTAGGCAAATGAGTATTTTGACCACATCATCCTCTTTATGCATGTTGTCTTACTCCAAGCTGTATAGGCTCGAAAGCCTACTACCAATTAAGCATATTAGGTGATGTGCATCTCTGTAATGAGAAGGGGTGTGGTCTAATGACATCAACACCCTATATTAGGTGTGCATAATTATTAGGCAACTTCCTTTCCTTTGGCAAAATGGGTCAAAAGAAGGACTTGACAGGCTCAGAAAAGTCAAAAATAGTGAGATATCTTGCAAAGGGATGCAGCACTCTTAAAATTGCAAAGCTTCTGAAGCGTGATCATCGAACAATCAAGCGTTTCATTCAAAATACTCAACAGGGTCGCAAGAAGCGTGTGGAAAAACCAAGGCGCAAAATAACTGCCCATGAACTGAGAAAAGTCAAGCGTGCAGCTGCCAAGATGCCACTTGCCACCAGTTTGGCCATATTTCAGAGCTGCAACATCACTGGAGTGCCCAAAAGCACAAGGTGTGCAATACTCAGAGACATGGCCAAGGTAAGAAAGGCTGAAAGACGACCACCACTGAACAAGACACACAAGCTGAAACGTCAAGACTGGGCCAAGAAATATCTCAAGACTGATTTTTCTAAGGTTTTATGGACTGATGAAATGAGAGTGAGTCTTGATGGGCCAGATGGATGGGCCCGTGGCTGTATTGGTAAAGGGCAGAGAGCTCCAGTCCGACTCAGACGCCAGCAAGGTGGAGGTGGAGTACTGGTTTGGGCTGGTATCATCAAAGATGAGCTTGTGGGGCCTTTTCGGGTTGAGGATGGAGTCAAGCTCAACTCCCAGTCCTACTGCCAGTTTCTGAAAGACACCTTCTTCAAGCAGTGGTACAGGAAGAAGTCTGCATCCTTCAAGAAAAACATGATTTTCATGCAGGACAATGCTCCATCACACGCGTCCAAGTACTCCACAGCGTGGCTGGCAAGAGAGGGTATAAAAGAAGAAAATCTAATGACATGGCCTCCTTGTTCACCTGATCTGAACCCCTCTGAGAACCTGTGGTCCATCATCAAGTGTGAGATTTACAAGGAGGGAAAACAGTACACCTCTCTGAACAGTGTCTGGGAGGCTGTGGTTGCTGCTGCACGCAATGTTGATGGTGAACAGATCAAAACACTGACAGAATCCATGGATGGCAGGCTTTTGAGTGTCCTTGCAAAGAAAGATGGCTATATTGGTCACTGATTTGTTTTTGTTTTGTTTTTGAATGTCAGAAATGTATATTTGTGAATGTTGAGATGTTATATTGGTTTCACTGGTAAAAATAAATAATTGAAATGGGTATATATTTGTTTTTTGTTAAGTTGCCTAATAATTATGCACAGTAATAGTCACCTGCACACACAGATATCCCCCTAAAATAGCTAAAACTAAAAACAAACTAAAAACTACTTCCAAAAATATTCAGCTTTGATATTAATGAGTTTTTTGGGTTCATTGAGAACATGGTTGTTGTGTAATAATAAAATTAATCCTCAAAAATACAACTTGCCTAATAATTCTGCACTCCCTGTATATATTATACTTGAATTTAACACTTGCAGATCTGGAAAATTCAGTTTTTTTAAAAAAATAGTGTGTTTTTCAAACCCCAGAAAATGATGGGTGTATTTCTACCTTAAATTGCACACTGACTAATACAAATGTTGTAGATTGCCAAAAAAGTCTTTTTTTGCTAACAGAATATGAAAGCTGTATATATTAAAATTGAATTTAACACTTGCAGATCTGGAAAATACTGTTTTTGGGAAAAAAATGTGTGTTTTTTAAACCCCAGAAAATGTTATGTGTATTTCAATCATAAATTGCACACTGACTGATCCAGTTGTTGTAGTTTGCCCCCAAAAAATGGTGATTTGCAATGTCCCAAAAGCTCAGTAGAGATGTCGCGAACATAAAAATTTCCGTTCGCGAACGGCGAACGCGAATTTCCGCAAATGTTCGCGAACGGGGGATTCATGGCAAAACTCCAATGGAAAATTACGTAGTTGACCCAGAGTCGGGTTTTAATCCATAAAGGGCATAAATCACCTAACATTCCTAAATTTTTTGAAATAACGTGCTTTAAAACATCAGGTATGATGTTGTATCGATCAGGTAGTGTAAAGGTTACCCCTGCTTCACAGTGACAGACCAAACTCCCCGTTTAACGCACCTCAAACAACTGCAAACAGTCCATTTGCACAACCGCAAACTCCCCATTTGCACAAGGTTGGATACCAAGCTAGCCATGTCCCGTTCCTTGTCCTCACTGACGTCATTGAAGGTCTCTTCCTCCACCCAGCCACGTACAACACCAAGGGTCCCCGAAAGGTGACAACAAGCCTCCTGGGACGCCTGCTGTGGTTGGTCTTCCACTCCCTAAAAGCCACCTTCCTCCTCTGACTCCTCTTCTTCAGACTCCTCTCTCTGCATTGCCGCAGGCCCAGCAATCGACGACGACAAGGCGCTTCTGGTGGTGATGGTGACCACAACTCTTCCTCTTCATGCTCATCTACGGCCTGATCCAGCACTCTTTGCAGGGTACGTTCAAGAAAAAACGCATATGGGATGAGGTCGATGATGTTGCCTTGGGTTTGACTGACCAGGTTTGTCACCTCCGCAAAAGGACGCATGAGCCTACAGCCATTGTGCATGAGCGTTCAGTAACGTGGCCAAAAAATACCCAGCTCAGCAGAAGCTGTCCTCTTTTTTTAATTAAAAAAATCTGTTCTTACCAGTAATCTCTGTTTTGTCCCCTATCAGTTGCCGGTGTGGTGTATGGAATAGATTTTAGGAACCGGGAGATGAAAAAAGATGCTTGGTCGGTCCTCTTACTTCCAATTCGGGGCACTGCGCGTGCGCCGTGCAATGTACTGTGCAATCCCAATATGAGTGGTATGTTAAGCAGTACTATTCCTATCCCTGTTACGTCCCCTATCAGGGGCCAATGTATGGAATAGATTTTAGGAACCGGGAGATGGAAAAAGATGCTTGGTCGGTCCTCTTATGAAGCAACGAACTTATCTCATCTGGGGTGTGCCAACATTGCCATTGCCAACACACTCATAGAGGTCATCGCTTCATTGTGATACGCAAGCCCCTTCACCACAACAAGGTAACGATCACGAAGGGAAATTGACACATGTATGTGCCTTTTTTTTTTGCAGCCACAGTGCAGCACCAGAGGCCAGAAAAATTAGGCATGTACACATGCCTGAAAAATCGGTATTGTTGCAGCCGCTGCTGTAGCAGCGGCCGGAAAAATTGATGTTTTCCAGGCAGAACGTGCACTAAAACATTGCGGCTTGAACCCTAGTTGGTGGCGGAGAAGTCACGCAAGTCATCCGGCATGCAGAGATTAAATACAGCAGCGTTTGGACCATTTTATAGCCCAAGGCATCTCATCAGGCCTTTTTTAGTCAAATGCATCCCCCACTGTCAGTCCCTTCGGGATCCATGCCTCATTCATTTTAAAAAAGGTGAGGTAATCTAGACTTTTTTGACCTAGGCGACTTCTCTTCTCAGTGACAATACCTCCTGCTGCGCTGAAGGTCCTTTCTGACAGGACAGTTGAAGCGGGGCAGGCCAGAAGTTCTATCGCAAATTGGGATAGCTCAGGCCACAGGTCAAGCCTGCACACCCAGTAGTCAAGGGTTCATCGCTCCTCAGAGTGTCGATATCTGCAGTTAACCCCTTAAGGACACAGCCTTTTTACACCTTAGGACCAGGCCATTTTTTGCAAATCTGACCAGAGTCCCTTTAAGTGCTGATAACTTTAAAACGCTTTGACTTATCCAGGCCGTTCTGAGATTGTTTTTTCATCACATATTGTACTTCATGACACTGGTAAAATGAAGTAAAAAAATTATTTTTTTTTGCACCAAAAAATACCTAATTTAACAAAAATTTGGAAAAATGTAGCAAATTTCAAAGTTTCAGTTTCTCTACTTCTGTAATACATAGTAATACCCCCTAAAATTGTGATGACTTTACATTCCCCATATGTCTACTTCATGTTTGAATTGTTTTGGGAATGATATTTTATTTTTTGGGGATGTTATAAGGCTTAGAAGTTTAGAAGCAAATCTTGAAATTTTTCAGAAATTTACAAAAACTAAATTTTTAGGGACCAGTTCAGGTCTGAAGTCACTTTGCGAGGCTTACATAATAGAAACCACCCAAAAATGACCCCATCTAAGAAACTACACCCCTCAAGGTATTCAAAACTGATTTTACATACGTCGTTAACCCTTTAGGTGTTGCACAAGAGTTATTGGCAAATGGGGATGAAATTTGTGAATTTCATTTTTTTGTCTAATTTTCCATTTTAACCCATTTTTTCCACTAACAAAGCAAGGGTTAACAGCCAAACAAGACTGTATCTTTATTGCCCTGACTCTGCCGTTTACAGAAACACCCAATATGTGGCCGTAAACTACTGTACGGCCACACAGCGGGGCGTAGAGTGAAAGGTGCGCTGTTTAGTTTTTGGAGGGCTGATTTTTATGGACTGGTTTATTTACACCAAGTCCCATTTGAAGCCCCCTGATGCACCCCTAGAGTAGAAACTCCCTAAAAGTGACCCCATCTAAGAAACTACACCCCTCAAGGTATTCAAAACTGATTTTATATACGTCGTTATCCCTTTAGGTGTTGCACAAGAGTTATTGGCAAATGGGGATGAAATTTGAGAATTTCATTTTTTTGTCTAATTTTCCATTTTAACCCATTTTTTCCACTAACAAAGCAAGGGTTAACAGCCAAACAAGACTGTATCTTTATTGCCCTGACTCTGCCGTTTACAGAAACACCCAATATGTGGCCGTAAACTACTGTACGGCCACACAGCGGGGCGTAGAGTGAAAGGTGCGCTGTTTGGTTTTTGGAGGGCTGATTTTTATGGACTGGTTTATTTACACCATGTCCCATTTGAAGCCCCCTGATGCGCCCCTAGAGTAGAAACTCCCTAAAAGTGACCCCATCTAAGAAACTACACCCCTCAAGGTATTCAAAACTGATTTTACATACGTCGTTATCCCTTTAGGTGTTGCACAAGAGTTATTGGCAAATGGGGATGAAATTTGAGAATTTCATTTTTTTGTCTAATTTTCCATTTTAACCCATTTTTTCCACTAACAAAGCAAGGGTTAACAGCCAAACAAGACTGTATCTTTATTGCCCTGACTCTGCCGTTTACAGAAACACCCAATATGTGGCCGTAAACTACTGTACGGCCACACAGCGGGGCGTAGAGGGAAAGGTGCGCCGTTTGGTTTTTGGAAGGCTGATTTTTATGGACTGGTTTATTTACACCATGTCCCATTTGAAGCCCCCTGATGCACCCCTAGAGTAGAAACTCCCTAAAAGTGACCCCATCTAAGAAACTTCACCCCTCAAGGTATTCAAAACTGATTTTACATACGTCGTTAACCCTTTAGGTGTTGCACAAGAGTTATTGGCAAATGGGGATGAAATTTGAAAATTTCATTTTTTTGCCTTATTTTCCATTTTAACCCATTTTTTCCACTAACAAAGCAAGGGTTAACAGCCAAACAAGACTGTATCTTTATTGCCCTGACTCTGCCGTTTACAGAAACACCCAATATGTGGCCGTAAACTACTGTACGGCCACACAGCGGGGCGTAGAGTGAAAGGTGTGCCGTTTGGCTTTTGGAGGGCCGATTTTTATGGACCGGTTTATTTACACCGTGTCCTGTTTCAACCCCTCTGATGCACCCCTGGAGTAGAAACTCCATAAAAGTGACCCCATTTTGGAAACTACGGGATAAGGTGGCATTTTTTTGGGGACTATTTTTAGGGTAAATATGATTTTTGGTTGCTCTATATTACATTTTTGTGAGGCAAGGTTACCAAAATTTTAAATTCTGAAATTTCATCTCCATTTGCCATTAACTGTTGAGGAACACCTAAAGGGTTAATAAAGTTTGTATAATCAGTTTTGAATACCTTGAGGGGTGTAGTTTCTTAGATGGGGTCAGTTTTGGGGAGTTTTTACTCTAGAGTGCATCAGGGGGGCTTCAAAAGGGACATGGTGTCAATAAAAAAGGCCATCAAAATCGGCCTTCCAGAAACCATGTCAGTCCTTTCCTTTTGCGGCCTCCCTTTTACTAATACAGCAGATTACGACCACAAATGTGGTTTTTCTGTAAACTGCAGTATCAGGGTAATAAAAATTAAGTTTTGTTTGGTTGTTAACCCTTGTTTTGTTACCGGAAAAAACGTATTGAAATGGAAAAGTGCCAAAAATAGCGGTTTTGGCACCGTTTTTTTTTTTTTTTTTAACCGTGTTAATCTGGGGTTTTTTTTTTCGCTTGCTATTAAACTTTTTGTTATGTAAGGTGACAAAAAAATTCTTTTTTTGGACCTATTTAATTTTTATTTTTTGACCATGTTAATCTGGGGGGTTGGGTAATGGGGTATTTTTATAGAGGAGATTCTTACGGACGCGGCAATACCTAATAAGTCTACTTTTTTTACAATTATTTAGGTTTTAGACTATATTATCTTTTTTGATACAAATTATTTTTTGGGTATCTCTAAAGTCTAAGGGTCATTTTTTAAAAATTTTTTTATCCAATTATCTCATGTGGGGGCTTATTTTTTGCGGGATGAGCGGACGGTTTTATTGGCACTATTTTGGGGGCTATATGACTTTTTGATCGCTTGCTATTAAACTTTTTATTATGTAAGGTGACAAAATAAACCTTTTTTTGCACCTTTTTTTTTTTATTGACCGTGTTAATCTGGGGGGGTTGGTCATGGGGTAGTTTTATAGAGGAGATTAATACCGACGCGTCGATACCTAATATGTCTACTTTTAATAAATTATTTTAGTTTTTTTGGGTGTCTCAGGTCTGAGAACCATTTTTTTTTATCCGATGTCAGTGCTAAATTGGGATATAAATTTAGTACTCCATGGAAGTGTGATACTCCCTGAAGCAACCGTCAATACAGAGGCCCGGATGATCGGGGCACGTGTCGCACTGAGTAGTCGTGTCCTTCCGTATCCCCCTCCTGCGACACACTCTGCACTTTTTTGGGGTTCGTCCCTTCTTTCCAGTATGGGGGACCACACCTGGAAAGTGTTCGCCAGGGACGATCCGGGCACCTACAGTTCCCGAGGTACTCCGGCCTGCTCTTTCCCGGTCCGAAAAGATCAGGGCCTTGAGGACTGCCTCATAGAACTGGAGGAATGTCCCTGTGCTGCCAGCGCTTCGGGATAGTACAAAAGAGTTGTACATGGCAACCTGCACCAAGTAGACCGCAACTTTTTTGTACCATGCCCGGGTTTTGCGCATGGCATTATATGGCTTGAGGACTTGATCAGAGAGATCAACTCCTCCCATATACCGATTGTAGGCGACGATACAATCGGGCTTGAGGACCGTTGCCGCGGTACCTCGCACAGGGACAGGGGTGATGCCGTTACCATGAATTGTGGACAGCATAAGGACATCCCTCTTGTCCTTTTACCTGACCAGCAACAGGTTTCCAGTGGTAAGGGCACGGGTCTCACCCCTGGAGATAGGTACCTGGAGGGGGTAGGCAGGGAGGCCGCGTTGATTTTTCCGCACGGTCCCACAAGCGGACGTGGATCTGGCGGCAAGGGACTGGAACAAGGGGATACTGGTATAAAAGTTATCCACGTAAAGGTGGTAACCCTTATCCAGCAGTGGGTACATAAGGTCCCACACAAGTTTCCCGGTAACACCCAGAGTGGGGGGACATTCTGGGGGTTGAATCCGGGAATCTCGCCCCTCGTACACACGAAATTTGTAAGTGTACCCTGAGGTACTCTCACAAATTTTGTATAGCTTTACGCCATACCTCGCTCGCTTAGAGGGCACATACTGGCGGAAAATGAGTCTCCCCTTGAACGCAATGAGAGACTCATCAACCGCGACCTCCCTTCCAGGTACATAGGCCTCCATGAATTTGGCCCCAAAGTGATCGATGACCGGCCGTATCTTATACAGACGGTCATGGGCAGGATCACCTCGGGGGGGACATGCTGCATTATCGGAATAATGCAGACATTTCCGGATGGAGCGTGTCATGGCTGTACTGTAAAGTGGGGCCTGGTATAGGACGTCCCCACTCCAGTACAGCCTGACACTGGGTTTTTTGACCAGGCCCATATGCAGCACGAGGCCCCAAAATGTCCTCATTTCGGCTGCACTAACCGGCGTCCAGCCACCGGGCATGGCCAAAAAGGAGCCCGGGTGTTGAGCGACGAACTGTTGGGCGTACAGATTCGTCTGCTCCACCATCAGATTTACCAGTGGGTCACTGAAAAAATGACAAAAAAAGTCATATTCAGTGTAGCCCACTGTGGAAATCTGGATTCCTGATTGGTCTACAAAATCAGGAATCATGGGCTCGTATCGCTCTGGGCTACACCAGACAAGTTCACCGGCAGGGGGATCCGGTGGATTTAACTGGTGGGCCGGGAAACCAGTACGAGCCCCAGAGCTGCTCGTACTAGTGTGGGCCACAGGATCCCTAACATGGCGGTCCCCTTGCTCCACCTGGCGGCGTCTCCGCTGCCTTGGGGGCTCATCATCATCGCTAGATGATGAGGAGGATGCGGATGACAACAGGAATGTGGGGTCATCCTCATCCTCACTGGGACTCTCGGAGTCGGAGGCAAGCTGGGCGTATGCCTCCTCGGCCGAGAACGTCCGGCGGGCCATAGGGGAGTGTGTGTCTGCGTGTATATGTGCGTGTGTGTAACTCTTTATTTTGTGTGCGTGTGTGTGGGGGCACGGGTGTTCACGAAGACACCCTAAAACTAACAGAAAAAAAATAAAATAAACTAACTAAAAAAAATGCAAAAAATGTGGGGAAAAAAAATCAAAACCGCTGATCAACCGTGCGAAGTTGATCAGCGGTGGGGTGTGCGATGCGCTAACAGTGGCCGGACACTAAGTGCCGGCCACAATCAGCGTACACAAAAAAAAAAAAAAAAATGCACCCCAAAAAAGGGGGGGGGGGGGGCCAGTGGCAGCACCCCTGGGGGGTCTAGGGTCACACAGCTGTGCTGTGGACCCCAGACACCCTAACTTAGGGTGATGCAATAAAAGTTAGAAAAGTTCAAAAACGAACTTTCCCTTTTTTTTCCCTGCCTAAACCAAACTTTCCCTATGCTGTCCCTATGTACCTGATGGGGGGTGCTGGGGCACAGATCGGGTCCTGGGGGCACAGATCGGGTCCTGGGGGTGCTGGCAGACACACGTGCAGGCAGCTCCTCTCTCCTCCGGCTCCGGAACACAAAAGGAGGAAGAGAGGAGCGCCTGCCTCTTTTGAATTTGCCGCCGGACCGCCCACAGACCAATCAGGAAGCGATCCTGAGTGGTGATGTCACCATCACCACTCAGGATCGCTGGATGGTGATTGGTGGGGTGAAATCACACCACCATCACCATCCTGTTCCGGGTTATCGGGTCTTCAGAGACCCGAACAACCCGGAAACGCAGAAAACCGCAGGTCTGAATTGACCTGCGGTTTTCTGCGATCGCATACATGGGGGGTCACCGGACCCCCCGGCGCATTTGCCCCAAGTGCCTGCTCAATGATTTGAGCAGGCACGGGGTTCCGATCACCGCCCGCCGCGCGGCGGTGATCAAAAATACACAGGGCGTACATGTACGCCCTGTGTCCTTAAGTACCAGGGCACAAGGGCGTACCTGTACGCCCTATGTCCTTAAGAGGTTAAAGCAAGGTAGTCTGCTACCTGTCGGTCGAGTCATTCTCTGAGGGTGGACCCCGAAGGGCTGTGGCGATGCGTAGGACTTAAAAAGCTTTGCATGTCCTCCATCAACAACACGTCTGTAAAGCGTCCTGTCCTTGCTGGCGTGGTCGTGGTAGGAGGAGGATTACTTTCACCTCTTCCCCTGTTAGATTCCCATTGTGCTGTGACATCACCCTTATACGCTGTGTAAAGCATATTTTTTAACTTGTTTTGGAACTGCTGCATCCTTTCCGACTTCCGGTAATTCGGTAACATTTCAGACACTTTCTGCTTATATCGGGGGTCTAGTAGCGTGGCCACCCAGTACAGGTCATTCTCCTTCAGCCTTTTTATACGAGGGTCTCTCAACAGGCATGACAGCATGAAAGACCCCATTTGCACAAGGTTGGATGCCGAGCTACTCATGTCCCGTTCCTCATCCTCACTGATCTCATTGAAGGTCTGTTCTTCCCCCCAGCCACGTACAACACCACGGGTACCAGATAGGTGACAATGAGCACCCTGGGATGCCTGCTGTGGTTGGTCTTCCTCCTCCTCAAAGCCACATTCCTCCTCTGACTCCTCTTCCTCATACTCCTCTTTCAGCGTTGCCGCAGGTCCAGCAAGCAATGCTGATAAGGCTGTTTCTGGTGGTGATGGTGACCACAACTCTTCCTCTTCCTCTTCACGCTCATCTATGGCCTAATCCAGCACTCTTCGCAGGGCATGCTCCAGGAAGAAATAAAAATGGGATGATGTCGCTGATGGTGCCTTCAGTGCGACTAACTAGGTTTGTCACCTCCTCAAAAGGACGCATGAGCCTACAGGCATTGCGCATGAGCGTCCAGTAACGTGGCAAAAAAATTCCCAGCTCCGCAGAGGCTGTCCTAGCACCCCGGTCATACAAATACTCGTTGATGGCTTTGTCACTACCAGAGCTTTGGGACGTTCTCACAGCTCTGTTTCTCCACCCCTGTGATGATTTCACTACTAGAGCTGGGAGGAGTTCTCACTGCTCTGTTTACTTTTGGTTTCCTTCCTCCCAGCTGTTCCTCATGCGTTTGATTTCCCTCTCTTTATATCACCCCTCCTCCTATTGTAGGGCGTGGATTATAGTTCTCATTTCAGTTGTAGCTCTTGCTTTAGTATCTTCACTTGTAGCTATCAGTTCACTGGACCTGTGTTCTGCTGCAGCAAGCACTCCGGATATTGCCAGCTGTCCTTGGATCCGTCTTCTCTGCGGCTGCAACACCTTCAGCTAAGTGTACAGACATTGTTGTGTACCTGATTATTTTCTGACTGGATCTGAGGTGGCCATGGTTCCCTCCATATACTGAGTAGGGCACCGGTGGCCGTGCCCCTTCCACTATTGTAGGGGTTACAGTGGTCATCAGTCTTAGGCACGTGGGCATGCCTCGTTCCGCCATTTGGATCCAGGCATGTGCTTTAGCAGAATAGGGAGAGCTTTAAGGATCGGACAGGGGTCACCCTTTATCCTCCCTAGTTTGGGTCTGGTCAGTAGCTCTTTTACAGTGTATACTATTGTTGCTCACATACAGCCGTGACATTATAATCCACCAAAACCTTCCTTTTTTGACATGGATCCGCTTTCTGGCCTGGTTGACCGCATGCAGGGTCTTTCTTTGGAAGTAGCGGATCTCCGTCAATCTATGACTCAGCTTCAAGCATTGGGCTCTGCTCCGGCTCATGGAGTCTGTTGCGAGCCAAAGGTCTCACTTCCGGAAACGTTCTCCGGGGGCAGTGAGAATTTTGTTCGCTTCAGAGAGGCATGCAAACTCCATTTTTGCTTGTGTCCCCACTCCTCTGGTAATCAGGAGCAGAGGGTGAGGATTGTCATCTCCCTGCTCAGGGGTAATGCTCAGACTTGGGCTTTTTCGCTGCCATCAGGGGATCCCTCCCTTCGATCCGTGGAAAGATTTTTTGTGGCCCTGGGGCAGATTTATGATGACCCGGATCGTGTTGCTCTGGCCGAATCTAACTTACGTGTTTTATGCCAGAACAAACTGTCTGCGGAGCTTTATTGTTCTGAATTTCGGAGATGGGCAGCTGATTCGGGTTGTAATGATGCTGCACTCCGGAGTCAGTTCTGTCATGGTCTCTCAGAGAGATTGAAAGATGCGTTTGCTTTCCATGAGAGACCAACGTCCTTAGAGTCTGCCATGTCATTGGCGGTACGCCTTGACAGACGTCTAAGAGAAAGAAACGAGACCTCTCTGTCCAGCCATTGTCAGTCTAGGGGCAGTGGTGCGGACTCATTCAGTGTGCAGGGGCCTCATCCTGTCTCGCTCCCCTCTGAGGAGGAGCCCATGCAGCTAGGTCGACTTGCCCCTGATAAAAGAGGATTTAGTCCTCAGAGTATGGTGTGTTTTTGTTGTGGGGGCATAGGTCATTTGGCAAATGTTTGTCCGTCTAGGAGATTCTTGAACTGTACTAAGAGCGATAATAAGAGAAAAACCTCAAAAGGTAATTCATCAAGTTCTGCTTCATCTGCTACTTTGGGCAAAGTTGATGTAGGAATTGATGCTTTTCCTCTGACCTGCAGTTCCCGTTTTCTCCTGTCTGCCAGGGTGGCGCTAGAGAGCAAAGTCATTTCTTGTGAGATTTTTGTCGATAGTGGAGCGGCCGTCAATCTTATTGACACTCAATTTGTAGCCATGCATGGTTTTCAGGTTTGCACATTAGAAAAGGATATACCTGTTTTTGCTATTGACTCTGCTCCACTCTCACAGAGATCTCTGAAGGGCATTGTTCACAATATCCGGCTAGCTGTAGGTGACACTCATGTGGAGGATATATATTGTTTTGTCCTTAACGGATTGCCTTCTCCTCTAATTTTGGGGTTACCCTGGCTCACTAGACATAACTAGACATAACCCCACTATTGATTGGCAAGGAAGGCAAATAAAGAGTGGAGTGACTTTTGTAGAGAGAATTGTCTCACAGCGACTTTTGCAGAGGTGTCTACTAAAACTGTGCCATCATTTCTCTCTGATTTCTCGGACGTGTTTTCCGAGAGCGGTGTTCAGGAGCTACCTCCTCACCGGGAGTTTGACTGTCCCATTAACCTCATTCCCGGCGCCAAGCTGCCAAAAGCACCCCTCTACAATCTCTCACAACCGGAAAGAATCGCAATGCGAACTTATATCTCCGAGAGTCTCGAGAAGGGGCATATTCGTCCCTTAAAGTCACCTGTGGCCGCGGGTTTTTTTTTTGTTAAAAAAAAAGATGGCTCTCTGAGACCTTGCCTAGATTTTAGGGAGCTGAACCGTATCACGATTCGCGATCCCTATCCCCTTCCTCTGATCCCGGACCTCTTCAACCAAATTGTTGGGGCCAAGGTGTTTTCCAAATTGGATTTGAGAGGCGCGTACAACCTGGTCAGGGTCAGAGAGGGGGATGAATGGAAAACGGCCTTTAATACCCCTAACGGGCATTTCGAGAATCTCGTTATGCCTTTCGGCCTGATGAATGCTCTGGCCGTCTTTCAGCATTTTGTTAATAGTATTTTCTACCATTTAATGGGGAAATTTGTATTGGTGTATCTTGATGATATTTTGATTTTTTCCCCTGATGTTCAGACCCATCAGGATCATCTTTTTCAGGTTCTGCAGATTCTGCGGGAAAATAAATTGTACGCCAAGCTGGAGAAATGTCTTTTTATGGTATCGGAGATTCAATTTCTGGGTTTTCTCCTCTCTGCTTCTGGTTTTCGCATGGATCCGGAGAAGGTCCGTGCTGTACTTGAATGGGAGCTTCCTGAGAATCAGAAGGCATTGATGCGCTTTCTGGGTTTTGCGAACTATTACAGAAAGTTCATTTTCAATTATTCCTCTGTTGTCAAACCCCTCACTGACATGACAAAAAAGGGGGCGGATTTTTCCTCTTGGTCGGAGGAGGCGCTTGCAGCCTTTTCTAAGATTAAAGAGAGTTTTGCGTCTGCTCTCGTCTTGGTGCATCCCGATGTTTCCTTACCTTTTATTGTTGAGGTGGATGCTTCCGAGGTGGGTGTGGGTGCGGTTTTGTCCCAGGGCCCTTCTCCTGCCAAATGGCGACCCTGTGCCTTTTTCTCTAAAAAACTCTCCCCGGCAGAGAGAAACTATGATGTGGGAGATAGGGAGTTGTTGGCCATCAAGTTGGCTTTCGAGGAATGGCGCCATTGGTTGGAGGGGGCCAGGCACCCTATCACCGTTTTTACCGACCATAAGAATCTGGCATACTTGGAGTCGGCCAGGCGTATGAATCCGAGACAGGCCAGATGGTCTCTGTTCTTCTCCAGATTCAATTTTGTTGTTACATTCCGACCTGGGATAAAAAATGTGAAGGCTGATGCTCTCTCTCGCTGTTTTCCGGGAAGAGGAAACTCCGAGGACCCGGGTCCCATTTTGGCGGAGGGGGTAGTTGTTTCTGCTCTATATTCCGATTTGGAGGCCGAGGTCCAGGCTGCCCAGACTGAGGCACCTGCCCGTTGTCCTTCTGGGAAGTTGTTCGTGCCTCCTGAGCTACGTCACAAACTCTTTAAGGAGCATCATGATACGGTTCTTGCTGGTCACCCCGGGAGTAGAGCCACGGTAGATCTCATTGCTCGGAGATTTTGGTGGCCGGCTCTTCGTAAGTCGGTGGACGGTTTTGTGGCTGCTTGTGAGACGTGCGCTCGCGCTAAGGTCCCTCGTTCACGGCCTTCAGGTTCCCTTCTCCCGTTACCCATACCTTCCTGTCCTTGGACACACCTGTCCATGGACTTTATCACGGATCTTCCTCGTTCCTCGGGGAAGTCGGTGATCCTGGTGGTGGTGGACCGTTTTAGCAAGATGGCTCATTTCGTACCTTTCCCTGGTTTACCCAATGCTAAAACGTTGGCGCAAGCTTTTGTCGACCATATTGTTAAATTGCACGGCATTCCCTCTGATATTGTTTCCGATAGAGGCACGCAGTTTGTGTCCAGGTTCTGGAAAGCTTTCTGTTCTCGCCTGGGGGTTCGGCTGTCCTTCTCTTTTGCTTTTCACCCGCAGTCGAATGGTCAGACTGAGCGCCTCAATCAGAATCTGGAGACATATTTGCGCTGTTTTGTGGCAGAGAACCAGGAGGATTGGTGTTCATTTCTCCCTCTTGCTGAGTTTGCTCTAAACAACCGTCGTCAGGAATCTTCTGATAAGTCACCATTCTTTGGTGCATATGGGTTCCATCCGCAATTTGGGACATTCTCGGGAGGGGCTCTTTCTGGTTTAAAGCAAATGTATGGACTAGGTCCTGTGATGTTGATCACTATATATCAAATCTCATAAATTGCAGGGTTAGTGATTTATTATTTACGTTAAAACATAACTTTTACTAAAGATATTTAGAATAATAGGCCCAAAAAAAATTAAAGATAAACAATTAATAAACAGAGCGGCGGTTTGACAGGTAATCGTGCACGGCGGCACCCAAGGTAATATTAAGGGAATGCTCGGCGGCACCCAAATAAATGGAAACCCGTGCTCCTACCACTCTGTAGTCTGCGTCCAGGGTGCAGAATGCGTCCAAATGATGTCACGGTAATCGACTCCTAGGAAGACGCTGTTCTGCTCTAAGGATGGCGGGGTGCAACTATGGCCCTGGTTTGCCCTATAAATGTGGTCTATGGCTTGCCCTGATACTAATAAGGGATAGCAGCCTAACCACAGGGCACTCGTCCTTAAAAGGGCGACCCCGTCCGGAACCTTGCCCTGTCGCCTGGCCCTGAATGGCCCTGTTCTAGTCCCGCTCCCTACATGCACATTTCAGCAAGATAGCATCATCAGGGGAGATGTATAGGACTCTAAAGGCTTTGATGATCAATGATGGCAAAAGATAATCTCATCAGTTGATCATAGATGGACTATTTTGTGGAGTGCTGGATAATGCTCCACCTCAAAACAGGCATCCTTAGATAAGCCACGGGCAGTAAATCGCACCCGCGCTCTGTTTGCACCAGAATTTAAATGCCAGGTACGGCTCGCACCTGTCCAGCGTGCCGCGTCATTAATCCGATGCGTCTGACGCGGCTCGGACCCATGCGCATGCGCGAAGGCTAGGAATCAGACTCAAACGTCATCCCAGCCGCGCATGCGCTCTGGTCCCGCTCGGCAGTGGTCACGTGGGGCGCCGCTCAGACTAGATGACGTGAGCGCGTCCTACCGCCCTGTATTAACAGGGCGGTCAGCTGAGATTGGTTGCCAGGGAGCTGGGCGCGTCTCCAGCAACCGATCGCTGGTAGGTCTAGTGATATAGACCTCAATGAATAGAGAGGCATTTACGGCATTTTGATCATAGGTAAATGATACAAGGATAAGGGGGCTGAAGTTCAGAACTCAGATCCGGGAGGATCGAGCAATTAGATGGATACAGACAGATATCACTACACAAAAATTATAATACTGATCCAGTAAACTCAGTGTGCACGTATACTGTAATGACTGATAATAATGATAATAGTACGCGCTTCACAGAGGTTATGATACATGATTGGAAAGTAATTCACTTAATCCATTTGTGTATTTATTGTCAAAAGCATTAGTCAGAGACGGCCGTTTGGGGGTTCATTTTTGGGGAGGGATGATTGGGGTATTTTAGACGAAGCAACTAAAATTAAGTTGCTCGTTAAGACCGGTTGGTGAGACCGTCTGCAGCCTGAAGATCCATCTGGTCTCACGCTGTAATAGTAAACGGTCCCAATCACCCCCTCTTACTGGTTGTTTAACCAGTTCGATCCCCGTGGCGCTCAGGCATTTGGGATTCCCATTATGGGCTTCGTGTATATGCCTCGAGACTGCTGTGTCTCTCTTGTTCGCTATATCTCCCAAATGCTCGCCTATTCGTCTACGCAGCTCCCTTTTAGTTTTCCCTACATACTCCATTTTACATACGCATGTTAACTTGTATATCACACCGCTGCTGCGGCAGTTGATGAAGTCACGTATTTCAAAGGAGCGTTGGAGGTTTGTGCTCTCGAAGGTCTTACTGGGTCTGAGGGTGCCACATGCCACACAGTCACCGCCACACCTGAAGCAACCCAAAGGTCTACGGTCCAACCAAGTACCCTTTGCCGGTACAGGCTGGAGGTGGCTGTGGACTAAGGCATCCCTCAAACTTTGTCCCCTCCTAAACGTAATCTGCAGGTAGTCGTGCACACTGTCTCGGATGTCCGGGTCCATAAGAAGAATGGGCCAATGCTTCTGTAGTATTTGCCTTACACTGTGTGACATGTTGTCGAATGTCCCAATCAGGCGAATTTTACGATCTCCAACTGTTTTTGCTTTAGGTGACAGGAGATTACTGCGGGGTACTGCCTTAGCCTTGTCGCAGCACCTTGTCTGGATAACCTCTAGACCACATTTATAGGGCAAACCAGGGCCATAGTTGCACCCCGCCATCCTTACAGCAGAACAGCGTCTTCCTAGGAGTCGATTACCGTGACATCATCTGGACGCATTCTGCACCCTGGACGCAGACTACAGAGTGGTAGGAGCACGGGTTTCCATTTATTTGGGTGCCGCCGAGCATTCCCTTAATATTACCTTGGGTGCCGCCGTGCACGATTACCTGTCAAACCGCCGCTCTGTTTATTAATTGTTTATCTTTAATTTTTTTTTGGGCCTATTATTCTAAATATCTTTAGTAAAAGTTATGTTTTAACGTAAATAATAAATCACTAACCCTGCAATTTATGCTCTTTCTGGTTTACCTGAGCAGGAAAGATTTTCCTCATCTTTGTCTACCATTTGGCAAAAGATTCAGAGTAATCTTAAAAAGATGAGTGAGAGGTATAGGCGTGTGGCTGATAAGAGACGTGTGCCTGGTCCGGACCTGAATGTGGGTGATCTGGTGTGGTTGTCTACAAGAAACATTAAACTGAAGGTTCCCTCCTGGAAATTGGGTCCCAAGTTTATTGGGCCTTATAAAATCTTGTCAGTCATCAATCCTGTTACCTTCCGTCTTGATCTTCCACGGGTTTGGAAGATACATAATGTATTTCACAGATCTCTCTTAAAACCATATGTCCAGCCCACGGTACCCTCCTCTTTGCCTCCTCCTCCGATTTTGGTTGATGGCAATCTGGAGTTTGAGGTTTCCAGAATTGTGGACTCTCGCATTGTCCACGGTTCTCTTCAGTACCTCGTTCATTGGAAGGGTTATGGTCCTGAGGAGAGGATGTGGGTTCCGGTGTCGGACATTAAAGCCACTCGCCTCATCAGGGCATTTCATAGGGCTCATCCTGAGAAGGTGGGTCCTGGGTGTCCGGAGTCCACCCGTAGAGGGGGGGGGTACTGTCACTACCAGAGCTTTGGGACGTTCTCACAGCTCTGTTTCTCCACCCCTGTGATGATTTCACTACTAGAGCTGGGAGGAGTTCTTACTGCTCTGTTTACTTTTGGTTTCCTTCCTCCCAGCTGTTCCTCATGCGTTTGATTTCCCTCTCTTTATATCACCCCTCCTCCTATTGTAGGGTGTGGATTATAGTTCTCATTTCAGTTGTAGCTCTTGCTTTAGTATCTTCACTTGTAGCTATCAGTTCACTGGACCTGTGTTCTGCTGCAGCAAGCACTCCGGATATTGCCAGCTGTCCTTGGATCCGTCTTCTCTGCGGCTGCAACACCTTCAGCTAAGTGTACAGACATTGTTGTGTACCTGATTATTTTCTGACTGGATCTGAGGTGGCCACGGTTCCCTCCATATACTGAGTAGGGCACCGGTGGCCGTGCCCCTTCCACTATTGTAGGGGTTACAGTGGTCATCAGTCTTAGGCACGTGGGCATGCCTCGTTCCGCCATTTGGATTCGGGCATGTGCTTTAGCAGAATAGGGAGAGCTTTGAGGATCGGACAGGGGTCACCCTTTATCCTCCCTAGTTTGGGTCCGGTCAGTAGCTCTTTTACGGTGTATACTATTGTTGCTCACATACAGCCGTGACAGGCTTTTTCTTGTTGGAGCAGGCGGTCGAACATTAGGAGTGTTGAATTCCAGCGTGTCGGGCTGTCGCAAATCAAGCGCCTCACTGGCATGTTGTTTCACCGCTGAATATCTGAAAAGTGCGCCATGGCCGTGTAGGAACACCTGAAATGGCCACACACCTTCCTGGCCTGTTTGAGGACGTCCTGTAAGCCTGGGTACTTATGCACAAAGCGTTGTACGATCAGATTACACACATGTGCCATGCACGGCACATGTGTCAATTTGCCCAAATTCAATGCCGCCAACAAATTGCTTCTGTTGTCACACACCACTTTGCCGATTTCCAGTTGGTGCGGAGTCAGCCACTGATCCACCTGTGCGTTCAGGGCGGACAGGAGTGCTTGTCCGGTGTGACTCTCTGCTTTCAGGCAAGTCAACCCCAAGACGGCGTGACACTGTCGTATCCGGGATGTGGAATAGCTCCTGGGGAGCTGGGGGGTGCAGTTGATGTGGAGCAAGACACTGCTGCAGAAGAGGACTCAGCCGAGGAGGTTAGCGAAAAGAATGGAGTAGGAGGAGTAGAGGAGGTGGTAGCAGCCCTGCCTGCAAGTCGTGGCAGTGTCACTAACTCCTCTGCAGAGCCACGCATTCCATGCTTGGCAGCCGTCAGCAGGTTTACCCAATGCGCAGTGTACGTGATAGACCTGCCCTGACCGTGCAGCAGTGGTTGATGTGGCTGAAGATGCTGGACCAGGATGAGGATGGCGGCTTTGAGTTTGTGTGCTGCTTGTACTCATCATGTGTTGATCTCATAGGCATTTGTGATGTGCGATCATGTGCCTTCGCAAAGCAGTTGTATCAAGGTGGATGTTGGACTTCCCACGACTCAGTTTCTTTTGGCACAGGTTGCAAATGGCATCGCTGTTATCAGAGGCAGACACACACAAAAAAAATGCCACACTGCTGAGCTTTGCAATGACGGCATTCTGGTGGTGGCAACAGCATGCGTTTATTGGCGTGCTGTCTGGCTGACCCCGGGTGCCGATGCATGCTGTCAGACTGTGCCACTAGCTACTTGCGAAGACCTCCCCCTGCTTCCAACTCGACTCCTCCTCCTCTCTGTCTCCCCATCTGAACTATCGCCCTGTTCTTCTTCTCTTCGATCGGGCACCCACGTGACATCCACGGACACATTGTCATCATCAACCGCTTCACTTGTATCTGACAACTCAGCAAAGGAAGCAGCAGCGGGTACAACATCATCATCATCACACCGTACGTCCATGTGTGTAATGCTGCCTGACTGAGACATATCCCTGTTATCTACATCCTCTGGCAATAATGGTTGCGCATCACTCATTTCTTTCAACTGATGTGTAAATAATTCCTCTGACAGATCAAGTGAAGCAGCTGTGGTGCTAGTGTTGGTGGTAGCGGCAGGCGGGCGAGTGGTAACTTGAGAGGTGCCAGAAGCTGAGCTCGAGGAGGATGGTGCGTCAAGGTACCGAGCGGAACTTGTAGAAGATTGGGTGTCCTGTGTAAGCCAGTCAAATATGTCCTGAGAACTTTTCGAGTTCAGGGTACGTGGCCTCTGAACACTGGGCATTATTCTAGGGCCAAAGGAAATCACAGCACCACGACCACAACGGCCCCTGCGGGGTGGCCTGCCTCTGCCTGTCATTTTTTTCCGATTAGTTGTACTATGCGTGCAAGCTACTGTGACACCAGATATGAGTGGTGGCACTGGGCACTGGCAGTAGTGGGCACACTACACACTGTAGGCCTAACACACACGCTTGCAGGCAACTGCAATTAGATTACAGTGAAAAAAGTTATTTTTTATTTTTAAATGCAAACTACTGTGACACCAGATATGAGTGGTGCAACTGGGCACTGGCAGTAGTGGGCACAGTACACGCTGTAGGCCTGACACACACGCTTGCAAGCAACTGCAATTAGATTACAGTGAAAAAAGTTTTTTTTATTTTTAAATGCAAGCTACTGTGACACCAGATATGAGTGGTGCAACTGGGCACTGGCAGTAGTTGGCTCAGTACACACTGTAAGCCGGACACACACGCTTGCAGGCAACTGTAATTATATTACAGTGAAAAAGTTTTTTTTTTTTTTTTTAAATGCAAGCTACTGTGACACCAGATATGAGTGGTGCAACTGGGCACTGGCAGTAGTTAGCACAGTACACGTTGTAGGCCTGACACAGACGCTTGCAGGCAACTGTAATTATATTACAGTGAATTTTTTATTTTATTTTTTAAATGCAAGCTACTGTGACACCAGATATGAGTGGTGGTACTGGGCACTGGCAGTAGTGGGCACAATACACGCTGTAGGCCTGACACACACGCTTGCAGGCAACTGCAATTAGATTACAGTGAAAAAAGTTTTTTTTTTTTTTTTTAAATGCAAGCTACTGTGACACCAGATATGAGTGGTGCAACTGGGCACTGGCAGTAGTGGGCACAGTTCACGCTGTAGGCCTGACACACACGCTTGCAAGCAACTGCAATTAGATTACAGTGAAAAAAGTTTTTTTATTTTTAAATGCAAGCTACTGTGACACCAGATATGAGTGGTGCAACTGGGCACTGGCAGTAGTTGGATCAGTACACACTGTAAGCCGGACACACACGCTTGCAGGCAACTGTAATTATATTACAGTGAAAAAGTTTTTTTTTTTTTTTTTTTTTAAATGCAAGCTACTGTGACACCAGATATGAGTGGTGCAACTGGGCACTGGCAGTAGTTGGCACAGTACACGTTGTAGGCCTGACACACACGCTTGCAGGCAACTGTAATTATATTACAGTGAATTTTTTATTTTATTTTTTAAATGCAAGCTACTGTGACACCAGATATGAGTGGTGGTACTGGGCACTGGCAGTAGTGGGCACAGTACACGCTGTAGGCCTGACACACACGCTTGCAGGCAACTGCAATTAGATTACAGTGAAAAAAGTTTTATTTATTTTTTTAAATGCAAGCTACTGTGACACCAGATATGAGTGATGGCACTGGGCACTGGCAGTCGTGGGCACAGTACACGCTGTAGGCCTGATACACACGCTTGCAAGCAACTGCAATTAGATTACAGTGCAAAAAGTTTTTTTTTTATTTTTAAATGCAAGCTACTGTGACACCAGATATGAGTGGTGCAACTGGGCACTGGCAGTAGTGGGCACAGTACACGCTGTAGGTCTGACACACACGCTTGCAGGCAACTGTAATTATATTACAGTGAAAAAATAGTTTGTTTTTTTTTTTAATGCAAGCTACTGTGACACCAGATATGAGTGGTGGCACTGGGCACTGGCAGTAGTGGGCACTGTACACGCTGTATCCCTGACACACATGCTTGCAGGCAACTGTAATTATATTACAGTGAAAATATTGTTTTTATTTTTTAAATGCAAGCTACTGTGACACCAGATATGAGTGGTGGCACTGGGCACTGGCAGTAGTGGGCACAGTACACGCTGTAGGCCTGACACACACGCTTGCAAGCAACTGCAATTAGATTACAGTGAAAAAAGTTTTTTTTTTTTTTTAATGCAAGCTACTGTGACACCAGATATGAGTGGTGGCACTGGGCACTGGCAGTAGTGGGCACAGTACACGTTGTAGGCTTGACACACACGCTTGCAGGCAACTGTTATTATATTACAGTGAATTTTTTATTTTTATTTTTTTTAATGCAAGCTACTGTGACACCAGATATGAGTGGTGCAACTGGGCACTGGCAGTAGTGGGCACTGTACACGCTGTATCCCTGACACACATGCTTGCAGGCAACTGTAATTATATTACAGTGAAAATATAGTTTTTCTTTTTAAATGCAAGCTACTGTGACACTAGATATGAGTGGTGGCACTGGGCACTGGCAGTAGTGGGCACAGTACACACAGTAGGCCTGGCACACACGCTGGCAGGCAACTGCAATTAGATTACAGTGAAAAATTTTTATTTTTTTTTTTAAATGCAAGCTACTGTGACACCAGATATGAGTGGTGCTACTGGGCACTGGCAGTATTGGGCACAGTACACGTTGTAGGCCTGACACACACGCTGGCAGGCAACTGCAATTAGATTACAGAGGGAAAAAAAAGGAGACTGATGTACTAGCCCTAAAAAGGGATTTTTTGGGTGCTGTCAGGACGCTGTCCTTACAGCAGATCAGATGAGTCTTTGAGGACTGGAGTGGACACTGAATACACTGGCCTAACTATCGATTTCCCTATTAAATCAGCAGCAGCTGCACTGTCCCTCCTCTCACTAACATTGCAGCTTCCGAATGAATCTAAGATGGATGCTGTCCAGGAGGTGGGAGGGTCTGGGAGGGAGGGTATGTTGCTAATTGGCTGGAATGTGTCTGCTGACTGTGAGTTACAGGGTCAAAGTTAGCTCAATGATGACGTATAGGGGGCGGACCGAACATCGCATATGTTCGCCCGCCGCGGCGAACGCGAACAAGCGATGTTCGCCGGCAAATAGTTCGGGACATCTCTAAAGCTCAGATGCAGTGCTGGTGCACTGAGCATGCATAAAATGTCCGCCGCCGCCACCCACCTAACAGAATTCTAAAAGTTAGTATTTTTTTGTCAATAGCTCAGGTCTGGGTAAAACGATTGTGCCCTGCACCCACACAACTATTTGTCTGTAGATCGCTGAGTTAGATTCTTTCCTATGCTCTCCCTGAAATCACAAGTCCAGCAGCATCCTCTCCCTACACTTGTATCAGCAGAGTGACGTGCAGTGCTACATGACTCAAGCTTATATAGAGCCTGGGTCACATGCTGCTCTGGCCAATCACAGCCATGGCATTAGTAGGCATGGCTGTGATGGCCTCTTGGGGCAAGTAGTATGACGCTTGTTGATTGGCTGCTGTGCAGCCTTTCAAAAAGCGCCAAGAAAGCAACCACCGACCCCAAACTTTTACGGAAATGTTTGGGTTTGGGGTCCAAAAATCCTAAATTTCGGTACGAACAGTGCTTGAAGTGGGCCGGAACGCGGCGGTACTCAGTACCGCCACTTCCAAAAATTGCCCTGGAGAGTACCAGCACCTCTCCGTGCGCCCAGTACGTGGGTTTCCGGTACCGGAGCGCAGCGGAGAGCTGGCAGTCAGTGGCGGATTACAATAGGGACGTTCGGGTCGGCAGCCCCGGGCCCAGCACCGCTGGGGGGCCCAGCGCCGACCCGAACGCCCACATACTGCCGGCCGTGCCGACAGCGAGGAGGCTCCTTGGCTGGTGTAGTATTTTACACAGAGTGACTGACAGAGAGAGGAGCCCGGCCCCGCCCCCAACAGCAGGCTCCAGCACAGACATTGCCCGGAGCCTGACTCCTCCCACACATGTGACTGATCACATGATCATGACATCACGGAAGGTCCTTAAGCCTGCTTGTGCAGAGCTGTCATCCGGCTGTTCAGGGGCCAGGGCTGTGTGTCAGGTAGGAGGCTGAATACAGAGAGGCTGGTGATTTTCAATATCAATAGGAGAGGGATTGTTTCAGCAGTAAAGAAAGACTTTGCATACAAAGACAGTTATGTTCGTGGTTTAGGACACATGAGGGGACATTAATAAAGTAATGCTGTGAGTCTGTGACACATAGGGCCATGAGAGGGGCCAGCAAAACATGCTATATGTGTGTCATTCACACATATAGCATCTTATGCAGGCCCCCCTCATGGCCCTATGTGTCATAGCACACATCCCCTATAACAGTGCATCATCCATACGTCCCCCATAACAGTGCCATCCACAGATCCCCCATAACAGTGTCATCCACAGATCCCCTCCATAACAGTGCCATCCACAGATCCCCTCCATAACAGTGCCATCCACAGATCCCCCATAACAGTGCCATCCACAGATCCCCTCAATAACAGTGTCATCCACAGATCCCCTCCATAACAGTGTCATCCACAGATCCCCTCGATAACAGTGTCATCCACAGATCCCCCATAACAGCGCCATCCACAGATCCCCCATAACACTGCAAATAGACCTCTACCACAATTCCCTTAAAATATCGCATCGCATATCGTTATCGCATCCTGTTTGGGAAAAGCTGGTCTGCTGTGATAATATAAACAATGGGGGTTCTACAAAAGAGCTATTGTGGGGCAAAATTCATATTCGTGTTTACACACGTGTTTTAAAATGAATGCTTTCGCCTTTTATAAACAAGTAAATAACGACGCAATGCTGTGGAGCTGGTATGCAACTTTTTCCAGGGCTGGTTTTTATCCCCAGTCCGGCCCTGCGCATAGCTCCCTGTCCCGTCGCCTATCACCGCCATAGGCTTCAGGCCTAGTAGGCCTGAGGCCTATGCGGTAGTGAAATCCCGGCGCAGGCGTGCGTGATGACGTCATCACGCGCCTGTGCCGGGACACAGCACATTGACGTGTGCCTGCCTCATCCCGCTTCCGTCTGCGATCAAGTGCCTGGCCCTGGACGGTAAGTATTTAGCTTTTCATTTTGTTTTCCAATTTTAATTTTTTTATTTCATGTGCCTACTTTGGGAGACATGTGGGGGACGAGACACAGAGGAGGACATATTAGGGAAGGGACCTCGAGTACATGGGAGGGGGAATGTGGGGTTGTGTGGGGCTACATTTTTATGGGAGGGACTACTATGTGGGGGCAAATTATTATGGGAGCCGGACTACTATGTGGGGGCAAATTACTATATGGGGCAGTGTGGGGGCAAATTACTATGTGGGGGCAGTGTGGGGGCAAATTATTATGGGAGGGACTACTATGTGGGGGCAAATTACTATATGGGGGCAGTGTGGTGGAAACTATTGTGTGGGGTAATTACTATGTGGGGGCAGTGTGGGGCCAAATTATTATGGGAGGGACTACTATGTGGGGGAAACTATTGTGTGGGGACAGTGTGGGGGAAATTGCTATGTGGGGGGCAGTGTGGGGAAATTGCTATGTGGGGACAAATTACTATGTAGGGGAAACTATTGTGTGGGGGCAGTGTGGGGTAATTTCTATGTGGGGGCAAATTACTATGTAGGTGCAAATTACTATGTGGGGACAGTGTGGGGGGAAACTATTGTGTGGGGGTAATTTCTATGTGGGGGCAGTGTGGTGGAAATTACTATGTGGGGGCAGTGTGGGTGCAAATTACTATGTGGGGGCAAATTACTATGTGGGGGAAATTACTATGTAGGGGCAGTGTGGGGCAAATTACTGTGTGGGGGCAGTTTGGGGGAAATTACTGTGTGGGGGCAAATTACAATGGGGGTAATTACTATGTAGGGGCAGTGTGGTGGAAATTACTATATGGGGTGTTGCTATTGGGGAGGCACTGTAGGGACAATTCTATTATTTCTGGGGACACTATACAGGGATTATTACCTGGAGCACAATATAGGGTGTTATTATTACTGGGGGTCTCTAGGGGACATTATAATTGCTGTGGACACTATAGGAACATTTGGGGTAATCTATCAAACTGGTGTAAAGCAGAACTGGCTTAGTTGCCCATAGCAACCAATCAGATTCCAACTTTCATATTTGACAGCTCTTTTGGAAATCCAGTTCTACTTTACACCAGTTTGATAAATGACTCCAATTATGTCTATTAGGGTCACTATTTTTTCAGCAGTATAGTACCTTGGACATTGGGGGGCACAACGGCCACAGTATTGGGAGTGGCAGCAGGATGACACTGTGGGGACACCAGGATGAGGAGGAATTTAGAAATCTAACGTGTCTGTGTTACAAACTGTAGAGACGAGATGCGGCTGAAAGAATTTGCCATGGCGGTCTGGGTCAAATGGAGGAGAAGAGGAAAGAGAAGGTCTACATGACAGGAGATGTCACTGGATGTAAGAGGTATGTGGTGCTGTATTCTCCTCCATGTCTTTTTTATTATAATTATATGTATTTTAAATTTGGCGACCAAATTTTTCAGTTTAGGACCCAATTTGGGGTATTTTTTTTTTGTCTGAAGATGTCATATGGCCTAAGAAGAGACTGTGGCGCTCATGAAGCACCACAGCCTCTTCATACATAAAAAAACACTAAACTACAATGGGGGGGGGGGGAGAGTTGGTTAGACAGCCCCGGGCCTATCATGCACTTAATCCGCCCCTGCTGGCAGTATCTCCTCCCTAATGTCGTTGGCTGGGCAGCTAGTGGAGGGGGGCGGGTCGTTGCAGAGTACGGCTCAGGCTGGCGCAGGCAGGGAGTTGACCTCACGTTAGGTGACGTCAACTCCTTCCCGCGCGCCTGTGAGGAGCGATCAGTGCGGCGACCAGTGACTGGTCCTCCTTGGAGTCAGGAGTCGGACGGTGCAGCAAAGAACATCGACTTTGCTTTGGAATCCAACATCTGAAGAGTACTGGTGAGTGACAGGCACCCCCCCTCCCCCCACACACATTAGTTCCTCTCTGTACCAGTACCCCCCCCCCCCCCCCTGGCAGGGGGGTACTGGTACAGAGAGGAATTAATGTGTGTGATGAGGGGGGGGGGGGTCTGATGTGCAGGGGGGTACTGGTACAGAGAGGAACGAATGTGCGGTGGGGGGGGGGGGGGGTACTGGTACATAGAGGAACTAATATATATGTGTCTGATGGGTGGGTCTGATGTGTAGGGGGCCCCTGCACATCAGACCCCCCCATCACACACATATATATTAGTTCCTCTATGTACCAGGACCCCCCCCACCACCGCACATTCGTTCCTCTCTGTACCAGTACCCCCCTGCACATCAGACCCCCCCCCCCTCATCACACACATTAGTTCCTCTCTTTACCAGTACCCCCCCCCCACCACCACCACCACACATTAGTGCCTCTCTGTACCAGTACCCCTCTGCACATCAGACCCCCCATCACACACATATATATTAGTTCCTCTATGTACCAGTACCCCCCCCCCCCACCACCGCACATTCGTTCCTCTCTGAACCAGTACCCCCCTGCACATCAGACCCCCCCCTCATCACACACACACACACATTAATTCCTCTCTGTACCAGTACCCCCCTGGCAGGGGGGTACTGGTACAGAGAGGAATTAATGTGTGTGTGTGTGATGAGTGGGGGGGGGGGGTCTGATGTGCAGGGGGGTACTGGTACAGAGAGGAACGAATGTGCGGTGGTGGGGGGGGGTACTGTACTGGTACATAGAGGAACTAATATATATGTGTGTGATGGGGGGGTCTGATGTGCAGGGGGGGGAGCACCGGCGCCTAATAGAGTACCGGCACCTCTTTTGGCCCACTTAAAGCACTGGGTACGAACCTGAACTTTACAGTTCGGGTTCGCTCAACCCTAGTCCTGACTGTTGGAGAATGGGGTTTGGGCGAGCGTGAGATGTAGTGGTTGCTGCAAGAGGCTGTAAGACTAAATGAGTGGCACGGTTTTCCCATGTCACTTTATGGTGACACTCCATGTGTTGACTGCACTTCACCTTCCCACCATTCCCACACTGCTGAGTATGGCATTTTCCTTCGTCACTGCATGTTGTCTGCCTACTAGTGGGTTCTTCACAGGTAGTCTTCTGAATTGCAGATGGTGTACCTCTCCCGTGTTTGGCTGCAGATCTCCCACTGCTTGCACCCTCCTGTCTCATGGGCATGCTGCCAATCTGATATCTTACAGGCATTCTGTCAACCTGCTGCCTCACGGGCATGCTGAAACCCTGCATTGTCACAAGCATGCTGTCACCCACACACCCTGATGATTACAATACCCCTCTTCACCCTGCTTCCACGTGTGATCGACAACATTGTAATCTACATTGGTTGTTCCTCACTAATGTCACCTTCACCTGTCTCTCGCACACATCCCACCAAACAACATGTGCTCCCACCAAACTGTCATCATCAGTATTTGCATGCCTAGAGGAGTCTGCAGTTGACATCTCCTCCAAGTCAATGCTGGCTTGTAACTGCTGACTGTTCTCAATAAGCTCATTCTCGCTGAAAAGCAGTGCAGAGCCGGCGGCATAGGTTTCTTGGCTAGCAGAAGGAGAAGCAAGAGGCAGGCAAGTTCAGCATAGGTGAATGCACAGAGGCAGTTCCTGTGCCATGCCAACTAAGTGTGGTGTCAAGAGTAACCCACGGATTCCTGGCTGTATGTATCGGTTGTCACCTGAGATGAAGTTGAAGAGCAAGTCAATACGACTGCTGGATGACAGTGGCAAGTCTTGCCTGTTGCTACGGCGGCTGATAACGTCTTCTGCTGCTACTTGTACTGACTACACATTTTTGCCACCACATGTTCCTTTTGAGGGCTCAGGCAACTGTCTGTTGGCTATAGTTTATAGTCACTGAATCAGTAATGTAACAGATTAAGTATGAATGGTGCAGCAGGTGAACGAGATAAAGGTGCTGATATACTAAACCTCCTGTTGAGACTAAAGGGTACATTTATTAAGACAGGCATTTTAGACCCTGTGCCAGCCTCTATACAACTCCAGCGTATCCACCGCCAATTGTAAATTCCTCTCTGTCTTACATTTAGACCATTTTCTATGCCCAAACAAGGCTTAGAAAATCATGAATGAGATGGGCCTCCCGACCCGTCCCCTTCACTGCCACGCCCCTTGTTTTAGACCTGGCGTGAGCTGGAAGAAGTCGCTGATTCTGCCGTAACATGGTATGTGCCAGAATCTGCGCCAGATATATGCCACAAAAGTGGCGTATATCTATTTGTAAATGACCCTCTAAGTCTGATGAACAGTAAGTAGGTGAACAAGATAAATGCGCATGAGTCATATCGTTGGGACCTGCACCTAACCTGAGAATGGACCCCTGGAGATTGTGGAGGGCACCCTCGCATGCGCATCCGCCCTACATTCATTTCTATGGGGGTGCTGAAAAGAGCTGAGCACTGGCTAGTGATTTCCGGTGGCTGGACCCCGTAAAACCCAGGGTCCTCAGGCCACCACCTTCCCTTCTCTGTTTCCAATGTAAGTGCGGTTCCCGGAGGTGGGACCTACACCTATCAGACAATGGGGGCATATCCTACCGATATGGCCCCATTGTCTGAGATAGGAATACCCCTTTTAAAGGGAACCTGTCGCCAGTTTTATGGTGTCCTAACTAAGGGCAACATAAATAAGTGACTGATTCTCTTAGCAAAATGCTGGGTCACTTTCTTTAATTGACCCAGTCAATCTGCCAACATCTTGTATTAAAAAGCTCCAGCTGATAATGAGAGTCATGAATATTTATGAGCTCCTTACTCTCCCTGCCTACCTGCTGCTGATTGACAGTTTTTTTTTCCATATGAATCAGCAGCAGGTGGGCAGGGGAGTGGCTATAGCTCTGAATTAAATAAACGCTGGACTCACTGACATCACGCTGGACTCCAATCAGCTCATTAGCATGGCATCTTTGTGTGTATATTATGAGGTAACCATCTGTCACACCAGTAAGTGAATACATCTAAGGTACTTTTTAGTAGTTAATGATTGTATATAATTAGTTAGATTATATTTAAATGTCCACATGACAGGTTCCCTTTAAGTATGAATTCTACAGCAGGTGAATGAGATAAATGCAGCAATATATTAGACCACCTGTTAAGACTAAGTCTGACGCACAGTATATATACAGTATATATATTTAGATATTTATTTATATTAACATATTAACACCTTGGATACCTTTTTTTGTGTTTTTGTTTTTCTTCCCTGTTTTCCCGGAGACATAACATTTTTATTTTTCCGTTCACATAGCCGTATGAGGGTTTGTTTTTTGCAGGAATAGTTGACTTTTTAATTCCACCATTTAATATGGGATACAATGTAGTGGGAAGTGGGAACCAAATTTCAAATGAATTTGGATTGGGTGATATTGGAAAAAATACTGAAGACACAGTTTTATGGGTTTTGTCCCTATGGCATTCTGTATGCAGAAAAATTGACCTATGTTCTTCATTCTCTGGGTCAGTATAATTACAACAATACCACATATGTTTAGGTTTCTTGTGTTTTAATACTGAAAAAAAATAATATATATTTTTTTAAATCGCCATATTCTGACCCTCATAACTTTTTTTTATAGTTATGTCTACTGACCTTTAGGGGGCTAATTTTTTGCAGGATGATCTGTAGTCTTTATTGATACCATTTTGGAGTGTGTGTGACTTTTTTTTAGCACATTTTATTTATTTTTTGGGGTAAGAGAAGTGATGAACAAATGGTGAATCTGCCATTTTAATCCTTTTTTCTGTTAAGCCACTCACCGTATGGAAAAAATACTTTTACATTTTAACCTCCCTGACGGTATTCCCGAGCGTGACTCGGGGTTAATTTTCGCTGCCAGAAGCGGTAACCCCGAGTCACGCTCGGGGTACATTGCAGAGGGAGCGCGGGTGTCTTTACCTAATCCCGGCGATCCAACGATGTTCCCCGCTGTGATCGCCGGTGAGAGCCCCGGCGGATGTCTCATCTCTCTTCCTGGTTTCGTCTCTGTGAGCCGCAGCGCCTCACAGAGGCGGAACTGGGCGGGAGATTAAAAAAAAATACATTGTATAAAAGTCAAACACACACATAAAGTTAGGTGATACAGTGGAATCCTGTCAGATTACACTATCACCTCAGATTTGACAGATTTGACATCTGATCATTCTACACTGCCCTGGCTGCCCTTTTAGCTGTTTTTTCTAAGCAAAAAAAATATATATTTTTTACCATGGCATCAAAGCGTCACTTTAGCATCACCAAAGCGGGTTTGGATCAGATAATTGACAGCGACAGCGACACAGAGCCCCTCGCAGAATTGAGCGACAGCGATAGCGATTCGTGGAAAGATTCGTCATCCGACTCTGACCAGAGAAGTGGCGACAGCGACGAATCTTCACTTGAGCTCAGTGAGGTGCGCTCTTGGTGCCCTATTGATTGCGGTATGGATGCAGTACCACCGCCAAGATTCCCGTTTACAGGATCGCCTGGGATGAAGGTAGACGTTGATCACAATGATCCTTTGGCGTACCTAAAATTATTTCTGACGGATGACGTCATTGAAAAGATTGTCACGGAGACAAACTGCTACAAAGAGCAGCAATCCACTACTCTGCACAGCAGATTTTCCAGAACCAGAAAATGGGAACCGGTGAGTAAGGAGGACATATGGAAATTTCTGGGGCTAATACTTCTTCAGGGGGTGGTGGGGAAACCCCTGCAGAAATGGTAGTGGACTACCAATAAATTGCTGGCAACCCCATTTTTTGGCACCATCATGTCCGAGTACCGATTTTCCCTCATAATGAAGAATTTACACTTCACCAACAATGAGGAATTTGACGAAGCCACACATCCAGCGCCAAAACTGAAGAAGATCTGGGAAGTATTCCAAATGATCATAACCAATTTCCAGCAGGCCTATGTGCCAGACAGAGACATCAGCATTGATGAAAGTCTGATGGCTTACAAAGGACGCCTCAGCTGGATTTAATACATCGCATCCAAGAGAGCGCGGTTTGGAATAAAATCCTATATGCTCTGCGAGTCTACAACTGGCTATATATGGAATTCCATCATATACACCGGCAAAGGAACACAATTCAACCCCAGGTACAGCGGCTATGGGATGGCAACGTCATCAGTCCTTTCACTGCTTGAACCATTGCTCAATCAGGGGTATTGTGTGACAACAGACAACTTTTACACGTCGCCTGAGCTGTACGAGTTTCTACTAAAAAACAAGACTGACGCATATGGAACCGTTAGGGCCAACCGACGTGGCCTGCCATGTATGTTTTCCAAGAAAAAACTGAAAACAGGAGAAATGGTGGCCTGGCAGAAAGGAAAGATGATGGCAATGCGTTGGCGTGACAAAAAAGACGTGTGCCTAATGAGTACAGTACATAACACCTCCACTACCACGGTCCACACAAGAGGTGGGAAAGATGTCATAAAGCCACAACTTGTGATCGACTATAATAACACCATGGGAGGAGTCGATAGAGCCGATCAGGCGATGACATTCTATCCAGCTATGCGGAAGCAACAAAAAAAATACTACAAAAAAATATTCAGGCATCTCCTGGAACAATGTCTGTGGAATGCCTATATACTGCACAGAGGAAAGAGTGACAAGCCTCTTGTTCACTCTGACTTCATCTGGAAGGTGGCGGAGCAGATTTTTGTGAACTACCAAACGCCATCAGTGGCCGTGAACAGATCTGGACGTCGCGCTGTTGACGTTGTAAACCCAGAGAGGCTGACTGGTCGTCACTTTATGGATTACATCCCGCCAAGCGCAAAAAAGGCAGCACCTACAAGGATGTGTGTAGTTTGCTGCTCAAAGCGAGATGGAAATGGAAAAAAAATCCGAAAGGAAACCAGGTTCCATTGCCCTGATTGTGACGTTGGTCTATGTGCAGTCCCATGTTTCAAAATTTACCACACCCAGGATGTTTACTGAATTTTCTTTTGTTTGACAAATTTCATTATTTATTACATTACTGAATAAAATTATATTATTTATTAGATTATAACTCATGATTTTATTTTTTTGAACTTTATCACATCTGAGAGGTCTACTAGAGTCTTTATTGGTCAGGTTTAAGTAAGTAATTACTAAGAATTGCAGGCCTACAATACATAACACCAAATTTCCATGCAAAAAAATGGTACCGCTTTTGGAACAAAATTCCTGACATAATCATACCGCCAGGGAGGTTAATAGTACAGGGATTTTCAGATGTGGCAAGGCTCATGATGTTTATATTTTTTCATAGTTTATGTATTTTTTTTTATTCTATGGGAAGTGGGGTAATATTTATATTTTCTTATTTTTAACAAATTTTAAACTTTATAAAAACTTTTTATTAACTTTTTTATAGACCCTCTAGGAGGCTACAAAATACAGTACTCAGACAACTTATGCTGTATTCCCATTTAATGACAGTATAAGTTGATTTTGCAGATATCCAATGTTGGTCTGTCACCTGCTGGCCAACATAGGAACTGCTGTTCTAATAAGCTAGGTCTCTTCAGAGAGACTCCATGTATGAATGACTGGCATCCCCGATTACTGCATGGAGATGCCGGTCTTAACCTGGATGCTCCCACTTCTGGGTTTTTCACTATTTAGATGCCGTTGTTGCAATTGACCACGGCATCTAAAGACTTACGTGACTGCAATTGGCATCATAACTGGTTGTGGACATTACCCGCAGGCCTCTGCTGCTTGAAACAGACCTGCCAGCTAAGGTGCCCGATGCACACGGGAGCGGCACCATGTTTAAAGATAAATGAGGATATATATTAGACAGCCTGTTAAGACTGAGTCTGGGATACAGTAAATATATATATATATATATATATATATATACAGTACAGACCAAAAGTTTGGACACACCTTCTCATTCAAAGAGTTTTCTTTATTTTCATGACTATGAAAATTGTAGATTCACACTGAAGGCATCAAAACTATGAATTAACACATGTGGAATTATATACATAACAAACAATGTGAAACAACTGAAAATATGTCATATTCTAGGTTCTTCAAAGTAGCCACCTTTTGCTTTGATTACTGCTTTGCACACTCTTGACATTCTCTTGATGAGCTTCAAGAGATAGTCCCCTAAAATGGTTTTCACTTCACAGGTGTGCCCTGTCAGGTTTAATAAGTGGGATTTCTTGCCTTATAAATGGGGTTGGGACCATCAGTTGCATTGAGGAGAAGTCAGGTGGATACACACCTGATAGTCCTACTGAATAGACCCTTAGAATTGGTATTATGGCAAGAAAAAAGCAGTTAAGTAAAGAAAAACGAGTGGCCATCATTACTTTAAGAAATGAAGGTCGGTCAGTCAGTCAGCCGAAAAATTGGGAAAACTTTGAAAGTAAGGGCTATTTGACCATGAAGGAGAGTGATGGGGTGCTGCGCCAGATGACCTGGCCTCCACAGTCACCGGACCTGAACCCAATCGAGATGGTTTGGGGTGAGCTGGACCACAGAATGAAGGCAAAAGGGCTAACAAGTGCTAAGCATCTCTGGGAACTCCTTCAAGACTGTTGGAAGACCATTTCAGGGGACTACCTCTTAAAGCTCATCAAGAGAATGCCAAGAGTGTGCAAAGCAGTAATCAAAGCAAAAGGTGGCTACTTTGAAGAACCTAGAATATGACATATTTTCAGTTGTTTCACACTTGTTTGTTATGTATATAATTCCACATGTGTTAATTCATAGTTTTGATGCCTTCATAGTCATGAAAATAAAGAAAACTCTTTGAATGAGAAGGTGTGTCCAAACTTTTGGTCTGTACTGTATATATATTAACAGTATAAAAACTGAAACAGGTGAACAAGATAAATGCAGCGTTATATTAGACCACCTGTTGAGACTAAAATTGAAATCAATATTTTCATGAAAACAACATAGCAGTTAGCCTTTTGAAAGATATGTTTAAAAAGTTCTACATTTCAGTGGCAGTAAAACAAGGTGTTATAATCTGTATTAGAGTACTATATATATCCACATTGACCTGCATAATATCTATATACAGAGAAATTGTGTGACAATATATTTAAATATGCATAACAGGTTCCTATCCACTAATGCTTACTCAACAAACAGTTTAATGATGTATTAAAGATAAATATGATATTTTGTATTCACATAAAAGAGCGGACAAACAGTAATTTATCTTTTGTATACTTTAACAATGTGTTTTGGATGGCAAACATAATAGTGTAATTATACAATTGGATAGCTGAATAGAATATGGATGAAATCTGGAAATGTGATTAGCATTTTAACAAATTAAAATCTGTAAACAATAACCACCTGTTCTACAAACTCATTGTGGGTCATTAAGCTTGGTTAATTAGTGACCTCTTTTCAGATAAACAGTGTAATTTGTATCTTACTGGAACCTGACAAAACTAAAACGACTGGTAGCCAAAGTCATAATAGTAACTAATAAATGTCACACTGTGGATGCTATAAATGTCTTTCTGGTAATAAGCTGTGAAATGAAAAGGCTGATCACATTCTTTTAGAGTTTGTCATATTGCCTTCAAATTGCTTCAAATATTGATTTCATTTACTATAATTATATTCAGCAGTGTAGTGAAAACTGTGCTAGGAAGCAAAAGAGTTTTTTTTCCTCCTATATATTAAACATACTATTTGAAAATCTATTTAATTTTTTTCTTAATAATAATATAACAATAATAGTTGCTATTCTTATTATTATTATTATTATTATTATTAACACCTTCAGGAGCCTGAAATATTTCACCTTAAGGATCAAGCTATTTATATATATATTTTTTTTTCATTTTGACGTGTCACTTTATGTGGTAATAACTTGGAGCACTTTTACTGATCCAAGCCATTCTGAGAATGTTTTCTCTTGACACATTGTATTTCATGATAGTGGTAAATTTAAGGCAATATGTTTCACCTTTATTTATAAAAATAAATAAAAAATTTGTAAAAAATTTGGAAAATTAGCGATTTTCAAAATTGTAATTTCTCTGCTTTTAAGATGGATAGTGATACCTCATAAAATAGTTATTACTTAACATTTCCCATATGACCACTTTATGTTGGCATCATTTTCTAAATTTAATGTTATACTTATATAAGATTTACAAAATCCACTTTTTAAGGGACTAATTCTGGTATTAAGTCACTTTGAGGGGCTTGCAAAAAAGACACGAATCATAAATGACCCCATTTTGGAGACTACACCCCTAAACTATTTAAAATAGATGTTCCACAATAGTTGAAGGAAAATGGAGGTGTAATTTTAAAATTTCAATTTTTTTTGGCTGATTTTTCATTTTAATCAATGTAATCAATGCAGAAACTGTTAACAGCCAAACCTCATGGTTTATTACCCTAATTCTGCAGTTTAGAGAAACACCTGCATATGTGGTCACAAACTGTTGTATGGGCACATGGCAGGGGTCAGAAGGGAAGGAGCACCATCGGTATACCTAGTGATTCTACTCATCGGCTATATTCCATAGCTTTTTCAGCCTGCTGGCATCTGGGAGGAGACTGCAAAGTCTTCAGGCCAGAACCAGCAGATTAAAGGATAGTTTTGTCCATCAGGCTATCCACTCTCTCTGCTTTGCCAACCTTTCAATTAATTTAGGATTTGGATATTTCCTCTATTCATATTGGACTTTGTTATTATCATTATGAACTGGTTAGGCATATATATTAGGACAACTATACCTAGACTTAATCTGGGTTTAGGATATTTTTATTTTTTATTATAGGTATCTCACCTAGGGTAAATAACTCATGTATTTTATATTTGTGTTTGTAAATGTCTAATGTTTATTGGCTACACCACGGGCTTGAGAGAGATATGAAATTTAAATTCCCTGTATGTCTTGTGCATGCAGCAGTATTGACAATAAAGGAGACTTTGACTTGACATGAAATTGTTTTTGGAGAGCAGATTTTGTTGGAATGGTTTTTGAGAGAAGAAAAACAGTAGCAGATTCAGATTTTCTTTATTGCACATATCCCCTCTTTTCTGATGTGTTTCAACCTGTTAGGTCTCAGAACACACTCAGAATCCGTGCTGAATTTGGCTAATGAAAATACCACCTGAGAGCTGGACACCATCAATAAATTACAATGGTTTTCGAGAGCCATGTCTCGTTTGAAGAGATACTGAGGTACCCCTACAGTGGAAACCCCCAAAATGTAACCTCATTTTAAAAACTACACCCCTCGTGTAGTTTTTTTGAGAGGTATAGTAAGTGTTTTGATCCCACAGGCGTTTCATGGAATTTAGAAACACATGGCTGTGAAAATGAAAATTTTAATTTTTTTAATTAAAATATTTGTTTAGCTCCAGATTTTTATTTATTTTCACAATTGGTAATAGAAAAAAAAGCACCCCACAATTTGTTACTTATTTTCTCCTGAATCGGGCAACACCCCATACGTGGTCATAAACTGCTATACAGGCACAAAGTAAGGCCCAGAAGAGAAAAGAAGAGAAAAGGCACTATATGGCTTTTGGAGAGCAGCTTTTAATTTTCAGGCACCATGTCACACTTGAAGACTCTCTCATGCATCCCTATAGTAGAAAACCTTAAAAAGTGACCCCATTTTGGAAAACTACACCCCCCATGGAATTTTTCAAAGGGTGTAATGAGTACTTTCAATATTACACTGGTGTATACCCAGCGCACGTAGAGGCACTTTTTATTGTATTTTTACATTTAGTCATCAGACTACTAATTGCCTACTCTTGACGTGCGCTTTTTTTTGGATTAGTGATTTTTATTTTTTAAAAATTAACTTTTATTAGGTTTATTTTTAATAGACAATAGTAACTTATACCTAACCTACCTAAATAGTTAAAACTTTCATCAGTGGGCTGTGACAGTGCTGTACTGAATGTGTCTTACTTTTCTGCGCATGTCTCAGTACTTAGATATTTTAACCATTGTTCTTTTTCATACATTTCATCGTTTTAAGCATATTTTAATCCTTTTGTTTGGAATGGCATATATGTATTTGTGCCTTCTTTGTGTTAATATTTATTTATTTGGTGCTATCCTTATATAGAGATGATATGCCTTAATTTTGTAATATATTAGTATTTGTTTTACTGTTCTCGATTATATAGTTGTTCTATATTATTTCTATTTACTATACAGATACATTTGATGTATTAAATTTATTATTTCTTTGGTTTTTTCAGGTGCGGTCGATGTTTACCAGATTTTAAAAGGTAATTTACCATTTTTTATTTGATAATTTTATTGTAATATTAATTTTATTTTAATATAATTTTTTGTTCGTTCTGCAGATCAGCTAGCTGTAGTGGATCTACCGGTGGATGGTACTAGGTATGTATCTCTTGACATGCTTGATTGTTAGAATTTTTATTGATTTTCTTCTATATTATTTTTTTATTATTATTTTTTATTATATTTTATTTTTTGGGGAATTTTTTGAATTATTAATTTAATTTCTTTTTTGCCACTCTCTCTTTCATTTTACTATATTCAAGACGGTCAGATATGATATGTTTCCTTTCGGTTTTTCTCCTTTTCTGTTGTCTTTAAATTATGCTAATTTTTATAAAAAAGATGCATAAGTGAAACCTTCATTTAGGCCTTGGGGTGAAAGACTTTTGAGTCTATATATCCAGCGGGTTTCTTCTTGCTGTAGTTTTTTGTCAATATCACCCTGTCTTGGGCCTGATTTGATTTTGGTTATCCCCCATATTTTTAAATTATCACTCTTACCACCATGTTCTGCCTGTATATGTCGAGAAAGTGTGGTATCTGTTTTTAGATTAATATCACTCAGGTGTTTGGATATTCTTCTTCGGAGTGCTTGCACAGTTTTGCCTACATAAATTTTGGGGCAACTGCATAATATTGCATACACCACTCCGGTTGTTTTACAATTTATGTATTGAGTGATCTTATATTTCTTGTGATCCACTGGATTCTCAAATTCATTACATGCTAGCATTCTGCTACAGAATTGGCAATCTCCACATGGGTGGGACCCTTTTGTGGTTAGCCATGTGGTTTATTCTGCTTGTTGGAGGTTCCTCTGGAAGTGGCTATGTACTAGTTGTTCTCTAAGATTAGTACCTCTTCTGTATGTGATTGAGGGATATTCTGTGATGACACCTTTAATGTCTTCATCTAATCTTAGTATACTCCAGTATTTTTTTTAAATATTGCTCACTTCTTGATGTTTTATGTCAAATGTCCCTATGCAGCGTACAATTTTATCACTGCTGATTTTTGCTTTGTTTTATAGGAGATCATTTCTATCTTTTTCCTTTGCCTTCCGATAGGCCTTATGTAAAACTTTTTTTGGATAGCCTCGTTCAAGAAATTTTTGGTATAAGGTTTTACTTTCTCGTTCAAAGCTCTCTTCTGTTGAGCAATTTCTTCTCGCTCTGTAGTACTGGCCCACTGGAATTCCTCTTTTCAGAGGTGTTGGATGGTAACTTGGCCAGTGGAGAAGACTATTGCTTGACGTGGGCTTTCTGTATATTTCTGTTTCTATATTCCCATCTTCTGAAAGGCTGAGGGTCACATCCAGAAAGTTGAGTTTGTTTTTATTAATTTCACCCGTGAATTTTAGACCTATTGTGTTATTGTTAAGAATTTTAATAAATTCATAGAACTCTTCTTGTGCCCCTTCCCACAGTATGATGACGTCGTCAATATAAATACCCCAATATGTGATGTATTTAGTGTACTGACTGTGTGCTTCAGAAAAAACAATTCTATCCTCCCACCACCCTAAAAAAAGATTTGCGAAGTTTGGTGCGCATTTCGTGCCCATTGCGATGCCAGTGATCTGTAAATAATAATCATTATCGAATACGAAATAATTATGGGTGAGTAAGAAATTAAGAAGTGATAGAACAAACTCATTATGATCTTTATACTGGGTGCCCTTGGAATCTAGATAGTATTTCACTGCATCTATGCCTTTGGAATGCTGAATACTAGTGTATAGCGCCTCTACGTCTAAGCTAGCTAGCGAGGTGCCTTTTTCTACATGTATATTATTAAGTTTGATCAGGATATCTTTGGTATCTCTCAAATATGATGTTAGACTGGGGACAAATGGGGATATCACCTCATCGACGTAGCCACTTATCCCTTCACACAAACTCTCATTCCCGGATACTATCGGTCTCCCAGGGATTGGATGTCTATTTTTGTGTATCTTGGGAATTGCATAGAATGTTGCAAGTACCGGATTCGGTTTGTACAGAACTTTGAACTCTTCTTTAGTGATTAAGTTCATGTCTTTAGCTCGCTGTAACAGGCTCTTTAGTTCTTGTACAAATTTAGTGGTAGGATTATTCTGCAATTTATGGTAAGTATTGGTATCTTTTAGTAGATCCATAACCATTCTCTTGTACTCTGATTTTTCCATAATAACTATGTTGCCCCCTTTGTCTGATGGTTTGATTTCCAAGTTTTTATTTTCTGTTAGTTCTTGTAAAGCTTTCTTTTCTTTATTACTTAGGTTACTGCCAACCTGTGACTTTTTTCCTCTGATTTTTTGTAGTTCTAGGGTCACTAGATCTACAAATGTCTGGATATTATTATATTTTGTAAAAGGTGGCGTAAATTTTGACTGGGGGGTCATAGTAGAGAATGGTGGTTTTAATACTGGAATTTGTCCCAAATGTTCTAGCTGTAAATCCTCCAATATTTGGACTGCTTCACGTTCGCGTCTGAACATATCTTGGGCATCTTTCTCTTTATTTTTAAACTCTTTGTGCAGTGCCAACTTTCTCGCAAAAAGGTTTATATCTTTTACCCATGTGAAGCAGTCGAAATATGGTGCTGGTGTATATGAAAGACCTTTTTGTATAAGTCTTTCATGTTCCGAATCTAGAATGATGTTTGTTAGATTGATGACTTGCATCTCATTTGTTTTTGAAATTGAAGAAAGTGCTACGTCTTGGGCTGATACCCCCACTTGTCCCGATCCCTCAACTGTGTTCCTGACACTAAAAAAGAAGAAGAAGATGCAGAGGCTAAGGACTGAGAAGGCAAAGGTGGGCCTGTGTTTGATGCTTCTATTGGGGCCTGTGCTGCCGTAAATGGGAAGGAAAAGGCTGTAGGGAAAGATGGTGGGGCAGTTTCTGTAGCTCTTTCTGCACTTGGGGCTGTCCCTCTCCCCATATTTGGTGCAGTTTGTCCTCCTGATCTGTTTTGTGGATTGCCTGCCCATTTTGGTGCACTGTTAGGATTGTATCTCTTTTGATACTGTCCAAATTTGTTTTTGGCTTTCCTCTTGATACCTGGTTTTGAGGTATTGGACCCTGAATCAGATTCAGAGATTTCTGACTCTGAAATGTCTGTGTACTGGATGGGTTTGCGGTAGTTGAAATTGCCGCTTCTATAACTGGTATTTTTTTTGTTATAGATATTGCCAGATTCAAAATCTTTCCTATCTCTATTATATTTGCGATGCTTGCGCTCTTTTATTTCTCCTTGTAGACTCTCTATATTTTTTTGTAAATTAATCTCCAGCTGAGCGTACTCAGGATGGGTCTGAAATGTTTTAATATCTCCTACCTCTTTTTCTAATTGTTGGGAGATTTTTAGCATTTGTTTCTTTTCGTACTCTAGAAGGTACAATTGCATACGCAATGAATTTTCTGTTAATAGAGTTTCCCACCCTTTTATGAATTCTGGGTCTTCTTGGTTCGAATTGGGCGTGATGTTGATACGTATCCCTCTGTACACAATCTTCTGTTGTATATAGGTGTCTAAACTTCTTACTTCCCAGATCGACCGCACATAGCTTTTGTAAGTTTTATTGAGTTCTTTAAAGGCTTGATTGATATCCAAGATGTTAATTGGTAAATTTTCTGTAGAGAACACTTGATTTACCTCTGCCAGTGATATTTGTGTTGAGGGGTGGCTTGATAAAAAACCAGCCATTTTACACTTAGTTTATTGCATCTGTTATACTCTCATTCCTTAGTGAAGTGGGTATAGCTTTTTAGGGTTTTCCCCTATCTTTTAAATCAATATTACACTGGTGTATACCCAGCGCACGTAGAGGCACTTTTTATTGTATTTTTACATTTAGTCATCAGACTACTAATTGCCTACTCTTGACGTGCGCTTTTTTTTGGATTAGTGATTTTTATTTTTTAAAAATTAACTTTTATTAGGTTTATTTTTAATAGACAATAGTAACTTATACCTAACCTACCTAAATAGTTAAAACTTTCATCAGTGGGCTGTGACAGTGCTGTACTGAATGGATTTATCTGCTGACAATCATTGTTTGCATTGCTGGTTCTGCTTTGTATGACTGGCTGTTTGCTTGTCTGCTGATGTAGATACTTTGTATCTGCTATGTAGTAGCGATGACTTGCTACTTTGTCAGCTTACTGATTGTTATTTAATACCGGTCGGCTCAATGTGCTGATAATGAGTAGTGTAGGTTCGCTGCGCTGCTGCCTACTGTCTGTATACATACTAGAATTCTTTGGTTGTATTCCGATATGCTGCGCTTTGCTGCCTGCTACCTATCTAGCTAAATGCTTGAATTTGTTATCTAATTGCACTAGCTCGATCCTTGCTGCACTGCCTGCTATTGGCTTGCTAGTTTGCCGACTTGTGGTAAGTAATATGCACTATCTATTTTAGTCCACTGTGACCTAATACCTAACGCTGCCCCCCGACATGTTTCGCCATAGATATGGCGTCCTCAGGGGATCGGGCAGTCTATGGAGAGAGTGGCGATACCGGATGTATTTATTACCTCCTACGAGTATGACGCTGTGCTTTACCGACCAATGCCTGTGCTCCTTATTGAGCTTGTCACCGCTGTTTCTTAGGTGATCTTTGATAGGCTATTCGTTCGTCCTGCTCTGACGTCAGTAATAGCGCGATCTTTGCTTTAGATCTCGCGCATGTCATATTACTTAGAGTTTTGGCTGATACCGATCCGCTGGCTGGTCCATGGGCTACAGAATCGATATGGTTATGTACCTTTATTGACTAAGTTATGATTATTTAGTTTACAATCATCATCTAATTGCTCTAAGGAACTTGCTTGCTAGTTTTTGTTACTAAGCAGTTTTTATATATTTTACTTGGGGCAATTCTGCGCATGTCTCTGCACTTAAGATTATTCCTATGTGTCTTACTTTTCTGCGCATGTCTCAGTACTTAGATATTTTAACCATTGTTCTTTTTCATACATTTCATCGTTTTAAGCATATTTTAATCCTTTTGTTTGGAATGGCATATATGTATTTGTGCCTTCTTTGTGTTAATATTTATTTATTTGGTGCTATCCTTATATAGAGATGATATGCCTTAATTTTGTAATATATTAGTATTTGTTTTACTGTTCTCGATTATATAGTTGTTCTATATTATTTCTATTTACTATACAGATACATTTGATGTATTAAATTTATTATTTCTTTGGTTTTTTTAGGTGCGGTCGATGTTTACCAGATTTTAAAAGGTAATTTACCATTTTTTATTTGATAATTTTATTGTAATATTAATTTTATTTTGATATAATTTTTTGTTCGTTCTGCAGATCAGCTAGCTGTAGTGGATCTACCAGTGGATGGTACTAGGTATGTATCTCTTGACATGCTTGATTGTTAGAATTTTTATTGATTTTTTTCTATATTATTTTTTTATTATTATTTTTTATTATATTTTATTTTTTGGGGAATTTTTTGAATTATTAATTTAATTTCTTTTTTGCCACTCTCTCTTTCATTTTACTATATTCAAGACGGTCAGATATGATATGTTTCCTTTCGGTTTTTCTCCTTTTCTGTTGTCTTTAAATTATGCTAATTTTTATAAAAAAGATGCATAAGTGAAACCTTCATTTAGGCCTTGGGGTGAAAGACTTTTGAGTCTATATATCCAGCGGGTTTCTTCTTGCTGTAGTTTTTTGTCAATATCACCCTGTCTTGGGCCTGATTTGATTTTGGTTATCCCCCATATTTTTAAATTATCACTCTTACCACCATGTTCTGCCTGTATATGTCGAGAAAGTGTGGTATCTGTTTTTAGATTAATATCACTCAGGTGTTTGGATATTCTTCTTCGGAGTGCTTGCACAGTTTTGCCTACATAAATTTTGGGGCAACTGCATAATATTGCATACACCACTCCGGTTGTTTTACAATTTATGTATTGAGTGATCTTATATTTCTTGTGATCCACTGGATTCTCAAATTCATTACATGCTAGCATTCTGCTACAGAATTGGCAATCTCCACATGGGTGGGACCCTTTTGTGGTTAGCCATGTGGTTTTTTCTGCTTGTTGGAGGTTCCTCTGGAAGTGGCTATGTACTAGTTGTTCTCTAAGATTAGTACCTCTTCTGTATGTGATTGAGGGATATTCTGTGATGACACCTTTAATGTCTTCATCTAATCTTAGTATACTCCAGTATTTTTTTTAAATATTGCTCACTTCTTGATGTTTTATGTCAAATGTCCCTATGCAGCGTACAATTTTATCACTGCTGATTTTTGCTTTGTTTTGTAGGAGATCATTTCTATCTTTTTCCTTTGCCTTCCGATAGGCCTTATGTAAAACTTTTTTTGGATAGCCTCGTTCAAGAAATTTTTGGTATAAGGTTTTACTTTCTCGTTCAAAGCTCTCTTCTGTTGAGCAATTTCTTCTCGCTCTATAGTACTGGCCCACCGGAATTCCTCTTTTCAGAGGTGCTGGATGGTAACTGGACCAGTGGAGAAGACTATTGCTTGACGTGGGCTTTCTGTATATTTCTGTTTCTATATTCCCATCTTCTGAAAGGCTGAGGGTCACATCCAGAAAGTTGAGTTTGTTTTTATTAATTTCACCCGTGAATTTTAGACCTATTGTGTTATTGTTAAGAATTTTAATAAATTCATAGAACTCTTCTTGTGCCCCTTCCCACAGTATGATGACGTCGTCAATATAACGACCCCAATATGTGATGTATTTAGTGTACTGACTGTGTGCTTCAGAAAAAACAATTCTATCCTCCCACCACCCTAAAAAAAGATTTGCGAAGTTTGGTGCGCATTTCGTGCCCATTGCGATGCCAGTGATCTGTAAAAAATAATCGTTATCGAATACGAAATAATTATGGGTGAGTAAGAAATTAAGAAGTGATAGAACAAACTCATTATGATCTTTATACTGGGTGCCCTTGGAATCTAGATAGTATTTCACTGCATCTATGCCTTTGGAATGCTGAATACTAGTGTATAGCGCCTCTACGTCTAAGCTAGCTAGCGAGGTGCCTTTTTCTACATGTATATTATTAAGTTTGATCAGGATATCTTTGGTATCTCTCAAATATGATGTTAGACTGGGGACAAATGGGGATATCACCTCATCGACGTAGCCACTTATCCCTTCACACAAACTCTCATTCCCGGATACTATCGGTCTCCCAGGGATTGGATGTCTATTTTTGTGTATCTTGGGAATTGCATAGAATGTTGCAAGTACCGGATTCGGTTTGTACAGAACTTTGAACTCTTCTTTAGTGATTAAGTTCATGTCTTTAGCTCGCTGTAACAGGCTCTTTAGTTCTTGTACAAATTTAGTGGTAGGATTATTCTGCAATTTATGGTAAGTATTGGTATCTTTTAGTAGATCCATAACCATTCTCTTGTACTCTGATTTTTCCATAATAACTATGTTGCCCCCTTTGTCTGATGGTTTGATTTCCAAGTTTTTATTTTCTGTTAGTTCTTGTAAAGCTTTCTTTTCTTTATTACTTAGGTTACTGCCAACCTGTGACTTTTTTCCTCTGATTTTTTGTAGTTCTAGGGTCACTAGATCTACAAATGTCTGGATATTATTATATTTTGTAAAAGGTGGCGTAAATTTTGACTAGGGGGTCATAGTAGAGAATGGTGGTTTTAATACTGGAATTTGTCCCAAATGTTCTAGCTGTAAATCCTCCAATATTTGGACTGCTTCACGTTCGCGTCTGAACATATCTTGGGCATCTTTCTCTTTATTTTTAAACTCTTTGTGCAGTGCCAACTTTCTCGCAAAAAGGTTTATATCTTTTACCCATGTGAAGCAGTCGAAATATGGTGCTGGTGTATATGAAAGACCTTTTTGCATAAGTCTTTCATGTTCTGAATCTAGAATGATGTTTGTTAGATTGATTACTTGCATCTCATTTGTTTTTGAAATTGAAGAAAGTGCTACGTCTTGGGCTGATACCCCCACTTGTCCCGGTCCCTCAACTGTGTTCCTGACACTAAAAAAGAAGAAGAAGATGCAGAGGCTAAGGACTGAGAAGGCAAAGGTGGGCCTGTGTTTGATGCTTCTATTGGGGCCTGTGCTGCCGTAAATGGGAAGGAAAAGGCTGTAGGGAAAGATGGTGGGGCAGTTTCTGTTGCTCTTTCTGCACTTGGGGCTGTCCCTCTCCCCATATTTGGTGCAGTTTGTCCTCCTGATCTGTTTTGTGGATTGCCTGCCCATTTTGGTGCACTGTTAGGATTGTATCTCTTTTGATACTGTCCAAATTTGTTTTTGGCTTTCCTCTTGATACCTGGTTTTGAGGTATTGGACCCTGAATCAGATTCAGAGATTTCTGACTCTGAAATGTCTGTGTACTGGATGGGTTTGCGGTAGTTGAAATTGCCGCTTCTATAACTGGTATTTTTTTTGTTATAGATATTGCCAGATTCTAAATCTTTCCTATCTCTATTATATTTGCGATGCTTGCGCTCTTTTATTTCTCCTTGTAGACTCTCTATATTTTTTTGTAAATTAATCTCCAGCTGAGCGTACTCAGGATGGGTCTGAAATGTTTTAATATCTCCTACCTCTTTTTCTAATTGTTGGGAGATTTTTAGCATTTGTTTCTTTTCGTACTCTAGAAGGTACAATTGCATACGCAATGAATTTTCTGTTAATAGAGTTTCCCACCCTTTTATGAATTCTGGGTCTTCTTGGTGCGAATTGGGCGTGATGTTGATACGTATCCCTCTGTACACAATCTTCTGTTGTATATAGGTGTCTAAACTTCTTACTTCCCAGATCGACCGCACATAGCTTTTGTAAGTTTTATTGAGTTCTTTAAAGGCTTGATTGATATCCAAGATGTTAATTGGTAAATTTTCTGTAGAGAACACTTGATTTACCTCTGCCAGTGATATTTGTGTTGAGGGGTGGCTTGATAAAAAACCAGCCATTTTACACTTAGTTTATTGCATCTGTTATACTCTCATTCCTTAGTGAAGTGGGTATAGCTTTTTAGGGTTTTCCCCTATCTTTTAAATCAATATTACACTGGTGTATACCCAGCGCACGTAGAGGCACTTTTTATTGTATTTTTACATTTAGTCATCAGACTACTAATTGCCTACTCTTGACGTGCGCTTTTTTTTGGATTAGTGATTTTTATTTTTTAAAAATTAACTTTTATTAGGTTTATTTTTAATAGACAATAGTAACTTATACCTAACCTACCTAAATAGTTAAAACTTTCATCAGTGGGCTGTGACAGTGCTGTACTGAATGGATTTATCTGCTGACAATCATTGTTTGCATTGCTGGTTCTGCTTTGTATGACTGGCTGTTTGCTTGTCTGCTGATGTAGATACTTTGTATCTGCTATGTAGTAGCGATGACTTGCTACTTTGTCAGCTTACTGATTGTTATTTAATACCGGTCGGCTCAATGTGCTGATAATGAGTAGTGTAGGTTCGCTGCGCTGCTGCCTACTGTCTGTATACATACTAGAATTCTTTGGTTGTATTCCGATATGCTGCGCTTTGCTGCCTGCTACCTATCTAGCTAAATGCTTGAATTTGTTATCTAATTGCACTAGCTCGATCCTTGCTGCACTGCCTGCTATTGGCTTGCTAGTTTGCCGACTTGTGGTAAGTAATATGCACTATCTATTTTAGTCCACTGTGACCTAATACCTAACGCTGCCCCCCGACATGTTTCGCCATAGATATGGCGTCCTCAGGGGATCGGGCAGTCTATGGAGAGAGTGGCGATACCGGATGTATTTATTACCTCCTACGAGTATGACGCTGTGCTTTACCGACCAATGCCTGTGCTCCTTATTGAGCTTGTCACCGCTGTTTCTTAGGTGATCTTTGATAGGCTATTCGTTCGTCCTGCTCTGACGTCAGTAATAGCGCGATCTTTGCTTTAGATCTCGCGCATGTCATATTACTTAGAGTTTTGGCTGATACCGATCCGCTGGCTGGTCCATGGGCTACAGAATCGATATGGTTATGTACCTTTATTGACTAAGTTATGATTATTTAGGTTACTATCATCATCTAATTGCTCTAAGGAACTTGCTTGCTAGTTTTTGTTACTAAGCAGTTTTTATATATTTTACTTGGGGCAATTCTGCGCATGTCTCTGCACTTAAGATTATTCCTATGTGTCTTACTTTTCTGCGCATGTCTCAGTACTTAGATATTTTAACCATTGTTCTTTTTCATACATTTCATCGTTTTAAGCATATTTTAATCCTTTTGTTTGGAATGGCATATATGTATTTGTGCCTTCTTTGTGTTAATATTTATTTATTTGGTGCTATCCTTATATAGAGATGATATGCCTTAATTTTGTAATATATTAGTATTTGTTTTACTGTTCTCGATTATATAGTTGTTCTATATTATTTCTATTTACTATACAGATACATTTGATGTATTAAATTTATTATTTCTTTGGTTTTTTTAGGTGCGGTCGATGTTTACCAGATTTTAAAAGGTAATTTACCATTTTTTATTTGATAATTTTATTGTAATATTAATTTTATTTTGATATAATTTTTTGTTCGTTCTGCAGATCAGCTAGCTGTAGTGGATCTACCAGTGGATGGTACTAGGTATGTATCTCTTGACATGCTTGATTGTTAGAATTTTTATTGATTTTTTTCTATATTATTTTTTTATTATTATTTTTTATTATATTTTATTTTTTGGGGAATTTTTTGAATTATTAATTTAATTTCTTTTTTGCCACTCTCTCTTTCATTTTACTATATTCAAGACGGTCAGATATGATATGTTTCCTTTCGGTTTTTCTCCTTTTCTGTTGTCTTTAAATTATGCTAATTTTTATAAAAAAGATGCATAAGTGAAACCTTCATTTAGGCCTTGGGGTGAAAGACTTTTGAGTCTATATATCCAGCGGGTTTCTTCTTGCTGTAGTTTTTTGTCAATATCACCCTGTCTTGGGCCTGATTTGATTTTGGTTATCCCCCATATTTTTTAATTATCACTCTTACCACCATGTTCTGCCTGTATATGTCGAGAAAGTGTGGTATCTGTTTTTAGATTAATATCACTCAGGTGTTTGGATATTCTTCTTCGGAGTGCTTGCACAGTTTTGCCTACATAAATTTTGGGGCAACTGCATAATATTGCATACACCACTCCGGTTGTTTTACAATTTATGTATTGAGTGATCTTATATTTCTTGTGATCCACTGGATTCTCAAATTCATTACATGCTAGCATTCTGCTACAGAATTGGCAATCTCCACATGGGTGGGACCCTTTTGTGGTTAGCCATGTGGTTTTTTCTGCTTGTTGGAGGTTCCTCTGGAAGTGGCTATGTACTAGTTGTTCTCTAAGATTAGTACCTCTTCTGTATGTGATTGAGGGATATTCTGTGATGACACCTTTAATGTCTTCATCTAATCTTAGTATACTCCAGTATTTTTTTTAAATATTGCTCACTTCTTGATGTTTTATGTCAAATGTCCCTATGCAGCGTACAATTTTATCACTGCTGATTTTTGCTTTGTTTTGTAGGAGATCATTTCTATCTTTTTCCTTTGCCTTCCGATAGGCCTTATGTAAAACTTTTTTTGGATAGCCTCGTTCAAGAAATTTTTGGTATAAGGTTTTACTTTCTCGTTCAAAGCTCTCTTCTGTTGAGCAATTTCTTCTCGCTCTATAGTACTGGCCCACCGGAATTCCTCTTTTCAGAGGTGCTGGATGGTAACTGGACCAGTGGAGAAGACTATTGCTTGACGTGGGCTTTCTGTATATTTCTGTTTCTATATTCCCATCTTCTGAAAGGCTGAGGGTCACATCCAGAAAGTTGAGTTTGTTTTTATTAATTTCACCCGTGAATTTTAGACCTATTGTGTTATTGTTAAGAATTTTAATAAATTCATAGAACTCTTCTTGTGCCCCTTCCCACAGTATGATGACGTCGTCAATATAACGACCCCAATATGTGATGTATTTAGTGTACTGACTGTGTGCTTCAGAAAAAACAATTCTATCCTCCCACCACCCTAAAAAAAGATTTGCGAAGTTTGGTGCGCATTTCGTGCCCATTGCGATGCCAGTGATCTGTAAAAAATAATCGTTATCGAATACGAAATAATTATGGGTGAGTAAGAAATTAAGAAGTGATAGAACAAACTCATTATGATCTTTATACTGGGTGCCCTTGGAATCTAGATAGTATTTCACTGCATCTATGCCTTTGGAATGCTGAATACTAGTGTATAGCGCCTCTACGTCTAAGCTAGCTAGCGAGGTGCCTTTTTCTACATGTATATTATTAAGTTTGATCAGGATATCTTTGGTATCTCTCAAATATGATGTTAGACTGGGGACAAATGGGGATATCACCTCATCGACGTAGCCACTTATCCCTTCACACAAACTCTCATTCCCGGATACTATCGGTCTCCCAGGGATTGGATGTCTATTTTTGTGTATCTTGGGAATTGCATAGAATGTTGCAAGTACCGGATTCGGTTTGTACAGAACTTTGAACTCTTCTTTAGTGATTAAGTTCATGTCTTTAGCTCGCTGTAACAGGCTCTTTAGTTCTTGTACAAATTTAGTGGTAGGATTATTCTGCAATTTATGGTAAGTATTGGTATCTTTTAGTAGATCCATAACCATTCTCTTGTACTCTGATTTTTCCATAATAACTATGTTGCCCCCTTTGTCTGATGGTTTGATTTCCAAGTTTTTATTTTCTGTTAGTTCTTGTAAAGCTTTCTTTTCTTTATTACTTAGGTTACTGCCAACCTGTGACTTTTTTCCTCTGATTTTTTGTAGTTCTAGGGTCACTAGATCTACAAATGTCTGGATATTATTATATTTTGTAAAAGGTGGCGTAAATTTTGACTAGGGGGTCATAGTAGAGAATGGTGGTTTTAATACTGGAATTTGTCCCAAATGTTCTAGCTGTAAATCCTCCAATATTTGGACTGCTTCACGTTCGCGTCTGAACATATCTTGGGCATCTTTCTCTTTATTTTTAAACTCTTTGTGCAGTGCCAACTTTCTCGCAAAAAGGTTTATATCTTTTACCCATGTGAAGCAGTCGAAATATGGTGCTGGTGTATATGAAAGACCTTTTTGCATAAGTCTTTCATGTTCTGAATCTAGAATGATGTTTGTTAGATTGATTACTTGCATCTCATTTGTTTTTGAAATTGAAGAAAGTGCTACGTCTTGGGCTGATACCCCCACTTGTCCCGGTCCCTCAACTGTGTTCCTGACACTAAAAAAGAAGAAGAAGATGCAGAGGCTAAGGACTGAGAAGGCAAAGGTGGGCCTGTGTTTGATGCTTCTATTGGGGCCTGTGCTGCCGTAAATGGGAAGGAAAAGGCTGTAGGGAAAGATGGTGGGGCAGTTTCTGTTGCTCTTTCTGCACTTGGGGCTGTCCCTCTCCCCATATTTGGTGCAGTTTGTCCTCCTGATCTGTTTTGTGGATTGCCTGCCCATTTTGGTGCACTGTTAGGATTGTATCTCTTTTGATACTGTCCAAATTTGTTTTTGCTTTCCTCTTGATACCTGGTTTTGAGGTATTGGACCCTGAATCAGATTCAGAGATTTCTGACTCTGAAATGTCTGTGTACTGGATGGGTTTGCGGTAGTTGAAATTGCCGCTTCTATAACTGGTATTTTTTTTGTTATAGATATTGCCAGATTCTAAATCTTTCCTATCTCTATTATATTTGCGATGCTTGCGCTCTTTTATTTCTCCTTGTAGACTCTCTATATTTTTTTGTAAATTAATCTCCAGCTGAGCGTACTCAGGATGGGTCTGAAATGTTTTAATATCTCCTACCTCTTTTTCTAATTGTTGGGAGATTTTTAGCATTTGTTTCTTTTCGTACTCTAGAAGGTACAATTGCATACGCAATGAATTTTCTGTTAATAGAGTTTCCCACCCTTTTATGAATTCTGGGTCTTCTTGGTGCGAATTGGGCGTGATGTTGATACGTATCCCTCTGTACACAATCTTCTGTTGTATATAGGTGTCTAAACTTCTTACTTCCCAGATCGACCGCACATAGCTTTTGTAAGTTTTATTGAGTTCTTTAAAGGCTTGATTGATATCCAAGATGTTAATTGGTAAATTTTCTGTAGAGAACACTTGATTTACCTCTGCCAGTGATATTTGTGTTGAGGGGTGGCTTGATAAAAAACCAGCCATTTTACACTTAGTTTATTGCATCTGTTATACTCTCATTCCTTAGTGAAGTGGGTATAGCTTTTTAGGGTTTTCCCCTATCTTTTAAATCAATATTACACTGGTGTATACCCAGCGCACGTAGAGGCACTTTTTATTGTATTTTTACATTTAGTCATCAGACTACTAATTGCCTACTCTTGACGTGCGCTTTTTTTTGGATTAGTGATTTTTATTTTTTAAAAATTAACTTTTATTAGGTTTATTTTTAATAGACAATAGTAACTTATACCTAACCTACCTAAATAGTTAAAACTTTCATCAGTGGGCTGTGACAGTGCTGTACTGAATGGATTTATCTGCTGACAATCATTGTTTGCATTGCTGGTTCTGCTTTGTATGACTGGCTGTTTGCTTGTCTGCTGATGTAGATACTTTGTATCTGCTATGTAGTAGCGATGACTTGCTACTTTGTCAGCTTACTGATTGTTATTTAATACCGGTCGGCTCAATGTGCTGATAATGAGTAGTGTAGGTTCGCTGCGCTGCTGCCTACTGTCTGTATACATACTAGAATTCTTTGGTTGTATTCCGATATGCTGCGCTTTGCTGCCTGCTACCTATCTAGCTAAATGCTTGAATTTGTTATCTAATTGCACTAGCTCGATCCTTGCTGCACTGCCTGCTATTGGCTTGCTAGTTTGCCGACTTGTGGTAAGTAATATGCACTATCTATTTTAGTCCACTGTGACCTAATACCTAACGCTGCCCCCCGACATGTTTCGCCATAGATATGGCGTCCTCAGGGGATCGGGCAGTCTATGGAGAGAGTGGCGATACCGGATGTATTTATTACCTCCTACGAGTATGACGCTGTGCTTTACCGACCAATGCCTGTGCTCCTTATTGAGCTTGTCACCGCTGTTTCTTAGGTGATCTTTGATAGGCTATTCGTTCGTCCTGCTCTGACGTCAGTAATAGCGCGATCTTTGCTTTAGATCTCGCGCATGTCATATTACTTAGAGTTTTGGCTGATACCGATCCGCTGGCTGGTCCATGGGCTACAGAATCGATATGGTTATGTACCTTTATTGACTAAGTTATGATTATTTAGGTTACTATCATCATCTAATTGCTCTAAGGAACTTGCTTGCTAGTTTTTGTTACTAAGCAGTTTTTATATATTTTACTTGGGGCAATTCTGCGCATGTCTCTGCACTTAAGATTATTCCTATGTGTCTTACTTTTCTGCGCATGTCTCAGTACTTAGATATTTTAACCATTGTTCTTTTTCATACATTTCATCGTTTTAAGCATATTTTAATCCTTTTGTTTGGAATGGCATATATGTATTTGTGCCTTCTTTGTGTTAATATTTATTTATTTGGTGCTATCCTTATATAGAGATGATATGCCTTAATTTTGTAATATATTAGTATTTGTTTTACTGTTCTCGATTATATAGTTGTTCTATATTATTTCTATTTACTATACAGATACATTTGATGTATTAAATTTATTATTTCTTTGGTTTTTTTAGGTGCGGTCGATGTTTACCAGATTTTAAAAGGTAATTTACCATTTTTTATTTGATAATTTTATTGTAATATTAATTTTATTTTGATATAATTTTTTGTTCGTTCTGCAGATCAGCTAGCTGTAGTGGATCTACCAGTGGATGGTACTAGGTATGTATCTCTTGACATGCTTGATTGTTAGAATTTTTATTGATTTTTTTCTATATTATTTTTTTATTATTATTTTTTATTATATTTTATTTTTTGGGGAATTTTTTGAATTATTAATTTAATTTCTTTTTTGCCACTCTCTCTTTCATTTTACTATATTCAAGACGGTCAGATATGATATGTTTCCTTTCGGTTTTTCTCCTTTTCTGTTGTCTTTAAATTATGCTAATTTTTATAAAAAAGATGCATAAGTGAAACCTTCATTTAGGCCTTGGGGTGAAAGACTTTTGAGTCTATATATCCAGCGGGTTTCTTCTTGCTGTAGTTTTTTGTCAATATCACCCTGTCTTGGGCCTGATTTGATTTTGGTTATCCCCCATATTTTTTAATTATCACTCTTACCACCATGTTCTGCCTGTATATGTCGAGAAAGTGTGGTATCTGTTTTTAGATTAATATCACTCAGGTGTTTGGATATTCTTCTTCGGAGTGCTTGCACAGTTTTGCCTACATAAATTTTGGGGCAACTGCATAATATTGCATACACCACTCCGGTTGTTTTACAATTTATGTATTGAGTGATCTTATATTTCTTGTGATCCACTGGATTCTCAAATTCATTACATGCTAGCATTCTGCTACAGAATTGGCAATCTCCACATGGGTGGGACCCTTTTGTGGTTAGCCATGTGGTTTTTTCTGCTTGTTGGAGGTTCCTCTGGAAGTGGCTATGTACTAGTTGTTCTCTAAGATTAGTACCTCTTCTGTATGTGATTGAGGGATATTCTGTGATGACACCTTTAATGTCTTCATCTAATCTTAGTATACTCCAGTATTTTTTTTAAATATTGCTCACTTCTTGATGTTTTATGTCAAATGTCCCTATGCAGCGTACAATTTTATCACTGCTGATTTTTGCTTTGTTTTGTAGGAGATCATTTCTATCTTTTTCCTTTGCCTTCCGATAGGCCTTATGTAAAACTTTTTTTGGATAGCCTCGTTCAAGAAATTTTTGGTATAAGGTTTTACTTTCTCGTTCAAAGCTCTCTTCTGTTGAGCAATTTCTTCTCGCTCTATAGTACTGGCCCACCGGAATTCCTCTTTTCAGAGGTGCTGGATGGTAACTGGACCAGTGGAGAAGACTATTGCTTGACGTGGGCTTTCTGTATATTTCTGTTTCTATATTCCCATCTTCTGAAAGGCTGAGGGTCACATCCAGAAAGTTGAGTTTGTTTTTATTAATTTCACCCGTGAATTTTAGACCTATTGTGTTATTGTTAAGAATTTTAATAAATTCATAGAACTCTTCTTGTGCCCCTTCCCACAGTATGATGACGTCGTCAATATAACGACCCCAATATGTGATGTATTTAGTGTACTGACTGTGTGCTTCAGAAAAAACAATTCTATCCTCCCACCACCCTAAAAAAAGATTTGCGAAGTTTGGTGCGCATTTCGTGCCCATTGCGATGCCAGTGATCTGTAAAAAATAATCGTTATCGAATACGAAATAATTATGGGTGAGTAAGAAATTAAGAAGTGATAGAACAAACTCATTATGATCTTTATACTGGGTGCCCTTGGAATCTAGATAGTATTTCACTGCATCTATGCCTTTGGAATGCTGAATACTAGTGTATAGCGCCTCTACGTCTAAGCTAGCTAGCGAGGTGCCTTTTTCTACATGTATATTATTAAGTTTGATCAGGATATCTTTGGTATCTCTCAAATATGATGTTAGACTGGGGACAAATGGGGATATCACCTCATCGACGTAGCCACTTATCCCTTCACACAAACTCTCATTCCCGGATACTATCGGTCTCCCAGGGATTGGATGTCTATTTTTGTGTATCTTGGGAATTGCATAGAATGTTGCAAGTACCGGATTCGGTTTGTACAGAACTTTGAACTCTTCTTTAGTGATTAAGTTCATGTCTTTAGCTCGCTGTAACAGGCTCTTTAGTTCTTGTACAAATTTAGTGGTAGGATTATTCTGCAATTTATGGTAAGTATTGGTATCTTTTAGTAGATCCATAACCATTCTCTTGTACTCTGATTTTTCCATAATAACTATGTTGCCCCCTTTGTCTGATGGTTTGATTTCCAAGTTTTTATTTTCTGTTAGTTCTTGTAAAGCTTTCTTTTCTTTATTACTTAGGTTACTGCCAACCTGTGACTTTTTTCCTCTGATTTTTTGTAGTTCTAGGGTCACTAGATCTACAAATGTCTGGATATTATTATATTTTGTAAAAGGTGGCGTAAATTTTGACTAGGGGGTCATAGTAGAGAATGGTGGTTTTAATACTGGAATTTGTCCCAAATGTTCTAGCTGTAAATCCTCCAATATTTGGACTGCTTCACGTTCGCGTCTGAACATATCTTGGGCATCTTTCTCTTTATTTTTAAACTCTTTGTGCAGTGCCAACTTTCTCGCAAAAAGGTTTATATCTTTTACCCATGTGAAGCAGTCGAAATATGGTGCTGGTGTATATGAAAGACCTTTTTGCATAAGTCTTTCATGTTCTGAATCTAGAATGATGTTTGTTAGATTGATTACTTGCATCTCATTTGTTTTTGAAATTGAAGAAAGTGCTACGTCTTGGGCTGATACCCCCACTTGTCCCGGTCCCTCAACTGTGTTCCTGACACTAAAAAAGAAGAAGAAGATGCAGAGGCTAAGGACTGAGAAGGCAAAGGTGGGCCTGTGTTTGATGCTTCTATTGGGGCCTGTGCTGCCGTAAATGGGAAGGAAAAGGCTGTAGGGAAAGATGGTGGGGCAGTTTCTGTTGCTCTTTCTGCACTTGGGGCTGTCCCTCTCCCCATATTTGGTGCAGTTTGTCCTCCTGATCTGTTTTGTGGATTGCCTGCCCATTTTGGTGCACTGTTAGGATTGTATCTCTTTTGATACTGTCCAAATTTGTTTTTGGCTTTCCTCTTGATACCTGGTTTTGAGGTATTGGACCCTGAATCAGATTCAGAGATTTCTGACTCTGAAATGTCTGTGTACTGGATGGGTTTGCGGTAGTTGAAATTGCCGCTTCTATAACTGGTATTTTTTTTGTTATAGATATTGCCAGATTCTAAATCTTTCCTATCTCTATTATATTTGCGATGCTTGCGCTCTTTTATTTCTCCTTGTAGACTCTCTATATTTTTTTGTAAATTAATCTCCAGCTGAGCGTACTCAGGATGGGTCTGAAATGTTTTAATATCTCCTACCTCTTTTTCTAATTGTTGGGAGATTTTTAGCATTTGTTTCTTTTCGTACTCTAGAAGGTACAATTGCATACGCAATGAATTTTCTGTTAATAGAGTTTCCCACCCTTTTATGAATTCTGGGTCTTCTTGGTGCGAATTGGGCGTGATGTTGATACGTATCCCTCTGTACACAATCTTCTGTTGTATATAGGTGTCTAAACTTCTTACTTCCCAGATCGACCGCACATAGCTTTTGTAAGTTTTATTGAGTTCTTTAAAGGCTTGATTGATATCCAAGATGTTAATTGGTAAATTTTCTGTAGAGAACACTTGATTTACCTCTGCCAGTGATATTTGTGTTGAGGGGTGGCTTGATAAAAAACCAGCCATTTTACACTTAGTTTATTGCATCTGTTATACTCTCATTCCTTAGTGAAGTGGGTATAGCTTTTTAGGGTTTTCCCCTATCTTTTAAATCAATATTACACTGGTGTATACCCAGCGCACGTAGAGGCACTTTTTATTGTATTTTTACATTTAGTCATCAGACTACTAATTGCCTACTCTTGACGTGCGCTTTTTTTTGGATTAGTGATTTTTATTTTTTAAAAATTAACTTTTATTAGGTTTATTTTTAATAGACAATAGTAACTTATACCTAACCTACCTAAATAGTTAAAACTTTCATCAGTGGGCTGTGACAGTGCTGTACTGAATGGATTTATCTGCTGACAATCATTGTTTGCATTGCTGGTTCTGCTTTGTATGACTGGCTGTTTGCTTGTCTGCTGATGTAGATACTTTGTATCTGCTATGTAGTAGCGATGACTTGCTACTTTGTCAGCTTACTGATTGTTATTTAATACCGGTCGGCTCAATGTGCTGATAATGAGTAGTGTAGGTTCGCTGCGCTGCTGCCTACTGTCTGTATACATACTAGAATTCTTTGGTTGTATTCCGATATGCTGCGCTTTGCTGCCTGCTACCTATCTAGCTAAATGCTTGAATTTGTTATCTAATTGCACTAGCTCGATCCTTGCTGCACTGCCTGCTATTGGCTTGCTAGTTTGCCGACTTGTGGTAAGTAATATGCACTATCTATTTTAGTCCACTGTGACCTAATACCTAACGCTGCCCCCCGACATGTTTCGCCATAGATATGGCGTCCTCAGGGGATCGGGCAGTCTATGGAGAGAGTGGCGATACCGGATGTATTTATTACCTCCTACGAGTATGACGCTGTGCTTTACCGACCAATGCCTGTGCTCCTTATTGAGCTTGTCACCGCTGTTTCTTAGGTGATCTTTGATAGGCTATTCGTTCGTCCTGCTCTGACGTCAGTAATAGCGCGATCTTTGCTTTAGATCTCGCGCATGTCATATTACTTAGAGTTTTGGCTGATACCGATCCGCTGGCTGGTCCATGGGCTACAGAATCGATATGGTTATGTACCTTTATTGACTAAGTTATGATTATTTAGGTTACTATCATCATCTAATTGCTCTAAGGAACTTGCTTGCTAGTTTTTGTTACTAAGCAGTTTTTATATATTTTACTTGGGGCAATTCTGCGCATGTCTCTGCACTTAAGATTATTCCTATGTGTCTTACTTTTCTGCGCATGTCTCAGTACTTAGATATTTTAACCATTGTTCTTTTTCATACATTTCATCGTTTTAAGCATATTTTAATCCTTTTGTTTGGAATGGCATATATGTATTTGTGCCTTCTTTGTGTTAATATTTATTTATTTGGTGCTATCCTTATATAGAGATGATATGCCTTAATTTTGTAATATATTAGTATTTGTTTTACTGTTCTCGATTATATAGTTGTTCTATATTATTTCTATTTACTATACAGATACATTTGATGTATTAAATTTATTATTTCTTTGGTTTTTTTAGGTGCGGTCGATGTTTACCAGATTTTAAAAGGTAATTTACCATTTTTTATTTGATAATTTTATTGTAATATTAATTTTATTTTGATATAATTTTTTGTTCGTTCTGCAGATCAGCTAGCTGTAGTGGATCTACCAGTGGATGGTACTAGGTATGTATCTCTTGACATGCTTGATTGTTAGAATTTTTATTGATTTTTTTCTATATTATTTTTTTATTATTATTTTTTATTATATTTTATTTTTTGGGGAATTTTTTGAATTATTAATTTAATTTCTTTTTTGCCACTCTCTCTTTCATTTTACTATATTCAAGACGGTCAGATATGATATGTTTCCTTTCGGTTTTTCTCCTTTTCTGTTGTCTTTAAATTATGCTAATTTTTATAAAAAAGATGCATAAGTGAAACCTTCATTTAGGCCTTGGGGTGAAAGACTTTTGAGTCTATATATCCAGCGGGTTTCTTCTTGCTGTAGTTTTTTGTCAATATCACCCTGTCTTGGGCCTGATTTGATTTTGGTTATCCCCCATATTTTTTAATTATCACTCTTACCACCATGTTCTGCCTGTATATGTCGAGAAAGTGTGGTATCTGTTTTTAGATTAATATCACTCAGGTGTTTGGATATTCTTCTTCGGAGTGCTTGCACAGTTTTGCCTACATAAATTTTGGGGCAACTGCATAATATTGCATACACCACTCCGGTTGTTTTACAATTTATGTATTGAGTGATCTTATATTTCTTGTGATCCACTGGATTCTCAAATTCATTACATGCTAGCATTCTGCTACAGAATTGGCAATCTCCACATGGGTGGGACCCTTTTGTGGTTAGCCATGTGGTTTTTTCTGCTTGTTGGAGGTTCCTCTGGAAGTGGCTATGTACTAGTTGTTCTCTAAGATTAGTACCTCTTCTGTATGTGATTGAGGGATATTCTGTGATGACACCTTTAATGTCTTCATCTAATCTTAGTATACTCCAGTATTTTTTTTAAATATTGCTCACTTCTTGATGTTTTATGTCAAATGTCCCTATGCAGCGTACAATTTTATCACTGCTGATTTTTGCTTTGTTTTGTAGGAGATCATTTCTATCTTTTTCCTTTGCCTTCCGATAGGCCTTATGTAAAACTTTTTTTGGATAGCCTCGTTCAAGAAATTTTTGGTATAAGGTTTTACTTTCTCGTTCAAAGCTCTCTTCTGTTGAGCAATTTCTTCTCGCTCTATAGTACTGGCCCACCGGAATTCCTCTTTTCAGAGGTGCTGGATGGTAACTGGACCAGTGGAAAAGACTATTGCTTGACGTGGGCTTTCTGTATATTTCTGTTTCTATATTCCCATCTTCTGAAAGGCTGAGGGTCACATCCAGAAAGTTGAGTTTGTTTTTATTAATTTCACCCGTGAATTTTAGACCTATTGTGTTATTGTTAAGAATTTTAATAAATTCATAGAACTCTTCTTGTGCCCCTTCCCACAGTATGATGACGTCGTCAATATAACGACCCCAATATGTGATGTATTTAGTGTACTGACTGTGTGCTTCAGAAAAAACAATTCTATCCTCCCACCACCCTAAAAAAAGATTTGCGAAGTTTGGTGCGCATTTCGTGCCCATTGCGATGCCAGTGATCTGTAAAAAATAATCGTTATCGAATACGAAATAATTATGGGTGAGTAAGAAATTAAGAAGTGATAGAACAAACTCATTATGATCTTTATACTGGGTGCCCTTGGAATCTAGATAGTATTTCACTGCATCTATGCCTTTGGAATGCTGAATACTAGTGTATAGCGCCTCTACGTCTAAGCTAGCTAGCGAGGTGCCTTTTTCTACATGTATATTATTAAGTTTGATCAGGATATCTTTGGTATCTCTCAAATATGATGTTAGACTGGGGACAAATGGGGATATCACCTCATCGACGTAGCCACTTATCCCTTCACACAAACTCTCATTCCCGGATACTATCGGTCTCCCAGGGATTGGATGTCTATTTTTGTGTATCTTGGGAATTGCATAGAATGTTGCAAGTACCGGATTCGGTTTGTACAGAACTTTGAACTCTTCTTTAGTGATTAAGTTTATGTCTTTAGCTCGCTGTAACAGGCTCTTTAGTTCTTGTACAAATTTAGTGGTAGGATTATTCTGCAATTTATGGTAAGTATTGGTATCTTTTAGTAGATCCATAACCATTCTCTTGTACTCTGATTTTTCCATAATAACTATGTTGCCCCCTTTGTCTGATGGTTTGATTTCCAAGTTTTTATTTTCTGTTAGTTCTTGTAAAGCTTTCTTTTCTTTATTACTTAGGTTACTGCCAACCTGTGACTTTTTTCCTCTGATTTTTTGTAGTTCTAGGGTCACTAGATCTACAAATGTCTGGATATTATTATATTTTGTAAAAGGTGGCGTAAATTTTGACTAGGGGGTCATAGTAGAGAATGGTGGTTTTAATACTGGAATTTGTCCCAAATGTTCTAGCTGTAAATCCTCCAATATTTGGACTGCTTCACGTTCGCGTCTGAACATATCTTGGGCATCTTTCTCTTTATTTTTAAACTCTTTGTGCAGTGCCAACTTTCTCGCAAAAAGGTTTATATCTTTTACCCATGTGAAGCAGTCGAAATATGGTGCTGGTGTATATGAAAGACCTTTTTGCATAAGTCTTTCATGTTCTGAATCTAGAATGATGTTTGTTAGATTGATTACTTGCATCTCATTTGTTTTTGAAATTGAAGAAAGTGCTACGTCTTGGGCTGATACCCCCACTTGTCCCGGTCCCTCAACTGTGTTCCTGACACTAAAAAAGAAGAAGAAGATGCAGAGGCTAAGGACTGAGAAGGCAAAGGTGGGCCTGTGTTTGATGCTTCTATTGGGGCCTGTGCTGCCGTAAATGGGAAGGAAAAGGCTGTAGGGAAAGATGGTGGGGCAGTTTCTGTTGCTCTTTCTGCACTTGGGGCTGTCCCTCTCCCCATATTTGGTGCAGTTTGTCCTCCTGATCTGTTTTGTGGATTGCCTGCCCATTTTGGTGCACTGTTAGGATTGTATCTCTTTTGATACTGTCCAAATTTGTTTTTGGCTTTCCTCTTGATACCTGGTTTTGAGGTATTGGACCCTGAATCAGATTCAGAGATTTCTGACTCTGAAATGTCTGTGTACTGGATGGGTTTGCGGTAGTTGAAATTGCCGCTTCTATAACTGGTATTTTTTTTGTTATAGATATTGCCAGATTCTAAATCTTTCCTATCTCTATTATATTTGCGATGCTTGCGCTCTTTTATTTCTCCTTGTAGACTCTCTATATTTTTTTGTAAATTAATCTCCAGCTGAGCGTACTCAGGATGGGTCTGAAATGTTTTAATATCTCCTACCTCTTTTTCTAATTGTTGGGAGATTTTTAGCATTTGTTTCTTTTCGTACTCTAGAAGGTACAATTGCATACGCAATGAATTTTCTGTTAATAGAGTTTCCCACCCTTTTATGAATTCTGGGTCTTCTTGGTGCGAATTGGGCGTGATGTTGATACGTATCCCTCTGTACACAATCTTCTGTTGTATATAGGTGTCTAAACTTCTTACTTCCCAGATCGACCGCACATAGCTTTTGTAAGTTTTATTGAGTTCTTTAAAGGCTTGATTGATATCCAAGATGTTAATTGGTAAATTTTCTGTAGAGAACACTTGATTTACCTCTGCCAGTGATATTTGTGTTGAGGGGTGGCTTGATAAAAAACCAGCCATTTTACACTTAGTTTATTGCATCTGTTATACTCTCATTCCTTAGTGAAGTGGGTATAGCTTTTTAGGGTTTTCCCCTATCTTTTAAATCAATATTACACTGGTGTATACCCAGCGCACGTAGAGGCACTTTTTATTGTATTTTTACATTTAGTCATCAGACTACTAATTGCCTACTCTTGACGTGCGCTTTTTTTTGGATTAGTGATTTTTATTTTTTAAAAATTAACTTTTATTAGGTTTATTTTTAATAGACAATAGTAACTTATACCTAACCTACCTAAATAGTTAAAACTTTCATCAGTGGGCTGTGACAGTGCTGTACTGAATGGATTTATCTGCTGACAATCATTGTTTGCATTGCTGGTTCTGCTTTGTATGACTGGCTGTTTGCTTGTCTGCTGATGTAGATACTTTGTATCTGCTATGTAGTAGCGATGACTTGCTACTTTGTCAGCTTACTGATTGTTATTTAATACCGGTCGGCTCAATGTGCTGATAATGAGTAGTGTAGGTTCGCTGCGCTGCTGCCTACTGTCTGTATACATACTAGAATTCTTTGGTTGTATTCCGATATGCTGCGCTTTGCTGCCTGCTACCTATCTAGCTAAATGCTTGAATTTGTTATCTAATTGCACTAGCTCGATCCTTGCTGCACTGCCTGCTATTGGCTTGCTAGTTTGCCGACTTGTGGTAAGTAATATGCACTATCTATTTTAGTCCACTGTGACCTAATACCTAACGCTGCCCCCCGACATGTTTCGCCATAGATATGGCGTCCTCAGGGGATCGGGCAGTCTATGGAGAGAGTGGCGATACCGGATGTATTTATTACCTCCTACGAGTATGACGCTGTGCTTTACCGACCAATGCCTGTGCTCCTTATTGAGCTTGTCACCGCTGTTTCTTAGGTGATCTTTGATAGGCTATTCGTTCGTCCTGCTCTGACGTCAGTAATAGCGCGATCTTTGCTTTAGATCTCGCGCATGTCATATTACTTAGAGTTTTGGCTGATACCGATCCGCTGGCTGGTCCATGGGCTACAGAATCGATATGGTTATGTACCTTTATTGACTAAGTTATGATTATTTAGGTTACTATCATCATCTAATTGCTCTAAGGAACTTGCTTGCTAGTTTTTGTTACTAAGCAGTTTTTATATATTTTACTTGGGGCAATTCTGCGCATGTCTCTGCACTTAAGATTATTCCTATGTGTCTTACTTTTCTGCGCATGTCTCAGTACTTAGATATTTTAACCATTGTTCTTTTTCATACATTTCATCGTTTTAAGCATATTTTAATCCTTTTGTTTGGAATGGCATATATGTATTTGTGCCTTCTTTGTGTTAATATTTATTTATTTGGTGCTATCCTTATATAGAGATGATATGCCTTAATTTTGTAATATATTAGTATTTGTTTTACTGTTCTCGATTATATAGTTGTTCTATATTATTTCTATTTACTATACAGATACATTTGATGTATTAAATTTATTATTTCTTTGGTTTTTTTAGGTGCGGTCGATGTTTACCAGATTTTAAAAGGTAATTTACCATTTTTTATTTGATAATTTTATTGTAATATTAATTTTATTTTGATATAATTTTTTGTTCGTTCTGCAGATCAGCTAGCTGTAGTGGATCTACCAGTGGATGGTACTAGGTATGTATCTCTTGACATGCTTGATTGTTAGAATTTTTATTGATTTTTTTCTATATTATTTTTTTATTATTATTTTTTATTATATTTTATTTTTTGGGGAATTTTTTGAATTATTAATTTAATTTCTTTTTTGCCACTCTCTCTTTCATTTTACTATATTCAAGACGGTCAGATATGATATGTTTCCTTTCGGTTTTTCTCCTTTTCTGTTGTCTTTAAATTATGCTAATTTTTATAAAAAAGATGCATAAGTGAAACCTTCATTTAGGCCTTGGGGTGAAAGACTTTTGAGTCTATATATCCAGCGGGTTTCTTCTTGCTGTAGTTTTTTGTCAATATCACCCTGTCTTGGGCCTGATTTGATTTTGGTTATCCCCCATATTTTTTAATTATCACTCTTACCACCATGTTCTGCCTGTATATGTCGAGAAAGTGTGGTATCTGTTTTTAGATTAATATCACTCAGGTGTTTGGATATTCTTCTTCGGAGTGCTTGCACAGTTTTGCCTACATAAATTTTGGGGCAACTGCATAATATTGCATACACCACTCCGGTTGTTTTACAATTTATGTATTGAGTGATCTTATATTTCTTGTGATCCACTGGATTCTCAAATTCATTACATGCTAGCATTCTGCTACAGAATTGGCAATCTCCACATGGGTGGGACCCTTTTGTGGTTAGCCATGTGGTTTTTTCTGCTTGTTGGAGGTTCCTCTGGAAGTGGCTATGTACTAGTTGTTCTCTAAGATTAGTACCTCTTCTGTATGTGATTGAGGGATATTCTGTGATGACACCTTTAATGTCTTCATCTAATCTTAGTATACTCCAGTATTTTTTTTAAATATTGCTCACTTCTTGATGTTTTATGTCAAATGTCCCTATGCAGCGTACAATTTTATCACTGCTGATTTTTGCTTTGTTTTGTAGGAGATCATTTCTATCTTTTTCCTTTGCCTTCCGATAGGCCTTATGTAAAACTTTTTTTGGATAGCCTCGTTCAAGAAATTTTTGGTATAAGGTTTTACTTTCTCGTTCAAAGCTCTCTTCTGTTGAGCAATTTCTTCTCGCTCTATAGTACTGGCCCACCGGAATTCCTCTTTTCAGAGGTGCTGGATGGTAACTGGACCAGTGGAGAAGACTATTGCTTGACGTGGGCTTTCTGTATATTTCTGTTTCTATATTCCCATCTTCTGAAAGGCTGAGGGTCACATCCAGAAAGTTGAGTTTGTTTTTATTAATTTCACCCGTGAATTTTAGACCTATTGTGTTATTGTTAAGAATTTTAATAAATTCATAGAACTCTTCTTGTGCCCCTTCCCACAGTATGATGACGTCGTCAATATAACGACCCCAATATGTGATGTATTTAGTGTACTGACTGTGTGCTTCAGAAAAAACAATTCTATCCTCCCACCACCCTAAAAAAAGATTTGCGAAGTTTGGTGCGCATTTCGTGCCCATTGCGATGCCAGTGATCTGTAAAAAATAATCGTTATCGAATACGAAATAATTATGGGTGAGTAAGAAATTAAGAAGTGATAGAACAAACTCATTATGATCTTTATACTGGGTGCCCTTGGAATCTAGATAGTATTTCACTGCATCTATGCCTTTGGAATGCTGAATACTAGTGTATAGCGCCTCTACGTCTAAGCTAGCTAGCGAGGTGCCTTTTTCTACATGTATATTATTAAGTTTGATCAGGATATCTTTGGTATCTCTCAAATATGATGTTAGACTGGGGACAAATGGGGATATCACCTCATCGACGTAGCCACTTATCCCTTCACACAAACTCTCATTCCCGGATACTATCGGTCTCCCAGGGATTGGATGTCTATTTTTGTGTATCTTGGGAATTGCATAGAATGTTGCAAGTACCGGATTCGGTTTGTACAGAACTTTGAACTCTTCTTTAGTGATTAAGTTCATGTCTTTAGCTCGCTGTAACAGGCTCTTTAGTTCTTGTACAAATTTAGTGGTAGGATTATTCTGCAATTTATGGTAAGTATTGGTATCTTTTAGTAGATCCATAACCATTCTCTTGTACTCTGATTTTTCCATAATAACTATGTTGCCCCCTTTGTCTGATGGTTTGATTTCCAAGTTTTTATTTTCTGTTAGTTCTTGTAAAGCTTTCTTTTCTTTATTACTTAGGTTACTGCCAACCTGTGACTTTTTTCCTCTGATTTTTTGTAGTTCTAGGGTCACTAGATCTACAAATGTCTGGATATTATTATATTTTGTAAAAGGTGGCGTAAATTTTGACTAGGGGGTCATAGTAGAGAATGGTGGTTTTAATACTGGAATTTGTCCCAAATGTTCTAGCTGTAAATCCTCCAATATTTGGACTGCTTCACGTTCGCGTCTGAACATATCTTGGGCATCTTTCTCTTTATTTTTAAACTCTTTGTGCAGTGCCAACTTTCTCGCAAAAAGGTTTATATCTTTTACCCATGTGAAGCAGTCGAAATATGGTGCTGGTGTATATGAAAGACCTTTTTGCATAAGTCTTTCATGTTCTGAATCTAGAATGATGTTTGTTAGATTGATTACTTGCATCTCATTTGTTTTTGAAATTGAAGAAAGTGCTACGTCTTGGGCTGATACCCCCACTTGTCCCGGTCCCTCAACTGTGTTCCTGACACTAAAAAAGAAGAAGAAGATGCAGAGGCTAAGGACTGAGAAGGCAAAGGTGGGCCTGTGTTTGATGCTTCTATTGGGGCCTGTGCTGCCGTAAATGGGAAGGAAAAGGCTGTAGGGAAAGATGGTGGGGCAGTTTCTGTTGCTCTTTCTGCACTTGGGGCTGTCCCTCTCCCCATATTTGGTGCAGTTTGTCCTCCTGATCTGTTTTGTGGATTGCCTGCCCATTTTGGTGCACTGTTAGGATTGTATCTCTTTTGATACTGTCCAAATTTGTTTTTGGCTTTCCTCTTGATACCTGGTTTTGAGGTATTGGACCCTGAATCAGATTCAGAGATTTCTGACTCTGAAATGTCTGTGTACTGGATGGGTTTGCGGTAGTTGAAATTGCCGCTTCTATAACTGGTATTTTTTTTGTTATAGATATTGCCAGATTCTAAATCTTTCCTATCTCTATTATATTTGCGATGCTTGCGCTCTTTTATTTCTCCTTGTAGACTCTCTATATTTTTTTGTAAATTAATCTCCAGCTGAGCGTACTCAGGATGGGTCTGAAATGTTTTAATATCTCCTACCTCTTTTTCTAATTGTTGGGAGATTTTTAGCATTTGTTTCTTTTCGTACTCTAGAAGGTACAATTGCATACGCAATGAATTTTCTGTTAATAGAGTTTCCCGCCCTTTTATGAATTCTGGGTCTTCTTGGTGCGAATTGGGCGTGATGTTGATACGTATCCCTCTGTACACAATCTTCTGTTGTATATAGGTGTCTAAACTTCTTACTTCCCAGATCGACCGCACATAGCTTTTGTAAGTTTTATTGAGTTCTTTAAAGGCTTGATTGATATCCAAGATGTTAATTGGTAAATTTTCTGTAGAGAACACTTGATTTACCTCTGCCAGTGATATTTGTGTTGAGGGGTGGCTTGATAAAAAACCAGCCATTTTACACTTAGTTTATTGCATCTGTTATACTCTCATTCCTTAGTGAAGTGGGTATAGCTTTTTAGGGTTTTCCCCTATCTTTTAAATCAATATTACACTGGTGTATACCCAGCGCACGTAGAGGCACTTTTTATTGTATTTTTACATTTAGTCATCAGACTACTAATTGCCTACTCTTGACGTGCGCTTTTTTTTGGATTAGTGATTTTTATTTTTTAAAAATTAACTTTTATTAGGTTTATTTTTAATAGACAATAGTAACTTATACCTAACCTACCTAAATAGTTAAAACTTTCATCAGTGGGCTGTGACAGTGCTGTACTGAATGGATTTATCTGCTGACAATCATTGTTTGCATTGCTGGTTCTGCTTTGTATGACTGGCTGTTTGCTTGTCTGCTGATGTAGATACTTTGTATCTGCTATGTAGTAGCGATGACTTGCTACTTTGTCAGCTTACTGATTGTTATTTAATACCGGTCGGCTCAATGTGCTGATAATGAGTAGTGTAGGTTTGCTGCGCTGCTGCCTACTGTCTGTATACATACTAGAATTCTTTGGTTGTATTCCGATATGCTGCGCTTTGCTGCCTGCTACCTATCTAGCTAAATGCTTGAATTTGTTATCTAATTGCACTAGCTCGATCCTTGCTGCACTGCCTGCTATTGGCTTGCTAGTTTGCCGACTTGTGGTAAGTAATATGCACTATCTATTTTAGTCCACTGTGACCTAAAACCTAACGCTGCCCCCCGACATGTTTCGCCAAAGATATGGCGTCCTCAGGGGATCGGGCAGTCCATGGAGAGAGTGGCGATACCGGATGTATTTATTACCTCCTACGAGTATGACGCTGTGCTTTACCGACCAATGCCTGTGCTCCTTATTGAGCTTGTCACCGCTGTTTCTTAGGTGATCTTTGATAGGCTATTCGTTCGTCCTGCTCTGACGTCAGTAATAGCGCGATCTTTGCTTTAGATCTCGCGCATGTCATATTACTTAGAGTTTTGGCTGATACCGATCCGCTGGCTGGTCCATGGGCTACAGAATCGATATGGTTATGTACCTTTATTGACTAAGTTATGATTATTTAGGTTACTATCATCATCTAATTGCTCTAAGGAACTTGCTTGCTAGTTTTTGTTACTAAGCAGTTTTTATATATTTTACTTGGGGCAATTCTGCGCATGTCTCTGCACTTAAGATTATTCCTATGTGTCTTACTTTTCTGCGCATGTCTCAGTACTTAGATATTTTAACCATTGTTCTTTTTCATACATTTCATCGTTTTAAGCATATTTTAATCCTTTTGTTTGGAATGGCATATATGTATTTGTGCCTTCTTTGTGTTAATATTTATTTATTTGGTGCTATCCTTATATAGAGATGATATGCCTTAATTTTGTAATATATTAGTATTTGTTTTACTGTTCTCGATTATATAGTTTTCTATATTATTTCTATTTACTATACAGATACATTTGATGTATTAAATTTATTATTTATTTGGTTTTTTCAGGTGCGGTCGATGTTTACCAGATTTTAAAAGGTAATTTACCATTTTTTATTTGATAATTTTATTGTAATATTAATTTTATTTTGATATAATTTTTTGTTCGTTCTGCAGATCAGCTAGCTGTAGTGGATCTACCAGTGGATGGTACTAGGTATGTATCTCTTGACATGCTTGATTGTTAGAATTTTTATTGATTTTTTTCTATATTATTTTTTTATTATTATTTTTTATTATATTTTATTTTTTGGGGAATTTTTTGAATTATTAATTTAATTTCTTTTTTGCCACTCTCTCTTTCATTTTACTATATTCAAGACGGTCAGATATGATATGTTTCCTTTCGGTTTTTCTCCTTTTCTGTTGTCTTTAAATTATGCTAATTTTTATAAAAAAGATGCATAAGTGAAACCTTCATTTAGGCCTTGGGGTGAAAGACTTTTGAGTCTATATATCCAGCGGGTTTCTTCTTGCTGTAGTTTTTTGTCAATATCACCCTGTCTTGGGCCTGATTTGATTTTGGTTATCCCCCATATTTTTAAATTATCACTCTTACCACCATGTTCTGCCTGTATATGTCGAGAAAGTGTGGTATCTGTTTTTAGATTAATATCACTCAGGTGTTTGGATATTCTTCTTCGGAGTGCTTGCACAGTTTTGCCTACATAAATTTTGGGGCAACTGCATAATATTGCATACACCACTCCGGTTGTTTTACAATTTATGTATTGAGTGATCTTATATTTCTTGTGATCCACTGGATTCTCAAATTCATTACATGCTAGCATTCTGCTACAGAATTGGCAATCTCCACATGGGTGGGACCCTTTTGTGGTTAGCCATGTGGTTTTTTCTGCTTGTTGGAGGTTCCTCTGGAAGTGGCTATGTACTAGTTGTTCTCTAAGATTAGTACCTCTTCTGTATGTGATTGAGGGATATTCTGTGATGACACCTTTAATGTCTTCATCTAATCTTAGTATACTCCAGTATTTTTTTTAAATATTGCTCACTTCTTGATGTTTTATGTCAAATGTCCCTATGCAGCGTACAATTTTATCACTGCTGATTTTTGCTTTGTTTTGTAGGAGATCATTTCTATCTTTTTCCTTTGCCTTCCGATAGGCCTTATGTAAAACTTTTTTTGGATAGCCTCGTTCAAGAAATTTTTGGTATAAGGTTTTACTTTCTCGTTCAAAGCTCTCTTCTGTTGAGCAATTTCTTCTCGCTCTATAGTACTGGCCCACTGGAATTCCTCTTTTCAGAGGTGTTGGATGGTAACTGGACCAGTGGAGAAGACTATTGCTTGACGTGGGCTTTCTGTATATTTCTGTTTCTATATTCCCATCTTCTGAAAGGCTGAGGGTCACATCCAGAAAGTTGAGTTTGTTTTTATTAATTTCACCCGTGAATTTTAGACCTATTGTGTTATTGTTAAGAATTTTAATAAATTCATAGAACTCTTCTTGTGCCCCTTCCCACAGTATGATGACGTCGTCAATATAACGACCCCAATATGTGATGTATTTAGTGTACTGACTGTGTGCTTCAGAAAAAACAATTCTATCCTCCCACCACCCTAAAAAAAGATTTGCGAAGTTTGGTGCGCATTTCGTGCCCATTGCGATGCCAGTGATCTGTAAATAATAATCGTTATCGAATACGAAATAATTATGGGTGAGTAAGAAATTAAGAAGTGATAGAACAAACTCATTATGATCTTTATACTGGGTGCCCTTGGAATCTAGATAGTATTTCACTGCATCTATGCCTTTGGAATGCTGAATACTAGTGTATAGCGCCTCTACGTCTAAGCTAGCTAGCGAGGTGCCTTTTTCTACATGTATATTATTAAGTTTGATCAGGATATCTTTGGTATCTCTCAAATATGATGTTAGACTGGGGACAAATGGGGATATCACCTCATCGACGTAGCCACTTATCCCTTCACACAAACTCTCATTCCCGGATACTATCGGTCTCCCAGGGATTGGATGTCTATTTTTGTGTATCTTGGGAATTGCATAGAATGTTGCATGTACCGGATTCGGTTTGTACAGAACTTTGAACTCTTCTTTAGTGATTAAGTTCATGTCTTTAGCTCGCTGTAACAGGCTCTTTAGTTCTTGTACAAATTTAGTGGTAGGATTATTCTGCAATTTATGGTAAGTATTGGTATCTTTTAGTAGATCCATAACCATTCTCTTGTACTCTGATTTTTCCATAATAACTATGTTGCCCCCTTTGTCTGATGGTTTGATTTCCAAATTTTTATTTTCTGTTAGTTCTTGTAAAGCTTTCTTTTCTTTATTACTTAGGTTACTGCCAACCTGTGACTTTTTTCCTCTGATTTTTTGTAGTTCTAGGGTCACTAGATCTACAAATGTCTGGATATTATTATATTTTGTAAAAGGTGGCGTAAATTTTGACTGGGGGGTCATAGTAGAGAATGGTGGTTTTAATACTGGAATTTGTCCCAAATGTTCTAGCTGTAAATCCTCCAATATTTGGACTGCTTCACGTTCGCGTCTGAACATATCTTGGGCATCTTTCTCTTTATTTTTAAACTCTTTGTGCAGTGCCAACTTTCTCGCAAAAAGGTTTATATCTTTTACCCATGTGAAGCAGTCGAAATATGGTGCTGGTGTATATGAAAGACCTTTTTGTATAAGTCTTTCATGTTCCGAATCTAGAATGATGTTTGTTAGATTGATTACTTGCATCTCATTTGTTTTTGAAATTGAAGAAAGTGCTACGTCTTGGGCTGATACCCCCACTTGTCCCGGTCCCTCAACTGTGTTCCTGACACTAAAAAAGAAGAAGAAGATGCAGAGGCTAAGGACTGAGAAGGCAAAGGTGGGCCTGTGTTTGATGCTTCTATTGGGGCCTGTGCTGCCGTAAATGGGAAGGAAAAGGCTGTAGGGAAAGATGGTGGGGCAGTTTCTGTTGCTCTTTCTGCACTTGGGGCTGTCCCTCTCCCCATATTTGGTGCAGTTTGTCCTCCTGATCTGTTTTGTGGATTGCCTGCCCATTTTGGTGCACTGTTAGGATTGTATCTCTTTTGATACTGTCCAAATTTGTTTTTGGCTTTCCTCTTGATACCTGGTTTTGAGGTATTGGACCCTGAATCAGATTCAGAGATTTCTGACTCTGAAATGTCTGTGTACTGGATGGGTTTGCGGTAGTTGAAATTGCCGCTACTATAACTGGTATTTTTTTTGTTATAGATATTGCCAGATTCAAAATCTTTCCTATCTCTATTATATTTGCGATGCTTGCGCTCTTTTATTTCTCCTTGTAGACTCTCTATATTTTTTTGTAAATTAATCTCCAGCTGAGCGTACTCAGGATGGGTCTGAAATGTTTTAATATCTCCTACCTCTTTTTCTAATTGTTGGGAGATTTTTAGCATTTGTTTCTTTTCGTACTCTAGAAGGTACAATTGCATACGCAATGAATTTTCTGTTAATAGAGTTTCCCACCCTTTTATGAATTCTGGGTCTTCTTGGTGCGAATTGGGCGTGATGTTGATACGTATCCCTCTGTACACAATCTTCTGTTGTATATAGGTGTCTAAACTTCTTACTTCCCAGATCGACCGCACATAGCTTTTGTAAGTTTTCTAGTGGACCAGGTTTGCAATGAGGGCACCTTGGGGAAATATGGCTACCTATATATAGATTAGCAAAACTCGGTGCGAACCTGGTCCCCATAGCGGTTCCCCACGACTGCAAATAAAATTCATTATCGTATTTAAAATAATTGTGGGTTAAAATGAACATAATATATTCCCCAACAAAGTTGATCTGGTCTTGAGGCATTCGGTTCTCTTTTTCCCAAAAAATTCAGTGGCTTCTCTTCCTTTGGTGTTTTTTATGTTCAAACAATTTTTATTGTACATATTTGTCTCATAAGTACAAAACTTTTACAGATCATTATGTGAATATCAGTGGAAATGAGAATGACATCTTATACATTACAAGACAGCTGATTTCACTTATAATTCCAAGAATAAAAATGATAAACCAAAGCATAAGAATAGTGAAAAACAAAGTAAATTATGTATAACGGGAAAGAGGGGAAGGGGGGGGAGGAGAGGAAGGGCAGAGGGGGGGAAGGATGTTGCAGAGTACGTTTCAGCACCACTCAGAGAGCAATTCTTCGGGCCTTTCAAGTCTTTGGATAAAAGGATGAAGGAGGTGATTCTTTAATTAGATTGGAAGCCTCTATATATTATCCAAGGGTTCCATATTTTTTGGAATATCTGGGTGGATCTGTTTTCCCAACCTGCTATTTGTTCCATCCTATATATATCATCACATCTAAGTTCCCAAGTACCCAATGAGGGAGGGCATGTATCTCGCCATTTGGCTGCCACTAATACTCTCGCAGCTGCCAGCAAATGTGAAATGAGACGTTTAATCATACCTGAACTCTTTATTTTGTCCATTAAGTTCAATAGACAAATCTGTGGAGATGGTTGTACAGGAATCTTACATATCCTTGTGATTGTTGAGCAGATCTGTTTCCAATAGTCTCCAATTATCTAGCAAATCCCACCAGATATAAAAAAAAGTGCCTATTTCTCTTTTGCATCTCCAGCATGTCTCACTAACTTCCGGATACATTTTATGTAAAATATCTGGCGTATAATACCATCTGGTAAGTATATTAAAATAATTTTTTTGCAATCTCACGCAAGTCGATATCTTTGGAGTCATTGAGAGACACCTAATTAGTGATCTATCTTCCCTATCCAAGCTCAAGTCCGATTCCCATTTCACTAGATATGGGTTAATCTCTAAGCTTGTAAAGGTAAGAATCATGGCGTACAATATAGAGATTTTTTTAACAGGTTCCTGTTTCTGGAGGGCTATTTTCTCAAACCTAGTTGGGTCTGTCTTATGTAGTGGGGTCAATGGTTTTAAGTAGTCTCTTATATATGATTTTTGTAAAAAAGACAAAGAAGTAATACTTTCCCCTCTGTCCCACTCCTCCTCTAGTGCACCCCATGTATCTAATAAGTCCACCATTGGTGTAGTAATAGCTTTAGCCTTTTCAGGTAAAGTTTGTATAAATTGTAGGGAAGCATCTTGCAAGATATCTTAGTTGTGTCAAAGGGGAAATTGTAGCAGTGAGAAAGTGAATACTCAATTTTTGTCTCCATAGCCATATCATATTTTTAGTAATGGGGTTTCCAATACATGTCTCAGTGGTATACTTTCCATGCAGCAGTAGAGGCCGTAATGCAGATTGGCTAATGGCAAACTCAGATTGAATATCCAGTCTGTCACCTTTGTAGCGTAGCCATTCCAGGCATCTCATTCCGTGAACCGCCAAATAATAACCATAAAAGTCCGGAACCTCCATACCTCCTTGTTTAATAGTCAAGGAAGTGTATTGTTTTGTAAGTCTAGGTCTTTTTTTATTCCACAGAAACTTGGACAGTGTTGACTCTAATTTGGTGAAAAAGGAGCGAGGGAGGGGAATAGGAAGGGTTTGGAGAAGATATAAAACCTTGGGTAGTATAATGGTTTTAATTAATGAGCGTCTGCCAAACCAGGATGTAAATGGTATTTCCCATGAATCTAGCGTATGTCTAATTTTATCAGATAGACCTTTCTAGTTCTCATTATATATCCGAGTAGGATCCGATGTAAGTTTAATGCCCAAAAACTTCATGTTAGTGGCCGACCATTGATACGGGGTATTGAGCTCCAAGCCTTTCTGGCTTCGGGTATCCAATGTCACATTTAAAACTTGAGACTTTGTGGGATTAATCAAGAAAATAGATAGCTCCCCAAAAAGTTCAAATAATGACTGTATAGCCGTAAATGCTTCATTTGGATTTGTAATTAGTACCAAAAGGTCGTCAGCAAATGCTGCTAGCTGGTGGTGCACCCCTTGTAGCTCAATACCCCGTATTCTATCATCCTGCCTTATAGCCTGAAATAAGCACTTAACTGTGAAGACAAATAATAAGGGGGATAACGGACAACCCTGTCTTGTTCCATTGGAAATTTGCAGAGGGGGAGAGAGTGTATCATTAACCATCACCTTAGCAGATGGCTTGGAATACATGGCCATGATAGCGTTGACAAAGTCTGCAGGGATTTTAAACTTCATCAAGGCCTTCTGCATAAACAACCAATCTATTCGGTCAAAACGCTTTTTCTGCGTCTGTCCCCAACAACAATAAAGGTACAGATCGGCTACGTGCGTATTGAATGATGTTGATAAGGCGAGTAGTGTTCATTCTACCCTCTCTCCCCGCTACGAACCCCACTTGTTCGCTATTTATAAGATTTGGTAGTAATGGTTTTAACCTAAGCGCCAAAATTTTTGCAAAGATTTTTAAATCATTATTTAGTAGGAATATGGGCCTATAACTCACGCAATTCGTTTCATCCTTTCCCTCTTTAGGGATAATAGTGATGTGAGCCATCAACATCTGTTCTGGCAATGGATTCCCTCTGAATGTGTCATTGCATAATGTCAAAAATTGAGGCAGCAGAACTTTTTGGAATTTACGGTAATAGATCATTGGAAGGCCATCAGGGCCCGGACTCTTATGCATTGGGATTGAATTGACTACTTCTATTATCTCCTGTAATGTAACAGGTTTGAGTAGAGAGGCTATCTGTTGGTTCCCCAATGTAGGAAGTTCCAGAGATGCTAACCAATCATCAATCCTTTTCAATCTCTGATCTCTATTCTGTGATGTATCCCTGAACCGGAGATTATAAAGTGCCTCATAAAATTCTTTGAACCGTATCGCTATTTCTTCTGTATTCCTAGCTAATGAGGATGTCATTGTAAGAATCTTTTGTATGTATGATTTAGCTTTCCTCTTTTTAATCTGTGCGAGTAAAAATTTTGAAGCTTTATCCCCATGCGCATAATATTTAAATAGCGCAGAGAAAAAAAGCTTTGCCGTTTTTTGGTTCAGAATATTTTTGAGGGATGAGCGTGCTAAATTCAACTGTGTCAGATCATCCTCAGATCGGGTTTCTTTATGAGAAGTTTCCAAAGACTGTATTTTCTGTGTTAGGGATAGCACCTGTTCCTCTCTTTTCTTTTTAAGGAATGAACCTAGACTTATAAAGTGACCTCTTATTACAGCCTTATGGGCCTCCCAAATCACTCCTTGTGCAACATCTGGAATTACGTTTAGCTGAAAATATTCCTCAAATTTTCCTGTAGCCTTCTGAACATGCTCCGATGAATCCAATAATGTCTCATTTAGCCTCCAATTTGACATAGGTTTAGGCAATGACTCAAAGCCCATCTCTAAAAACATCGGGGCATGGTCTGACAACAACAAAGTACCAATTGAGACGTTAACACAAGAGGTCAATTTACAAGTAGGGACAGATAATCAAGTCTCTGATATGATCTGTGGGCCACTGAATAATGAGAATAATCCTTAACAGTTGGATTTAGTGTCCTCCACACATCTACCAGCCCCATGGAGCCTATAGCAGAGTGTACTCTCTTCAAGGCTATATGTGAGGTAGACGAGATACCCGTCGATGAACCTATAAGCGGGTGTAGTGTGATATTTAGATCCCCACCTAAAACTAAAGTACCTTCCGTAAATTATCTTAGGGGGTTAAGGGTAGTACATATCCACTTGGTTTGCAGAGTGTTTGGTGCATATAAGTTGCCAAGTGTATAGGTACTATTGCCTATTGTTCCTTTAATAAAAAGGAATTTACCCTCTGGATCTTCTAAGGTAGAGCTTACATTTAGAGGGAAGTTTTTGTGTAGGGCTATTGAAACTCCCTTTGAGGCTGAGGAGGGCCATGTACTGTGATACCACCTATTGTAAGTAAGATGGCTTAACCGCGGCACATGGTCCTTCTTAAAGTGTGTCTCTTGTAACATCAAGACTCTCACCTTCTGCTTACGCATAAGCTAAATTATCTGACTTCTAGAATACTATTTTAGTATTTTATTTGCTAGGCTGCTTTGACTGTTACAGAAAGCAATATTCACATAAGTTCCTCTGTATCCATTTCTCCAACCTCAGTGAACAATGAAGTTCAGGACTCTGACTTGACCATTCCATAACACAAATCTTTTTCAAACATTTGTAGTTGGTTTAAGGTGGATTTATATGTGCAGATTATTGGTCAAATTATCCAGAACTAACATTCCTGCGGAAGCTTGTTTCAGACAATCTACTTGTCGAACTTGTCGAAACGCTTGTTCATTGGGTGATCTTGTCATTCCTGCAGGCACCTAAATTATCATTTCTGGGCAGCAGATTGTGTTGTCTCCTCTACTGAACGAGCAGCCGACTGTCGTGAAGGAGCGCTTCCTTCCAGACAATTTGCTGCTGTTCAGCGTGCCTAAATGCACCTTTACTTCTGTGCTTTAAGGCATTGTTTTGTAGCATTTTAAAGAGTTTCTTCAACTTGAGGTCATGCATTGCTGCCCTTACATTCTCCTGTAAAATGCATTGATATGCCTTAGAATCCATTGATTCTTTAAAGGGAATTTGTCATCAGTTTTATGGTGTCTTAACTAAGGGCAACATACAGTAAACTAGTGACAGATGCTTTTAGCAATTTGCTGGGTCACATTCTTTAATTGACTCCATTTTGCTAAAATCTTCTGATAAACAGCTCCAGAGCATGAGAAGCAAGTCCCCATATTCATCAGCACCTGGTTTTCTTAGCCGACCTGCTGCCAATATTGTTCATATAGAATAAACTGTCAATCAGAGACAGGTGGGTGGAGAGAGCTGTGAGCTCATGAATATGGGGACTTATTGGCATGCACTGAAGCAGTTAGAACCTAGCACAAAAAAAACTGGTGACATATTCCCTTTAACGATCAGAAGGCTATCAGGACCTGAGACAGCAAAGCAGTCCCAAACCTAATTGCTGTATCCACCATGCTTTATAGTTAGGATGAGAAGGACAACACAAAAGAGGTAGCTGCTATGGAAAGAAAACATGTAAAAAATAATATTAATATATAATATATAATAATATATAATTAATATATACCTATAAGTAATAATTATTAATATATAATAATAATACTATTAATATAAAATAATAATAAAAACATTGTGGTCAATAACAAGTTTGCCCGAGACCATCTGGTTGCTTCTGAGAAAATGGTCAATGGACAGATGATATGAAAGCATAATCCTATTTTTAGGGGGAAAATAACACTGTACACCTGAACACCAAAACCTCTTCCCCCAACTATGAAGCATCGTTTGAGGCTGCTTTACTACCCCTGGACCCTGACACCTTGAATTGTAAGATAGATATACGGTATCAGCAGAATTTAAGAGCAGCAGCCCATGAATTCAAACTAAAGATATGCTGGGTTATGCAATCATCAATGACCAAAGCACACAAGTAATCAACTAAAGAATATTTAAAAAGGAAAAATGGTGTTTTGGAATGATTCAAGTCAGTCCTGGCCTTAACCCTATCAGGATACTGTTGCATCACCTAAAGAGAACTGAGCACATGAGATCTCCTAGACATATTGATGATCTGGAAAAGATTTGCAGGGTAGAATGGTACCAAATATCTCCTATAAGTTATTAAAATAAAGGGTTCACTTACATCTTCTACCAGCATTGACATGAACCGTACCACTTTGAGTGTGTTAGTTTACTTAGATTGTGTTTGTCTATAATTGTGACTTCAGTAACAATCAGACCAGGGGCGTAGCTATGGAGGAAACAGGAAAAGCGGCTGCCCAAACGGGGCCCAAACTCAGAAGGGGCCCACTCAGGAGGAGGACTAAAACATTTTATTATCAGGGTTCCCTAAACAGTATTATAAAATGACATTATATACAGTGACACTGTAGATAACAGACGGAGTGGCTGCTGAGCTTCTTTTGAGACAGCGCTCTCGGCCGGCCACAGGAGTGAAAGTTGCATGGGAAGAGGGGGTTGCAATGAATTTGCTGAGGGGGGGGGGGGGATGTTCAAAAAATTGTTGTGGGGAAGTCATTTCTAGTTATGCCACTGAATCAGACCATATTTTATTAGCAATCTATGCTGATATCCAGCTAGTTCTATAGGATCCACTTACTTTTTCATGCAACTGAATACTGTATTCCTACCTCTTCTCCTTCTTGCCTTCTCTTTTGTTCCTCCTCCTCCCCTTTCTCCTTTGTTTTTTTTTTTTTCCATTTCTAGTCAAGTACAGTATCTTTCCAATAATATGAATGTACAAACTAATAGACATGCCCATTTCCATCTGTTTTTAGGGTCCCCCATTTAACCATTGCAATATAACATATCTATGTATTAAGTAGAATACGCCTGCACAAATTAATAGAAAATATAGTGATTGTATATTTCTCTGTTCTGGTTCTGGTTATGGTATTATTAGCTATTTTTACTCTTCAGGGCGATGTTGCTAAGCATCAAGCTGTATGTGAAAGAGTTCGGGTAATATGGAATAAAATAAACAGAATGTGGATTTTAAATGTCATACATGATTAAAAAAAAAAATACAACCTTTGCATTTGCTTTTTTTTTCAGCATTTTCAAAATAAAACAAAGCAACATTGAAGCAATTAATCGCTGATTAAAAGAATGGTGATAAAATTCATTCCCTGGAATAATATGTGCTAGTCAGAACATCATAATGCTTAGGCAAGTGAGAATTGAATTGATTTATAAAAGACAATGAAGCATCAGGAAGATGGTCGACTATAAATCTCAGCCAGTGTCCTAGAAATGTCAGGTTCTCAGGAAATGCCAGCTTTCTGAATGAGTATTCTACTGTTCAGAAATTGATATGCACAGCACTAATGTATTCATGGAGGCTGATTTTCATGTCATTGAGTGCATCTTTGCTCTGCCCCGCAATGAGGTACAAGCTTTCTCCCACCCACATTAGAGGCAGCAGTGATAATTTTTGGCAACTTCCTAGTAATTACATGACCCTCAAAGTGCTCCTGTGTAGGATACAAGGATAATCCTCTCAGCTTGAGTGTGAATCTTGTCTCATTTATGGTTGGCACATAGTTATTAGCGTTTCCTAGGGATGACAGATGCAGTGGGCGACAAAAACAGAAGGATAGTGTGAGGAAATATATAAACTAACAGCTACACACAAAATGACATAGAATTAAAAAGAAAGTACATTGTGTGTTTCAAGCTCCAAGTAATTAAATCTATTGAACTGTATTCGGATGAGTTTTTTTTTGTTTATTTCATTTGTAAGAAATGCGTGAACTCAAATATTCATTTTTTATTTTGAATCTATAATATTTGAAATTTGAGTATTCATATTGATATAAAAATTTATTTGCATGATCCTTTATTTCACTGTCATTAACCAATTCAATTTCAGTAGGGCATTATTACCTTTTAGTCCTCGGAGCTCCCTGCCTAAAAATCAGTCCAATAAACCAATTATCCTTTGAAAAACAAGTCCTTTTCAATCTTATATGACTATGTGTAACATCCCAGAGTTATGTTACGAAACTCTTTAACCCCGCTACAACCTGTTAAGTGTATTTGTACTATCATGTAATGTGATTTTATCTAATATTCTCACAAATGTGCATTTTTTTAAGCCTTGTACATGTATATTGCTGGATTTTTCCATGTTCACCAGCAGGTGGCAGCAATGTTAGCAGGGACTTAGAGTCAGTTTAGTGTTTCTAGGCTGCAATAGTATAGTCCAGTTTAGCTCCCCCCTCTTTCAGCAGAGTGGGCTTGCCCACATCCTGCCTTATGGGTGGGGAAGGAAGTTAGTGTTAGTGTGCCAGCCACCCCGGCTAGGGGAAGGCTGTGCTTGTAGGAGCTCCCAGTTCCAGGGATCCAAGCCAGAATCTTGTCTCGGCTGAGACAAAAGATCATCATTCCCAGTCTGAGCCCTTCAGCCTCAGCTGGTTGAAAGCAAGCAGCCACCTCCAGAACTCCAGGAAGAAGCATACACTGTGAGCACAACTGTGAGTACCGTCCAGGAGAAGCCAAATTCCTCCTCAGCTAGTCAGTCCCCACACAGCAGAAGATAGTAAGCGCAGAAGATATAAATTCCTGCCACATTTCAGAGCCACAAGCAGACGACTTATCCTGCAAAGAGCTCCAGGCACATGATAGAAGCAGAAGATATATTCCTCCCATACATTGCCAATACCTACTGGGACTTCAGACTAATGCTGTATCTTGCATGGATTAAAGCTGCATCAAGTAAAGACCAGTTTGAATTATATTCCAAGTCTGGATCTCAATTATTGCTGCAAAACCCTCAATTACTCCTACTAGCAACACACTCATTTTATTGCAAGTGAGCCAGGATCCAGGAGTCCAGCCATACCCAGGTAGGAGACACCGTTGACACTATTACCACTACCATACAGAGACATTACACCACTCTGGCATTCCTAACCTGGTACGTGAGTTGCAACACCTTAAAGGGCCCTATGACTGTACCCTGCGCATGCTGCAATTGGCATCACAAACAAAAACTATAGACTTCTATACCCATATCCGTTAACCCCTGCATAGTTTGGCGTCCGTGTAACTACACCCACGGTCCGGCTCATTGCATATGCTCACCATATCCATATTGCTTATATAGTCAGTCTACTCTACTTCAGTGTCTCAACAGAGTGCTAGTCTCCCCTCTGCTATATGTATCCTCAATTGGGTATATCTTACTTGAGGATCCATATAGCAGGAGGGAGGTGAGTGTCCAGACCAGAGATGTTGAAAAGGAAGAGGACATTTACAAAAAGGCAAAGTGGAATAGTGAACATATCCACATGAGTCTGAAAAGGGCTTGTTTTTGGTAGACAGTTAAATTACTGGACTTATTTTTAGTTAGGGCGCCCTGAGGTCAAAACAGTTGTATTGCAAGTTTAACTATTTTGGTGGAGCCAAATAGCTGGATATTCAGTGTTTTATTGGATATCATTGGATATGGGCTTTATTAACTATGCTTGATCAGTCAATAGATTATCAATAGAGATGAGTGAATCAAAGTTGACAAAGTGGAATTCGATCCAAATTTCAGGAAAAATTAGATTCGCACTGAATCCGAATTTTCTCACGCTTTATGGTAGCGAATCCCATTTTTTTCCTAAAATGGCTGCTGCATGTGTTAGGACATGGAGCAAAGAACTCTGGGAACGAGGGATCACCCACAATGTCATGCATGCAGCCAATCAGCAGCCAGCCAGCCCCTGTGATGTCACAGCCTTATAAATACATTTTGGATTCTGCCATTTTCCAGTGTGCTTAGTGCAGGGAGAGATGTCAGCAGGGACAGTGCTAGGAAAGACTTCATTGTGCTGAAAAAATGATTTACAAGTTTACAGAAAGATTAGTCAAGGTGTAGGGAAAGGATAGGGAGGAATCATCCACGCTATAAAAGGAGAACAGGGTGCAATAGGAATGATTCTATTACTTACACCTTGCTGCACTTATTGGGGATCCAAATTGCTTTTAGGGTGTTTGCACTATATGATACATCACTAATTCCAGAAAACCTTGCTTGTGATTGGGGTGCAAGTGATTGGGGGCCATTTACGGAGTGTATTAATAGGAAAGATACATACGTTCTATAAGCCATTCTGTGTTGATTTTTACTCTTTTTTGGGGGGTTTATTATTTGGAAAAAAAAGGGAAAAATATATATCATAATTGCCGTTCAGCGGTGAAGTTACATTGTACTACAGCCATTTACGGGGTGTATTAATGAGATAGATACATACGTCCTATTAGTTGTTCTGTGTTGTATTTACATTGATTTACTTTTCTTGGGGGGGGTGTATTAATAGAAAAAAAAATATATATATATATATATATATTGTGGGGGGTTAGCTCTTCTCTGGGGGTCATTCACACAAGTATGGTCGCCAGACACCAAGTTTCAGGTCCAAATATCACTTTATTTGGCACCTCAGCAAACCAAACATAAATGGTACAAAATAAACACCTGCCCGGCTGGGCTCTAACTAAACATATAATAACCTGACTCACCTAAAGGACCGTTCACACACGGTCATAACATGCGGCTTTCTCAGCCCAATAGTCCAGCAGCCTCCAGGCTGTAGCAAATGCAAGTCCCTTTGGGGGATTGTGGTCCAGCAGTCCTCCCGACTCTGACCTTGTGGCCCTTGTACCACGGGCGTCACTGCATCCCCCAAATTCCAGGCTGTCACTTAGCCTCGTGGTCCCTCAGCCTAGCCCAGCTGAGACCACACAGACAGAGCCTCCAGGCCTCTGTCTACAGATAACACACACTCCCTTTCTGACACTCTGGGAGGTGCCTTATGCCAGGCTGATTACCTCCAGCTTCTCTCACCTGTGGTGGAACAGGGGTGTGGACCGCACTATCCACCCCTTCCTTGCCTCTAACCTGAGTGAGATCTGTCACTGTCTCACAATATATATATATGTCGTAATTGCCGTTCAGGGGTGAAGTTACATTGTACTACAGCCATTTATGGGGTGTATTAATAGGATAGATACGTACGTCCCTCTAGCTGTCCTACGTTGATTATTCTTTTTTTAGGGGGGTGTGTTAATAGGAAAAAAAGGGAACGATATATGTCATAATTGCCGTTCAGCAGTGAGGCAACATTGTACTACAGCCATTTTTGTGGTGTACAAAAAGAAAATATACGTACGTCCCATCACCCGTTCTGCAGTGAATTGTGATTGTTATATTTTTTTGTTTTGCTGTGTAGAAATAGGGAAAAAAAAGGAGGAAATATCTGTCATAATTGCCATTCATCGGTTAAAATAACATTTTACTATAGCCATTTACGTGGAGTAGAAAAAAAAAATATACATACTACCCATCACTAGAGTTGAGCGGACACCTGGATGTTCGGGTTCGACGAGTTCGGCCGAACTTGAAAAAAAAGTTCGGGTTCAGGACCCGAACTTGACCAGAAATTGAACCCGAACCCAATTGAAGTCAATGGGGACCCAAACTTTTGGGCACTAAAATGGCTCTAAAATAGTCCTGGAAAGGGCTAGAGGGCTGCAAAAGCCATCAAAATGTGCTTAAGAGCATAGCAACTGTTCTGCAAACAAATGTGGATAGGGAAATGACTTAAAATAACATAAAATACAGAAAAATTAAAAATAACAATCTGGATCTAGGAGTAGGAGGTTGAGGAGGCGGTGGATGGGTGGATGTGGCGGTGTAGGTGGAAGCTGCGGTGAAGGAGGAATAGGTAGCCAACACTGATTTGTGATATTTTTTATTTTTAAATTGGGGTATCCCCCAAAATATTGGGACATGTGATAATGCTCTCTGCTGTGCTAAACACACGTTCACACTATACACTGGCTGCAGGGCAGGTCAGCACCTCCAAGGCTGACAAAGCTTTTTCACATTTTGGCCATGCTAACCCTGCCTTCTCAGGTGCTGGTGGTGCCCCAGCTGCGTTGGCGACCTCTTCCTCCTCCTCCTCTGCCTTCGTCTTGTGCTTCCACTGTGCCCCCGCTGTCAGGTGGGAATGCCATCAGCAGCGTGCGCTTGTAGTCGCGCATCTTCCGATCAGCAACAGGTGTTTTCACTAAATTTAGTTCCCTGTCAGCAATGCAGAGCAGGGGTTCATTCACGGCAAAAGGAAGTTCTTGTCACCCAGCAATAGAACAGAGGATTTTGAGAGATTTAGGCCCCTGTCACCCAGGCACAGCAGGGGTTCATTCACGGCAAAAGGGGGTTCTTGTCACCCACCAATAGAACAAAGGATTTTGAGAGATTTAGGCCCCTGTCACCCAGGCACAGCAGTGATTCATTCACGGCAAAAGTGGGTTCTTGTCACCCAGCAATAGAACAGAGGATTTTGAGAGATTTAGGCCCCTGTCACCCAGGCACAGCAGGGGTTCATTCACGGCAAAAGGGGGTTCTTGTCACCCACCAATAGAACAAAGGATTTTGAGAGATTTAGGCCCCTGTCACCCAGGCACAGCAGTGATTCATTCACGGCAAAAGTGGGTTCTTGTCACCCAGCAATAGAACAGAGGATTTTGAGAGATTTAGGCCCCTGTCACCCAGGCACAGCAGGGGTTCATTCACGGCAAAGGGGGGTTCTTGTCACCCAGCAATAGAACAGACGATTTTGAGAGATTTAGGTCCCTGTCACCCAGGCACAGCAGGGGTTCATTCACGGCAAAAAGGGGGTTCATGTCACCCAGCAATAGAACTGAGGATTTTGAAAGATTTAGGCTCCTGTCACCCAGGCACAGCAGGGGTTCATTCACGGCAAAAGTGGGTTCTTGTCACCCAGCAATAGAACAGAGGATTTTGATAGATTTAGGCCTCTGTCACCCAGGCACAGCAGGGGTTTATTTACGGCAAAACTAGCTTCATGTCACCCAGCAATACAACAGAGGATTTTCCGAGATTTAGGCCCCTGTCACCCAGGCACAGCAGGGGTTTATTCACGGCAAAGGGGGGTTCTTGTCACCCAGCAATAGAACAGACGATTTTGAGAGATTTAGGTCCCTGTCACCCAGGCACAGCAGGGGTTCATTCACGGCAAAAAGGGGGTTCATGTCACCCAGCAATAGAACTGAGGATTTTGAAAGATTTAGGCTCCTGTCACCCAGGCACAGCAGGGGTTCATTCACGGCAAAAGTGGGTTCTTGTCACCCAGCAATAGAACAGAGGATTTTGATAGATTTAGGCCTCTGTCACCCAGGCACAGCAGGGGTTTATTTACGGCAAAACTAGCTTCATGTCACCCAGCAATACAACAGACTATTTTCCGAGATTTAGGCCCCTGTCACCCAGGCACAGCAGGGGTTTATTTACGGCAAAACTAGCTTCATGTCACCCAGCAATACAACAGAGGATTTTCCGAGATTTAGGCCCCTGTCACCCAGGCACAGCAGGGGTTCATTCACAGCAAAAGTGGGTTCTTGTCACCCAGCAATAGAACAGAGGATTTTGAGAGATTTAGGCCCCTGTCACCCAGGCACAGCAGGGGTTCATTCACGGCAAAAGTGGGTTCTTGTCACCCAGCTATAGAGATGTCCCGAACTATTCGCCGGCGAACAGTTCCCAGCGAACATCGCTTGTTCGCGTTCGCCGCGGCGGGCGAACATATGCAATGTTCGGTCTGCCCCCTATACGTCATCATTGAGCAAACTTTGACCCTGTACCTCACAGTCAGCAGACACATTCCAGCCAATCAGCAGCATACCCTCCCTCTCAGACCCTTCCACCTCCTAGCAAAAAGCAAGGACAGCATCCATCTTAGATTCATTCGGAAGCTGCAGTGTTAGTGAGAGGAGGGACAGTGCAGCTGCTGCTGATTTAATAGGGAAATCGATAGCTAGGCCAGTGTATTCAGTGTCCACTCCAGTCCTGAAAGACTCATCTGATCTGCTGTAAGGACAGCGTCTTGACAGCACCCCAAAAAGCCTTTTTTAGGGCTAGTACATCAGTCTGCTTTTTTTTATTTTTCTCTGTAATCTAATTGCAGTTGCCTGCCAGCATGTGTGTCAGGCCCACAGCGTATACTGTGCCCACTTTCCCAGTGCCACCACTCATATCTGGTGTCACAGTAGCTTGAATAAAAAAAAAAAAAACTTTTTTGACTGTAATATAATTGCAGTTGCCTGCAAGCGTGTGTGTCAGGCCTACAGCGTGTACTGTGCCAACTACTGCCAGTGCACATTGCCACCACTCATATCTGGTGTCACTGTAGATTACATAAAAAAAAAAAAACTTTTTTGGACTGTAATATAATTGCTGTTGCCTGCAAGCGTGTGTGTCAGGCCTACAGCGTGTACTGTGCCAACTACTGCCAGTGCACAGTGCCACTGTCACGGCTGAGGATGGGGAAAACCCTCAGCTGTGCGATGACTGATGATTGCTAGAATTAGCGAAGTTGATGAATAGGTAGCTAAAACGAAGATGCAGAATACTTCGTTATCTTCGTTTTGTGGAATATGACGAATACATTCGTCATATTCGCTAATTCTACCAAGCCGACCATAGTAAACCAGGTCCAAGTTGAAATCGCAATTCGATTAATTCAAGTTATAATAATCGAATTTTGATTTTAACTTAGCACTGCTATATTCCATTTTAGGCTAGAATTAAATATAGCAGTGCTAAGTTAAAATCGAAATTCGATTATTATAACTTGAAATAATCGAATTGCGATTTTTCACGTAATTCTCAAATCCGATAGTACATTCTAGTATATGGAGACGTTCCCATGGTGATGGGGACGCTCCATGAGCACGGAAGTCGGCAGAAGCGGCAACGGGCACTGACTGGAGCAGCCAGGAAGCCAGGAATCCAAAGGACAGGTAAGAACAACTTTAGGGAAGTGGGAAAGAAAAAAATATAACAATAAAAAAAAATTAAAAAGTTATAATAATCGAATTTCGATTTTAACTTAGCACTGCTATATTCCATATTAAGCTAGAATTAACGAATATGGAATATAGCAGTGCTAAGTTAAAATCGAAATTCGATTATTATAACTTGAATTAATCGCATTGCTATTTCAATAGGAGAGTAGCCTTTAAGTTAAAATCGCAATACGCGATTATTTAAATCGCATATTAATGCGATAACAAGAATAATGACGAATATTCGATTTCGACGAATATAAAACAAATATTCTATCGAATATTCGCGAATTTAGTCGAAATCGAATATGGCACCTGCCGCTCATCACTACAGCCCTCACCATGTGGTTAACAATAAAACCAAACCGCAGGCAACTGCATGCAGATCCAGAAGTCACTACCATAACCATGGTCGTGACAGCCACCACTCATATCTGGTGTCACAGTAGATTACATAAAAATAAAAAAAAACTTGTTTTACTGTAATATAATTGCAGTTAGTTGCCTGCAAGCGTGTGTGTCAGGCCTACAGCGTGTACTGTGCAAACTACTGCCAGTGCACAGTACCACCACTCATATCTGGTGTCACAGTAGATTACATTAAAAAAAATAAAACTTTTTTGACTGTAATAGAATTGCAGCTGCCTGCAAGCGTATGTGTCAGGCCTACAGCGTGTACTGTGCCAACTACTGCCAGTGCACAATGCCACCACTCATATCTAGTGTCACAGTAGATTAAATTTTTTTAAAAATTAACTTTTTTGACTGTAATATAATTGCAGTTAGTTGCCTGCAAGCGTGTGTGTCAGGCCTACAGCGTGTACTGTGCCAACTACTGCCAGTGCACAGTGCCACCACTCATATCTGGTGTCACAGAAGATTACATAAAAAAAAAAAAAAAACTTTTTTGACTGTAATATAATTGCAGTTAGTTGCCTGCAAGCGTGTGTGTCAGGCCTACAGCGTGTACTGTGCCAACTACTGCCAGTGCACAGTGCCACCACTCATATCTGGTGTCACAGAAGATTACATAAAAAAAAAAAAAAAACTTTTTTGACTGTAATATAATTGCAGTTAGTTGCCTGCAAGCGTGTGTGTCAGGCCTACAGCGTGTACTGTGCCAACTACTGCCAGTGCACAGTGGCACCACTCATATCTGGTGTCACAGTAGATTACATTTTAAAAAAGATAAACTTTTTTGACTGTAATATAATTGCAGTTAGTTGCCTACAAGCGTGTGTGTCAGGCCTACAGCATGTACTGTGCAAACTACTGCCAGTGCACAGTGCCACCACTCATATCTGGTGTCACAGTAGATTATATAAAAAAAAACAAAAAAAAATTGACTGTAATATAATTTCAGTTGCCTGCAAGCGTGTGTGTCAGGCCTACAGCGTGTACTGTGCCCACTACTGCCAGTGCCCAGTTGCACCATTCATATCTGGTGTCACAGTAGCTTGCACGCATAGTACAAGTAATCGGACAAAAAATGACAGGCAGAGGCAGACCACCCCGCAGGGGCCTTCGTGGTCGTGGTGCTGTGACTTCCTTTGGCCCTAGAATAATGCCCAGTGTTCAGAGGCCACGTACCCTGAACTCGAAAAGTTCTGAGGACATAGTTGACTGGCTTACACAGGACACCCAATCTTTTACAGCTTCCGCTCGGAACCTTGACGCACCATCCTCCTCCAGCTCAGCTTCTGGCACCTCTCAAGTTACCACTCGCCCGCCTGCCGCCACCACCAACACTAGCACCACAGCTGCTTCACTTGATCTGTCAGAGGAGTTATTTACACATCAGTTGGAAGAAATGAGTGATGCGCAACCATTATTGCCAGAGGATGTAGATAACAGAGATATGTCTCAGTCAGGCAGCATTACACACATGGACGTACGGTGTGATGATGCTGATGTTGTACCCGCTGCTGCTTCCTTTGCTGAGTTGTCAGATACAAGTGTAGCGGTTGATGATGATGATGTGTCCGTGGATGTCACTTGGGTGCCCGCTCGAAAAGAAGAAGAAGGTCGCTGCAAGGAGCTAGTGGCACAGTCAGACAGCATGTATCGGCACCCGGGGTCAGCCAGACAGCACGCCAATCAACGTATGCTGTTACCACCACCAGAATGCCGTCATTGCAAAGCTCAGCAGTGTGGCATTTTTTTTGTGTGTCTGCCACTGATAACAGCGATGCCATTTGCAACCTGTGCCAAAAGAAACTGAGTCGTGGGAAGTCCAACACCCACCTAGGTACAACTGCTTTGCGAAGGCACATGATCTCAAATCACAAACGCCTATGGGATCAACACATAATGAGTACAAGCAGCACAAAAACTCAAATCCTCCTCCTGGTCCAGCATCTTCAGCCACGTCAACCACTGCTGTCCTCCTTTCCCCCTCTCAAACATCCGCCCCTCCGCCTCTCGCCTTCAGCAGTTCCTGCTCATCTGCCCACAGTCAGGTGTCTGTCAAGGAAATGTTTGAGCGTAAGAAGACAATGTCACAGAGTCACCCCCTTGCCCGGTGTCTGACAGCTGGCTTGTCGGAACTCTTAGCCCGCCAGCTTTTACCATACAAGCTGGTGGAGTCTGAGGCCTTCAAAAAATTTGTAGCTATTGGGACACCGCAGTGGAAGGTACCCGGCTAAAATTTATTTTCACAAAAGGCAATCCCCAACCTGTACTCTATTGTGAAAAAAAGGAAGTCATGGCATGTCTGGCACACAGTGTTGGGGCAAGGGTCCATATGACCATTGATACCTGGTCTGCAAAGCACGGTCAAGGCAGGTATATCACGTACACTGCGCATTGGATAAACCTGCTGACGGCTGCCAAGCATGGAATGCGTGGCGCTGCAGAGGAGTTGGTGACACCGCCATGACTTGCAGGCAGGCCTGCTGCCACCTCCTCTACTCCTCCTACTCCATCCTCTTCGCTAACCTCCTCGACTGAGTCCTCTTCTGCTGCTGCGTCTTGCTCCACATCAACTGCACCCCCCCCAGCTCCCCAGGGGCTATTCCACATCCCGGATACGACAGTGTCACACCGTCTTGGGGTTGACTTGCCTGAAAGCAGAGAGTCACACCGGACCAGCACTCCTGTCCGCCCTGAACGCACAGGTGGATCAGTGGCTGACTCCGCACCAACTAGAGATAGGCAAAGTGGTGTGTGACAACGGAAGCAATTTGTTGACGGAATTGAATTTGGGCAAGTTGACACATGTGCCGTGCATGGCACATGTGTTGAATCTGATCGTACAACGCTTTGTGCATAAGTACCCAGGCTTACAGGACGTCCTCAAGCAGGCCAGGAAGGTGTGTGGCCATTTCAGGCACTCCTACACGGCCATGGCGCACTTTTCAGATATCCAGCGGCGAAACAACATGCCAGTGAGGCGCTTGATTTGTGACAGCCCGACACATTGGAA